>NC_060198.1:29248402-29582262 GCF_021184085.1 Oncorhynchus gorbuscha | reverse complement strand
TCAATGCACATCATTCTCACATAGGTGTTCCTCTTGTCCAGGTGGGAGAGGGCAGTGTGGAGAGCAATTGAGATTGCGTCATCTATGGATCTGTCGGGGCATGATGCAAATTGGAGTGTGTCTAGGGTGTTTGTGATGGTGGAGTTAATGTGTACCATAACCAGCCTCTCAAAGCACTTGATTACATGAATACAGAAGTGAGGCCAGTAGTCATTGTAGCATCTCAGTCTTAGAGTTCTTGGGCACAGGAATGATGGAGATCATATTAAAACATGGGGATTACAGACTGGGACAAGGAGAAAATGGAAAATGACTGTGAATATGCCTGTCAGCTGTTCTGCGCATGCTCTGAGATCGCACCCTGGAACACCGTCAGGCCCCACGTCCTCGCGGCTGTTGACCTGATTAGAGACCTTTCTCACATCGGCCTCGGAGAGCGAGAACACCCCAATCCTCTGGGTCGGCGACGGCCCTCACACCCAGCACGATGCCATCGTTGTCAAAGCATGCATAACATGCACTGTGTTGGTCTGGTAGAGAGGCATCGTTAGGCAGATCACAGTTGGGTTTTCGTGTGTAATCCGTATTAGCTTTAGCCCCTGCCACATGCCGTGGGCATCGGAGCCTGTGTAATATGATTCAACCGCATTCCTATATTGTCCTGTTGTTTGTTATACCTCAGATTTACATCACTCTATATCATCCATAGGTTCATATCCATACGCATTAATGAATGACTTGCCTCGTAAATAATGCAGCAATATGGTTAATGCCCTGAATGTTAATAATGTTCACAACTTTATAACTCTCATGTGCGACACAAAGGCAAGCTCATTTGACTTGCCAGTTGTCATCGACTAACACCAACAGTGTTCTGTTAAGCTGTGATTTAAAGGCACAATCTGTAAGATTTCCCACTGTTCAATGGCAACTTAATGATATATATATATACCAGCAGGATCAACCTGTTGAAATAACAGATTGTGCCTTTAGGAGGTATCTGGATTCCTCAGTAAGGGCTTCAGGGTGATTCCCTTCAGTGAGAGACTGGTTTGATTCTCATCCAGCTCATTCCTGGCATTTCTGAGTGTTTGGCAGCCCCTTATGCCTGTCACCCATCCGTAATTTCTCTTGACAATCGATTACGTCTTAAACTTTAAAGTTCAATGTAATTAGTAATTATTCTTAACGTTTGAGCTGAGAATAATAGTGCATCTTAACCCTAATGGAAGAATGTGCCATCTCAGACAACCTTTCCTGAGTGAATGCATGCGTCATTCTCACTAATGTAGGATAAAAGGAAACGGTCATTTGTCCACTCAACTTGTTTTGTTATAAAAAAGTAACACTTTTCCGATTCCCCCAACCCCCCCCAGATAATCCCTTGTCAAATAGATGTGGGATTGAACACTCATCAGAGCTGTCTAAATGAAAGAGTTGCTTTGAGGGAATCGATTACATGATACACCTACCGTGGCCTCTTGATTTCTATACTCCCAGTGCCACGCGATAATGATTCAATGTCAACTATCTTCAAAGCTATGAACTCTGCATGGCTGGAATGGAAAGGCTAATCAGCCAATTTCCATTGAAAAGACAGTCAGTGTCTGTTTATCCTGTCATTTTAAACCCCTTCTTCTCGCTATATGATTGGCAGCAATAAACAAATATACGGTGCTGGATGCTGCAGTATGGTGCTGGATGCTGCAGTATGGTGCTGGATGCTGTAGAGCAGATATATGATTTTGTATGGGATGAAAAAGTTTTCAAAGATTTCATGAACATTAAGATCATGCCTTAGATTGTTAGCAAGTGAACTTCAAAGCCAAACCCGAATGCCTTTTTTTTGTAAGTTCCTGTGGCAATTAGACAAAACAAGAAACACCCCTGAGCAAATCATGTTTATGCCACTCTGTATACACACACTTTCAGAATATCTTATTAAAACACCAGTTGATTATTTTCCCGAGGATAAAACGGGTTTGAAATTGAATTTCTCTGCATGTTTTATTTATTTTACTGCATATATACATTAAGATTACGTAATAATTTGCAGTTATCCCCTTTTCCTCTTTGCAAATGAATCAAAATATCCTTGGCAGAGGAAATGCAAAAGACAGATTAAGTTTAATTAAATGCTCCATTTGGTTAAACATCGGGTGAATAAAGTAGCAATGTGCAACTTCTTCATATTGAGCCATATGCAGTGTGATGACAAACTGGTACTGCATATCCTATGGTGTTGGCACATTCTGACACATTCTGATTCTGAAGAAAAATCGGTCATGCCATGTTTAAATTCAATTCTGATTCAAGTGAAGTGCTGTACCTCAGAAATGCAAATCTTAAAAATAAAAAAATCATAGCTAAACAAGACCAACGTGTCATTTAAAACAGGTCACATGTATAATTCAAAGCTCTTGTGTAACAGCAAGAGTCGTTTTCCCCCTTCATTTGTAGACCTCCCACTGCTTTCCCTTCTGAAAGAAATGTTAGATGTCTTAACAAAAAGTCTTGTCTCCTGCTGCTAGCTTGAGAACTATCACCAAAGGTGAGTCAACAGGAATGACCAGCAGAGCACCGTGGGAGCTCTCTGGTTCTCTAGACAGCCAGTCAGAATGGTTTAGCAACCAACACCCCTCCATAAACACAGGGGAGGCGGTTACACTTCTCTGTACTGATTCGGGCCATATAGTGGAACGTACTGTAGTGCTGTATGTCAAGCTCTGCCTTCAGCATCCTTAGAGAGATGAATGGCTACATGTAGTCCAAAATACTCCCTAGTTTACACTGTGAGTTCCAAAGTAATCCAGGAGAGCATCCAGCTATAACCAGAGACGCAAAGTGAGGGAATTTCTCTTCAAAAAGGTTTGGATTTGATAGGCAGGGATAATTTAAAGCAATTAAGACTTGGCATGAAGGTCTGAAGGGGATGAACATTTGTACGCTTCAGTGATTTGTCAATAATATTATTTGGGGGGAATATAAGTTCTCTTAACCACCAGTGAATTTTAAACAGGAATATTTTCAACTGTACACTTACAAATCAGTCAGGGTTAGAGTAAATAATATGTTCAAATATTTTTCTAGCCCTGAGAGGTCTGTTCTATATCATGTTAAAATGACATGTCATGGGCTAATTTGTAGGAGATAGTTAGAAAGTGCAGATAATAAATGTACTTGGTCCATTTTTGTGAATAAATCATCAACACCTCCCATGTTTTCCTTGTAGTGGGACCAATCTAATTTCCCCTGTCTGACAGATAACGAAGCAAGATGCCCCAGAACTAGCCCTTGCACCATCTGTCTCACCACACGCTCCATTCCAGCAGTAACTTCTCATTTACACTGTCCACCAGCCTGCGATCCAGCCCTGCAACCCCAGAAACCAGTTACACACCTGTCCCTTGACAAGTTAATTAAATGAAAGGAATAATTGGTCCATGGCAGAGGATCCTAATAGCTCTGTCAAACTGTCATGCAATTAAAAGAGAAACTTCTAATGGGGACTGTATGGAAGTCCATGTGGCGTATAGGTACTTTATACAGTAAGAACATATGGGGTTTCAGATACTACCTGAATTAAAGAAGAAACTGCCCTCCATCTCCTCCCTCTCTCCAAAGATGGAATTCAATTGATCTGCCTTAGACTAGCTGATGAGGAAAGCTAACCCTTGAGTACTCCCGGACGGGTGTAATTGTGAACATTTATGCTAGAAAGAGAAATGTCTAATTGAAGAGTGAAGTCTGGACACCTGTCTGAAGTCTTTTGCCTGATTTCAAGACTTCATGGTATAGAGAATGCTACTTAAGCACCTACTGTTGTATATTGGCAACCTAATGCCTGAACAGGTATGAATATTCAATTGCATGCCTCATTGTACCCTCCCACATCCTTCAGGAGGGCCTGCACCTAGATGTTTGCAGACAAGTCTCTCAGTGTGTCCGTGCCCAAATGGTGTAGCTGAACCATCAAAACTATGAACTGTGTCATTGATAACACAAAGAAAGACAAACATACATCAAGAGATTTCTGGATAAGAGTATCTGATAAATGTGTAAAATGTCAATTCAAGTTAATTTAACTGTCAGTGCAGTTATGAATGCGAGGCCAGTCAACCATAACTTGTGCTTGCTTATAAAAGTGGATAAGTGGATAATGGCCTAAAAGTCTATTCAACAAGCTAGGGGGTGTGTGTTGGTAATGTCGTTTAACTTCATCCATTTCTTCTTCCAAGAAGCGAATGCAGCGTCCTGATGCAGTGAACTGATTGAGTCAACTGTGTTGCTCTAATGCAGTCACATTTGATCTTATGCTTTCTTTGATGTCATACAGATGTGAGCACTGTGAATCAATGCTCTAAAGATAGTTTTTTTCTGCTTTGTCAAAGCAAGATGAGGTGACTAGAAAATAAATACTTTTTCCAGATTGTGTATATATATATATATATATATATATATATATTTTTTTACTTTTTACTGTTTGCACATCAGAAGTTTCACATTTTGTTAAGCAAAGGTAATCCTTTAACAAATAATAGCCAAGTGTCAGGATCTGCATGCAATGCTTGGTTGGCAACTTTCTTCGTCCTTCTCTAAAGGCCCAATCCTAACTTGACAAGCACCAATTTCTCATGTGTCATCCAACTCTGAACTCAAATGACTGCAGACAACATCACTTTACATTCAGGCCCAAGCCACTTCCTGAATTGAACCGCTAAAAGAGGAGACTCCTAATCTCCCGGATACAGGCTTTTAGCATAAAAGCAAATTAACTCATTGCTGACGGAGCCAGGTAGCCACATCTATTAACAATCCCTGTGGGAATACATTTCCACCACAATCCATGAGAAAGTTTATTGGAAATCCCTAGTGCTGGCTGAAAGAAAGGAAACACATTAGAAAGTTAACTTCAAACGGTTCCTCTAAAGCAGTGGAAGTTTGTTCACAAGCCAGATGATTAAAGAGGTGATCTCATTTCCATAATTGAATTTGAAGGAATTTATAGTGCCTCCAAATGATTCTTATTTTTGTTTTGCTCTAAATTGGCTACTATTTACATACAAGCCACCAGCTGTCTCCACAAAGGTAAATTAACCCGCAAGGCATTATGCCTGGCCCTTTCAGCAACAGCAGTAACAAGTGCAAAGGGATTGTAGGATTGCATCTAAATACGTGTCAGCAGCACAGTGTTTAGGGAATAATATTAAAATGTGATCTGAATACCAAAAGAAGTGGATGATCAACAAGTAATGGAGGAGAAAACAAAAATGGGTCAGCTTTTCACATTTCTCTCCGTCAACGGAAGAAACAATTGGGATTGAAGGTTTCTTCTTTATTAACGTCATTTCAGGCCAGAAATGTGTTCAACAAAGTATACTCAGTCATCACTCCTAAAGAAAAAGTGACATGTTGCCTAAAGGAAACTAAATAAGCAGATGTAATTAATACATTAACGTGAACTATCTATTTCATTGGTGCCATAAATACATGCAAATCAAGTCATAATTAGGTTTAAAAATTCCATTTCATGGGATAATCAGACTTCAAAAAACTCCATTTTAGGTATTAATCAGATTTCAACAAGGATATTAACTCGGTGGTAATTTGAAGGGCATTTATTCATGTAGAGTATATTCAGCCTAAGCCTGAGAGCAGTTGATTAATTAAATAAAATTAAACCGTTGAGAGCTTTTATTCAGTAGAAATGTTAAAACACTGTTAGGCACTATGCTAAAAGAAAGATGTTTTGTTTCACCAATTTAGTATGAACAACCCCAATTGAAAGTAAAATGTCTGATTTTTCAAATCATTTGAAAAGAATAGGAATTTAAGAGGTTATGTTCTGTTGTGGCCCATAAAATACTTATATATCTCATTCTTTTGCAATTTGTAAAGGCTGTATAATTCTGAAAAGCAGCTGGTAGACATACTTGGGGAGGGCTGAACACAAAAGCTGGCATCAGAAGTCGTGTCGTGTATCTATTGAATAGCAGGACTATCTTTAAATCAGGGTTTATAAAGATAGCAAAATGCCCATTTATAAACTGGGAGGTTTGAGCTCTGAATGCTGATTGGCTGACAGCTGTGGTATATCAGATCGTATATCACGGGTATGACAAAACATTTATTTTTACTGATCTAATTATGTTGGTAACCAGTTTATAATAGCAATAAGGCACCTCGGGTGTTTGTGGTATATGGCCAATATAGCACGGCTAAGGGTTGTGTCAATGCATCGTGCATAATTTTATAATTGAGATTAAAAATTTAAATATAGGACAAAACACACATCACAACAACACTACATAAAGAGAGACCTAAGACAACAACATAGCAAGGAAGCAACACATGAGAACACAGCATGATAGCAACACAACATAACGTGGTAGAGACACATGGTAGCAGCACAAAACATAGTACAAACATGATTGGGCACAGACAACAGGACAAGAAGGTAAAGACAATAATACATCACACAAAGCAGACAACTGTCAGGAAGTGTCCATGATTGAGTCTTTGAATGAAGAGATTGAGATAAAACTGTCCAACATTTATTAAGAACAGCCCTTAGCCATGGTATACTGGCCATATACAGTGGGGCAAAAAGGTATTTAGTCAGCCACCAATTGTGCAAGTTCTCCCACTTAAAAAGATGAGAGGCCTGTAATTTTCATCAAAGGTACACTTCAACTATGACAGACAGAATTATCAAAAAAAAAAACAGAAAATCACATTGTAGGATTATTAATGAATTTATTTGCAAATTATGGTGGAAAAATAAGTATTTGGTCAATAACAAAATTCTCAATACTTTGTTATATACCCTTTGTTGGCAATGGCAGAGGTCAAACGTTTTCTGTTAGTCTTCACAAGGTTTTCACACACTGTTGCTGGTATTTTGGCCCATTCCTCCATGCAGATCTCCTCTAGAGCAGTGATGTTTTGGGGCTGTTGCTGGGCAACACGGACTTTCAACTCCCTCCAAAGATTTTATATGGGGTTGAGATCTGGAGACTGGCTAGGCCACTCCAGGACCTTTGAAATGCTTCTTACGAAGCCACTCCTTCGTTGCCCGGGCGGTGTGTTTGGGATCATTGTCATGCTAAAAGACCCAGCCACGTTTCATCTTCAATGACCTTGCTGATGGTAGGCTTTGTTACTTTGGTCCCAGCTCTCTGCAGGTCATTCACTAGGTCCCCCCGTGTGGTTCTGAAAATTGAACCCTGTGGCACCCCCATAGACTGCCAGAGGTCCGGACAACAGGCCCTCCGATTTGACATACTGAACTCTATCAGAGAAGTAGTTGGTAAACCAAGCGAGGCAATCATTTAAGAAACCAAGGCTGTTGAGTCATTTACATTTACATTTAAGTCATTTAGCAGACGCTCTTATCCAGAGCGACTTACAAATTGGTGCATTCACCTTATGACATCCAGTAGAACAGTCACTTTACAATAGTGCATCTAAATCTTAAAGGGGGGGGGTGAGAAGGATTACTTAACCTATCCTAGGTATTCCTTAAAGAGGTGGGGTTTCAGGTGTCTCCGGAAGGTGGTGATTGACTCCGCTGTCCTGGCGTTGTGAGGGAGTTTGTTCCACCATTGGGGGGCCAGAGCAGCGAACAGTTTTGACTGGGCTGAGCGGGAACTGTACTTCCTCAGTGGTAGGGAGGCGAGCAGGCCAGAGGTGGATGAACGCAGTGCCCTTGTTTGGGTGTAGGGCCTGATCAGAGCCTGGAGGTACTGAGGTGCCGTTCCCCTCACAGCTCCGTAGGCAAGCACCATGGTCTTGTAGCGGATGCGAGCTTCAACTGGAAGCCAGTGGAGAGAGCGGAGGAGCGGGGTGACGTGAGAGAACTTGGGAAGGTTGATAAGAATGTTGTGATTGACAAAGTTGAAGGTCAGATTGATGAATACGGCTGCACAGTAATGTCTCTTATCGATTGCGGTTATGATATCGTTTAGGACCTTGAGCGTGGCTAAGGTGCACCCATGACCAGCTCTGAAACCAGATTGAATAGCGGAGAAGATACAGTGAGATTCGAAATTGTCAGTAATCTGTTTGTTAACTTGACTTCTAAAAGACCTTAGAAAGGCAGGGTAGAATAGATAGAACAGGGCTCCGGGCAGCCGAGCGGAAATGGAGGAAAACTCGCCTCCCTGCGGACCTGGCATCCTTTCACTCCCTCCTCTCTACATTTTCCTCCGTCTCTGCTGCTAAAGCCACTTTCTACCACTCTAAATTCCAAGCAACTGCCTCTAACCCTAGGAAGCTCTTTGCCACCTTCTCCTCCCTCCTGAATCCTCCTCCCCCTCCCCCTCCTCCCTCTCTGCAGATGACCATTTTGAAAAGAAGGTCGACGACATCCGATCCTCGTTTGCTAAGTCAAACGACACCGCTGGTTCTGCTCACACTGCCCTACCCTGTGCTCTGACCTCTTTCTCCCCTCTCTCTCCAGATGAAATCTCGCGTCTTGTGACGGCCGGCCGCCCAACAACCTGCCCGCTTGACCCTATCCCCTCCTCTCTTCTCCAGACCATTTCCGGAGACCTTCTCCCTTACCTCACCTCGCTCATCAACTCATCCCTGACCGCTGGCTACGTCCCATCCGTCTTCAAGAGAGCGAGAGTTGCACCCCTTCTGAAAAAACCTACACTCGATCCCTCCGATGTCAACAACTACAGACCAGTATCCCTTCTTTCTTTTCTCTCCAAAACGCTTGAACGTGCCGTCCTTGGCCAGCTCTCCCGCTATCTCTCTCAGAATGACCTTCTTGATCCAAATCAGTCAGGTTTCAAGACTAGTCATTCAACTGAGACTGCTCTTCTCTGTATCATTCTCCTCTGCTCTCATCCTTCTAGACCTATCGGCTGCCTTCGATACTGTGAACCATCAGATCCTCCTCTCCACCCTCTCCAAGTTGGGCATGTCCAGCGCGGCCCACCTGACAGGTCGCTCCTACCAGGTGGCGTGGCGAGAATCTGTCTCCTCACCACGCGCTCTCACCACTGGTGTCCCCCAGGGCTCTGTTCTAGGCCCTCTCCTATTCTCGCTATACACCAAGTCACTTGGCTCTGTCATAACCTCACATGGTCTCTCCTATCATTGCTATGCAGACGACACACAATTAATCTTCTCCTTTCCCCCTTCTGATGACCAGGTGGCGAATCGCATCTCTGCATGTCTGGCAGACATATCAGTGTGGATGACGGATCACCACCTCAAGCTGAACCTCGGCAAGACGGAGCTGCTCTTCCTCCCGGGGAAGGACTGCCCGTTCCATGATCTCGCCATCACGGTTGACAACTCCATTGTGTCCTCCTCCCAGAGCGCTAAGAACCTTGGCGTGATCCTGGACAACACCCTGTCGTTCTCAACTAACATCAAGGCGGTGGCCCGTTCCTGTAGGTTCATGCTCTACAACATCCGCAGAGTACGACCCTGCCTCACACAGGAAGCGGCACAGGTCCTAATCCAGGCACTTGTCATCTCCCGTCTGGATTACTGCAACTCGCTGTTGGCTGGGCTCCCTGCCTGTGCCATTAAACCCCTACAACTCATCCAGAACGCCGCAGCCCGTCTGGTGTTCAACCTTCCCAAGTTCTCTCACGTCACCCCGCTCCTCCGCTCTCTCCACTGGCTTCCAGTTGAAGCTCGCATCCGCTACAAGACCATGGTGCTTGCCTACGGAGCTGTGAGGGGAACGGCACCTCAGTACCTCCAGGCTCTGATCAGGCCCTACACCCAAACAAGGGCACTGCGTTCATCCACCTCTGGCCTGCTCGCCTCCCTACCACTGAGGAAGTACAGTTCCCGCTCAGCCCAGTCAAAACTGTTCGCTGCTCTGGCCCCCCCAATGGTGGAACAAACTCCCTCACGACACCGGAGTCAATCACCACCTTCCGGAGACACCTGAAACCCCACCTCTAAGGAATACCTAGGATAGGATAAAGTAATCCTTCTCACCCCCCCCCCCCCTTAATAGATTTAGATGCACTATTGTAAAGTGGCTGTTCCACTGGATGTCATAAGGTGAATGCACCAATTTGTAAGTCGCTCTGGATAAGAGCGTCTGCTAAATGACTTAAATGTAAATGTAAATATAGGTCTGTAGCAGTTTGGGTCTAGAGTGTCTCCCACTTTGAAGAGGGGGATGACCGCGGCAGCTTTCCAATCTATTGGAATCTCAGATGATACGAAAGAGAGGTTGAACAGGCTAGTAATAGGGGTTGCAACAATTTCAGCAGATAATTTTAGAAAGAGAGGGTCCAGATTGTCTAGCCCGGTTGATTTGTAGAGGGTCCAGATTTTGCAGCTCTTTCAGAACATCAGCTATCTGGATTTGGGTGAAGGAGAAGTGGGGGAGGTTTGGACGAGTTGCTGTGGGGAGCGCAGGGCTGTTGACCAGGGTAGGGGTAGCCAGGTGGAAAGCATGGCCAGCCGTAGAAAAATACTTATTGAAATTCTCAATTATTGTGGATTTATCGGTAGTGACAGTGTTTCCTAGCCTCAGTGCAGTCGGCAGTTCGGAGGAGGTGCTCTTATTCTCCATGGACTTTACAGTGTCCCCCAACTTTTTTGAGTTTGTACTACAGGATGCAAATTTCTGTTTGAAAAAAGCTAGCCTTAGCTTTCCTAACTGCCTGTGTATATTGGTTCCTAACATCCCTGAAAAGTTGCATATCACAGGGGCTATTCGATGCTAATGCAGAACACCACTGGATGTTTTTGTGCTGGTCAAGGGAAGACAGGTCTGGAGTGAACCAAGGGCTATATCTATTCCTGGTTCTACATTTTTGGAATGGAGCATGCTTGTGGTGAGGAAGGCACTTTTAAAGAACAACCAGGCATCCTCTACTGACGGGATGAGGTCAATGTCATTCCAGGATACCCTGGCCAGGTCAATTTACCAGAACCCTATCAGCGCTCTGGTGAAACTCCAGGCACTTCATTTACACTACATTACAGAAACTAGTGAAACGCAGAATGTCCCTGAAGCTTGAAATTGAGGACTCTTCAAAGACAAGAGTGGGAGGGGAAATGATTAGACACAAGGTAGCCTAAACTACATGGAGACTAGGAGAAAGATCTGGATCTTCTTACCAAGGCAATGCACCAATATTGGAACACGGAATGCCAAAACAATGCATTTATTCACGATTGTGTTAGGCCTCTACCTTTCAGCTCTAAACATGTCTAGTTTACTTCAGAAGTTCCTTGCACACTCTCCTGCTGGAGCAGGTGAAACCTTCACACGTGCTGTGGTTAATCGTACCACAATGACCTCTGCGTCAGCAGCAATAACAAATCGAACTTGAGGTTACCATGGCGGTGGAAAGAAATCTGGAAAGCATATCAGCTCACACAGTGTGCAACGTAATCTATTATGTCCCCCTCCTACCTACACACAATGCTTGATGGTAAAGGTGACTGGCTCCAAACCACTCTATGGTGGAACTTGTATAGCCGGTGCTAGTCCCATTTATGGCAGTGAGGTTAAAGGAGTATTGAATAGAAATGCCTTGCTCATTCAGTCGGTTCCAAGACATTTAACTGGGCAATATTTGTTTCTTTGGTCTTCAATGATTTGTGAAAAGTTGAGGCATTTGAAAAACATAATTCAATGTAGAGTTCAGTGGTCGATACCACGTAGACAACGTTTAAAATGAGGTTGATTTGTCACGCACATACCTAATATTTTTGTGCAGGCTCAGATGTCCACATTACTATTCATTCTATGTGCTGTGTAACACAAGTCATGTGGAACTCAACACGCCAACAATGAACCCTTTACAATCTAGCTGCCGATCACTTATATAACTGAGGAGATAACAGGGAGGTATCCATGGCTTGAAAGTCACAGCTCACTGGCTAATTGTATGAAGGTTTATAATAGCGTCATGGAGACAGGGCCCCTCCACCAATGTATGGTATCAAATATATGAAACCTTCCATGTGCTTCTTTATGGTGAGGTTATTTTCATCATATTCTCTATTCTAAGAAAGATTTGTATCCGTTTCTCCTTTCCCCATCACATTTCATTGTGTTCTCAGTCTATTGCACAGTTCTGATACATTCGTTTCTTTGTTCCTGGTCAAATCAGCAGAGTACTTTCAAACCCGGAGAGCCACATAATTACAGAAAGTAGTCAGTGACAAGAGAGACAAACAGGCAAAGTAAATAGTGCCAAATCAACACTACTGTGGGCCTTCATCCCAAGGTATTTAGCTCTGTATCAGAGGGAAATCTCAATCAGTGGCAGTCCACTTGGCAAAAATTATTCAAAACCACATCATTTCAAGCAGAGCATTCAAATGCCAGCCTGATGATGTATTGAAGAGCACATCCCCGCTCTCTGAGAGCGAAGACCAACACTATTTATAATGCACGGCTTCAGTGGCATCAGCCATTTCATTAGTCATGCTGTCCGTGGCTCTTTCATCCAGCCTGTTTTCCCTTTATAAGCCCTAAATGAGAGAATGATTACATGTTACTACATGGCTGGCAAAACAGATTATAAGCATTACGAATGGCAAACTGGAATACTTATTATCTCACAAATACCAAATGTACTTTGTACTACTTCAGACATGCCTGACAAAGGAAAAATAATAGTTCTGACGTGCACAGAAATTTACTTGAGGAACACGGTGGCTCTGATGACAAGGGCTTGATACATACAATACATTCTGGCCCGTAGATGTTGATATCACCTTGTCTGTGGACAAAGATGAAAACAGCCAGTAACGGAGAAATTGTTGGCCTGCAAATGCACAGCTTATTGATACCTCAAGGATGCCATCTTCTGGTAGGCTAAATATTTCAGCTCGAGTGAGAAATGAATGAAGCATGCTTGATCCAAATGTCTTGTTGGATTTACAGATGTGGCATGGATGTGACGAGTACTTATAAAGTATGTCTAAAATATTTTAAGGAAGGTTTCAAGAATTGTAGATGTTGACTAATGTTAATCATTGTAGAATATCCATCGATTTTAATGAGTTGGGTAAAGATATCACAGCACACTATAGATTTTTTAAAAACAAAAAGTACATTCAGGAAGGAGAAATAGAGGGGCTCCTCAAGTGCTTTAGCACCTCAAGCCGTTCTTTGCAGGTGAACAAAGCTTACGACACGCATTCAAATATACAGTCACACTATTTTATTTTCTCTGTACGACCGGGCAAGGAAAAACAACTCGGACGACTCCTTTCGGCTGGCTTTTGGTTTGACTGTCCTGACGTCACGGAACACAGCTGAAAGCTTCTGCTGAAGCTGGTGCGCCAATGCCCCGTCCCAATACTTACAAATGAGAGAGCCACCGGTCTGCAACACCTTCGCAGCCAAGTCAATCAATGACAATGACACTGTGATGAGTTTTTCATGGTCCATCTCCTTGAAACCACTGGCATTGGGTGCCATATCACTCATGATGACATGAGCCTGGGCACCAGGGAGAAGTTCAAGCAGCTTGGCATGTGTGACTGGGTCGGTGATGTCATGATTGGACAGGAAGTGAGCTCCATCTAGAGGTGCTATACGCAGAAGGTCAATTCCAACCACAGTGCCACGGGGGAATTCTCCATCTGGAAGAAACAAAACATGCAAGAGGTCATGAAGTGTGGAACTACTGTCATAACTCGTTTTCACAGCTTCTTGTGCTAAAAAGAGATTGGATGACACTGTCGAGCCTTGACAATTAATTTCACTGATGTTCTACAGATGATCCGAATGCTTGTCACACAGCTCTCCACAAGACCAGCAATGAACTTAAAATGTCAGAAAAGAGAACAATGAGGCAACTGTACATTGATTCCACCCCCAAAAGTAACATTCATATTTACTATAACGGTACTGAGACGGTTCAAGGTTCGGTGGCCAGTTTGGATCAATTTGTCCACTACTTCGACCAAATAAAACCCTCTTGTTGCTAAACTTAAAACCTCTCCACTGTCACTACCGACAACAGCCTCCACTCCCTCTGTGCCCTAGTATGTAGTCCCCAGTGTCGCTGTTCCTCCCTCGCCTGCAGCAGACACAGCCCTGAGCATGAATCTCTGACGCGTGACACCAGCAGTACCACAGCATCTTCTAGAGGAGATCAGCCTGGTGCTTCACCATCGGGATGAGGTTTGGGAGCCGCAGTGTGCAATGAATAATGTTGAGGAGGAAAACCAGGCTCTCAGGATGGAAGTGTGTAGACTTAGAGAGGAACTGTCCAGCACAGTCAACACCAGCCACATGCACGACCTGAAGAAGGAGCTACATGAGCTAAGGTAGGAATTTCTCAGCCACAACCATCCACTCTACAAAGAGTCCGACAAAAACCAGGACAACAGCTGAATCAGAACCCACCAACCCAACTGACCACTCCATCCCAAACTCACAGCCTGTAATTCTCCAATCACTCCTGCCATCCTCCACAGACCTGACGAAAAACCAGACATTATATTAATCATGGACTCAAATGGAAAATTTATATGAGAAAAGAAAATTCCCAAATAAAGACGTGTCAAAGTTATGGTGCCCCACAACAGAGAGAGCTTTGGAGATAATGACTGTGGCCCAGCTTGTCTCCCCCAGCCATATCATTATTTACACAGGGACCAATGACCTGTGTGTCCAACAGGAGGGGGTGACCACATCACACAGGTCATTGAGTGATAGAAAGGGCCTCCACCATCTTCCCCTTCGTGACTATAGTAAGATATACCCTGCTCCAGAGGAGGGATTTCCATCCTGCCACCATCCAGAGGGTAAATGCCAGCCTCTCTCAGGACAGTGTGCTAAGGCCCAACGTCAGACGTTCCATTAGACCTGCATCTGTTGGCACCTCACAGAGATTGGAGAACAGCCAGCAACACTGCCTTCGCAAACACCACCCTCTACCACTTCTCTCCAAGGAACTGCATACAGATACACTGAGCTATGCCCAAGTCGTACACAGTCAAAGAGGCCCCATGCAGCGTTTGGAGCATCGCCGGCCACACTGCCCTCCACACCACCCTCTTCAATCTCCCTCCCATAGTACCAGACCAGGCCCGCCTCAGCACAGCTCAACCAGACCCATCACAGCTCTACCAGACCTGTCCCAATACAGCACAGCTCTACCAGACCAGGCCCACCTGAACTCAGCACTACACTGCACCGACCACTACCCTAGGGTCTAGCAAAACACTGTTGAGGGTAGTGCACCACATGATGCAGTCCACACCATGTATCATTCACATAATCAGCCACACTGTCCTCCATACCACCCTCCTCAATTCCCCCACAACCTCCCTCCCAGGCTAGTTTTGGTTACACTCCCTACTCCCATCCCCGGGACAGGTCTGGGACACTCCTATCCCCCATAGCAGCTCCAGCCCTGCAAGAGGAGCCACACCAAGGCCTCCTGTGCACACCCAGAATGGAGCATTGGCAGCTGCCTCCTTTGGCGGGAGCTTCATCAGGGTGGACTGAGCTCTGCCAACAAATGGAGTCCGTCAAATGCTTTCTACTCTGCTCTCATGTGGGTTGGCCAGAGACCGTGGCTAAGTCTCAGCTCACTCAACAAATAGCTGCAGATGACCCTGTGCCTGTTAGCTCTTATGGGACTGAGCTGAATACGCCCTCCCTTTAAACCCCAAGGGTCTTGGGTTGATGCACCTAATTGTGGGATGTATGATTTCTTTTTCTTTTTTTTAAATGGACACAATTAACATTTGGGTGCAGGACTCGTGTCCTGACATTCTGGTTCTCTCGGAAACATGGTTAAATGGTTCTGTATCTGATAAAGACATTGAAGTAAATGATTATAATGTATTGAGATGTGTCAGACTACAGAAAGGGGGAGGAGTGGCCATATATGTCAAATCTAATTTCATGGTGTCACAATCTTTAAATATTTATATTCCCAATACATTTTAGCTCCTGGTAGTAGATGTGCCCATAAACCAGAATACTTATTTGTTTCTGGGATTTACCGCTTCCATGGCGGATGTTATTGGTGTTAGATCTGAGAGTTTAACACCGTTTTTGTCCTCGGAGTTGGTCATTTTAGGAGATTTTAATCTGGATTGGCTATCCCCGGCCTCAAATCAATTTAAGAACATATGCATAAATTAAAATCGGACTCGATTGATCTCAAAACCCACACGACTAAATGTTAAAAACCCTGTAAAAACTCCTCATTGATTAATTGAATTCTCACTAATAACCCCGAAAATATATATTTTAGTATTTGCGTATGAGCCCTGTGAAAATTGTTCCATAGTATGTGTTAGAGATACAAAACAGCAAAATACTAATCGGTGTTTAATTAAGAACATTAAAACATTTTCTCCTTGAGGGTTTTTAAATGACATGTTCTACTCTGATTTAGCCTCTATCTCCACATATTTTGGATCTACTGCAATTTCAGAGCACACTTGTCTCAATTTCAGAGCACACTTGAGCACAGAATAACTGATGAATTTTCAAACACTCAACACCCGTTAAATATGGCAGGTGTTAGTAAACCTCAGCAAAAGTTGTATTTAAAATTGCTGCCAGCAGCACAGTTACAGTCACCAACCCTCTGAATAACCAGCTCTGCTAGGGCGAGAAAAATGGTCAGAGTGAGGTTCTTTCATTTATGCCTGGAAGTAGCTAGCCTGCTAGCTAACTTGACCAGTGAGCTTGGGTGCTTGACTGCTGTTGTGAGGTCAGAACACTCGGATCAACCCTACTCCTCAGCCAGAGCGTCCAGTGTGCACTCCGAATGCTCAGAATTTACAAGCGGACAACGCTCTGAATTTATGAACGCCCAGAGCGCAGTCTGAGCTCTGTCTGGCAATCCAGAATTAATTTATGAACGCCCAGAGCTCAGTCTGAGCTCTGTCTGGCAATCCAGAATTAATTTATGAACACCCAGAGCACAGTCTGAGCTCTGTCTGGCAATCCAGAATTAATTTATGAACGCCCAGAGAATTAATTTATGAACGCCCAGAGCGCAGTCTGAGCTCTGTCTGGCAATCCAGAATTAATTTATGAATGCCCAGAGCGCAGTCTGAGCTCTGTCTGGCAATCCAGAATTAATTTATGAATGCCCAGAGCGCAGTCTGAGCTCTGTCTGGCAATCCAGAATGAATTTATGAACGCCCAGAACGCAGTCTGAGCTCTGTCTGGCAATCCAGAATGAATTTATGAACGCACCCCTAGTGAATCTTTGTTTTACATTTTAAAAGATGCCTTGCCAAAGATTGGGCTGATATGCTTGATATATTTTTGCTGCAGCTCTCTGCCCCCTGAATGCTAAATCATTAACCCATTTGTTTAACCTGATGATTATATCTGCTGCTATCCCCAAGGTTTGGAAGGCAGCCCTTGTACTCCCCCCTTCACCAAGGTGGTGACCCTTGTGACCTAAATAATTATCAGCCCATTTCTAAAAACTTTCTTGCCTAGCAAAAATATTACAATCCTTGATTAATTCTCAGCTAAGAATCCTTGAAATGTATTCTAAATGTGCATCAGTCAGGTTTTAGACCAGTTCATAGCACTATCTCTGCTGCATCTCTAGTTATAAATGGTGTGGTTAACTGTATGGATAAAAGACAACATTGAGCTGCTCTCTACATTGACCTTTTGATACTGTTTATAATTCACTGCTAATTCAGAGGCTTTCCTCAATTGGTCTAGACCAGGCTGAATGTAAATGGTTTAAAAATGACTTAACAGATTGAACTCAATGTGTATCTACTGATGGTGTTAAATCAGGTTTCCTGGATACTATGAAAGGTGTCCCACAGGGGTCGATTCTGGTCCTGTACTTTTTACATTAACAATATCGACTTGTCTGTAAAAAAGTATTGTTTTAACCAGGTAGGCTAGTTGAGAACAAGTTCTCATTTGCAACAGCGACCTGGCCAAGATGAAGCAAAGCAGTTTGACACATACAACACCACAGAGTTACACATGGAATAAATAAACATACAATTAATAATACAGTAGAAAATATGGCATGTGCAAATTAGGTAGGATAAGAGAGGTAAGGCAATAAATAGGCCATGGTGGCGATTAAACACTGGAATGGTAGAATGTGCAAGTAGAGATACTGGGGTGCAAAGATAAATAAATAAATACAGTATGGGGATTAGGTAGATTGGATGGGCTATTTACAGATGAGCCATGTACAGGTGCAGTGATATGTGAGCAGCTCTGACAACTGGTGCTTAAAGCTAGTGAGGGAGCCAGAGAGTCTCCAGCTTCAGTGATTTTTGCAGTTCATTCCAGTCATTGGCAGCAGAGAACTGGAAGGAAGAGGCGGCCAAAGGAAGAATTGGCTTTGGGGGTGACCAGTGAGATATACCTGCTGGAGCGTGTGCTACGGGTGGGTGCTGCTATGGTGACCAGAGAGCTGAGATAAGATGGGGCTTTACCTAGCAGAGACTTGTAGATGTGGGTTTGGCGACGAGTATGAAGCAAGGGCCAGCCAACGAGGGCGTACAGGTCACAGTAGTGGGTAGTATATGGGGCTTTAGTGACAAAACGGATGGCACTGTGATAGACTGCATCCAATTTGTTGAGTAGAGTGTTGGAGGCTATTTTGTAAATGACATCGCCGAAGTCGAGGATCGGTAAGATGGTCAGTTTTACAAGGGTATGTTTGGCAGCATGAGTAAAGGATGCTTTGTTGCGAAATAGGAAGCCAATTCTAGATTTAATTTTGGATTGGAGATGTTTAAAGTGAGTCTGGATGGAGAGTTTACAGTCTAACCAGACACCTAGGTATTTGTAGTTGTCCACATATTCTAAGTCAGAACTGTCCAGAGTAGTGATGCTGGACGGGTGGGCAGGTGCGGGCAGCAATGAAATTAGTAGCCTACTGAATGCAGGTAAAACTAAGTACATGTTGTTCTCTAGAGCACATAAAAATAACTTATGGTTTAAGCATATGTCCTTGGGATGGTGTTCACATTGATCTTGTCCATATGAAAACTGTCTTTAAAAAGCATATTGATGAGTTGGTAAGAAGCTTCTTCTATAGAAATATAACGGGCTTCTTCTATAGAAATGGGTCCTGCCTCTCGCTAAATAGTAGAAAGCAGATTATTCAGTTGACGTTCCTATCGGTCTTAGACTATGGCGACATCTATATGAACGCAGCTGCCACTTCATTAAAGGCATTAGATACAGTTTAATTTAGCGTACTATGCTTTATTACCGGCGACAATTTTAGGACTCATCACTTCATTCTCTATCAGAAAGTTGGTTGTCCCTCTTTGATGTCACATTGCTATGTTTTCATTTATAAAGCCCTTTTACAAAAAGTCCCACTGTACCTAACATCTTGACTAAACTTTAGACATAGGAGTTACCACACCCGATCTCAGGGAAAGTAACTAAAAGTTAACTAAATGCCGATTTACCTTTCTTGCACCTTATTTGTGTAACATTCTTCAAAATGTTCTTAAATGTGATGTTCTGGTGCCTCTAGGGCAATTCGGAAAGCTGACTGAGGACCGTATTACTGATGAATGGGTTTGTTTTGTTATGACCATGTCGTTCTTTCCGCTTGCATTTGTTTTATTTCTATTGCGCGTATTTTCAGGGCTCATCTCTAAAAGAGACCTCGGTCTCAGTATGACTCCCTGACAAAATAAAGGTTAGATAAATAAATGTAAATAAACATGGCAGTCAGAACAACGTCAGATGCATGAAAATATATATTTGGCCTGGCTGGTCGATTAATTATAACAGCATGTCATGTGCTAATCTGCCAGTTGGGTAAATACAAGACGTACTCACTAGCCCCAGTTGAGTTGACCCTGTGAACAGCTATCTGGCTCCAAGCACCCGGTGCAGCACCACAATCTATTACATTGAATCCGGGTTTTAAAAGTTTGTATTTGTCATCAATCTCCAGCAGTTTGAAGGCGCTTCTACACCGGTAGTTCTGCACATGGGCAGCCTTCACAAAGGGGTCATTAAGCTGCCGAACTATCCAACGCTGATCGGCAGTACTCTTTCCTTTCAGATTATGCGCAGCCTTTTTTAGGACATGTACAGATGTATGTAGATATGATTTTTGTAACACTGAGTACCACATTATTAAGCTAAATGTAATGGCAAAGATGTTCTAATCTGTGCTAATGCTGCTGGCAGACAGCATTTCGTTCGAATTTGTAGTTGCACTTCCTGATCACGTGAATGTGTTGGACACGCTCGATTTAGTCAAAGACAACCGACTCCGCAATTTAGGCCTCCCAGTAGTCCTGCAGGTCGACATTAGAATCATACGTGATCCGCCAACCCGGCGCGCTGTGCGAGCTAAATTGATCGCAACTAATTAATCTGTCCGAGAACGTCAATAATGCACATAATCTGCGCAGATCTACTTGTTGTGGAGAAGTTCTAACGCGTGGCAATTATTTTGTTTTCAAACATGTTAAATTATATGAGGATGCGTAATTAAATATGTTACCGTAATACTACAGCAACTGCTATCACCAGCTATGGCTTTTTTTAATGGTTTGGCATTATACTTCTGTTTCCAGTCGACAATATTTGAGGGTAACACATTTTCACAGATCTTTAACTAAAACGACCAATTTGATCCTTTACCCATGTCGAATGTTACAGGTCAGTGCCCGACACATTGAATACGATCACATGGCAGGCCTTGCCACTGTCAACGCGAAACTGGAGAAATTCGTTATTCATTCTGGATAACTCTAATCTATGAAAACCATTTAGGACTAGATTGACAACCTAAAAGTTGCTATAAAGGCAAGTTACTTGCATTACTTGCATGGAGTTTTACTTCTAGTCTACTTGAAGAATGCAATACAAGGCTACTAGTTCAAGTTTGCTGCTGTGCACTGCTGTGATGTCTTGCATACCAGAACTTTTACAATAGTGTTTTGTCAGAAAATAACTTTACAGAATGCTTCTCAATAATCTGCAATGTATCATCTCTAGAGATACTGTAGCTTCGATGCAACCAAGAGAGTGAGGTCATCCATGGATTGTGGTCTACTGATTATTACACACCGATTATGTATATTACAGGTACAATGTTTACCAACAAGCTGCTGACCCTGGTGCTGGTGGTGCAGCCTGGACGGGTGCTGCTGGGCATGAAGAAGAGATGGTTCGGAGCAGGGAAGTGGAATGGGTTTGGTGGCAATGTCCAACCTGGGGAGACTATTGAAGAGGCTGCCAGGCGGTGAGATTGTTTGCAGTCCTCTGTCGATGTCTTGAAAGGTTTCTCTACAGTTTGGCTTAACAATTTGCATGTAAAATCATGTTAACAGATTTCAGCACTGGGCAGCATCTGATACTACATACCCCCATGAATGTCACATTGTGATGTTACAGTAGGCATGGTCTGATTATTGTCTGTTATCTGAGGCCTACTATCTATTTTTTTTTCCTACTCTGGTCTGAAAGCGACACACTATCCTGCTGCTTTCTCTCTACTTACAAACGGTTTGTTTCTTCCAGAGAACTGCAGGAGGAAAGTGGCCTCACAGTGGATGCACTTGATAAGATTGGAAATAACATTTGAATTCATCGGAGAAACAGCTGCTTGATGTGCATGTTTTCCGAGCTGACAACTACAACGGGGAGCCAACAGAGTCAGATGGTATTCATTCTCAATCTCATGCATTCTATTTAGGGCCTGGTTTGTGACCAGGATAAACTCAGCCCAATAGGCTATAATCATAGACCCCATAGTTTTCCTTGAAAAAACTGCTGCCCTATACTACATTCCTTTTTATGGACATTTTAGACTGATGTCTGACGAAGTTCACTAACTTATACCTTTTCTCTTATAGAGATGAGGCTGCAGTGGTTCGACTCGGACAAGATACCATTTGGTCAAATGTGGGTTGACGATATTCTGTGGTTTCCACTGATGCTTCAAAAGAAGTTCTTTGGCTACTTCAAGTTTCATGGTCATGACTTGATCATCGATCACACGTTAGAGGAGGTAGAAAAGCTTTAAGACCGACTACTGACCTCGGACTCATTCATACTGTATCAAAGAGCATTACCACATGTTGTCTACCTGAAACATCCCTGGAGAAATACTGCAGAATTCCTACTGATTCCAGCTACCCTTGTTCATATTCAGTGCCAAGAAATCCCCAGGTCTTTGTAGATTTACAAACCCTTTGTTGCCAGTGAACATATGCCTGTGAATCAGTCAAATTAATTCCCACTGAGCCAAAACCTAAATACTGGATGTGTAAATGTTGCTGACAAATGTATCCCATTCCACTGTGTTTATATTACATTTCTAAAGTATGTGCGAATGCAGTGTTCTCTTTAGTAAAGTATGCACCTCTTTTTTTGTTACTTAATTATTTTTTCTTGGGCCACTATACTATATCTATTGGGTTTTTTTGCGAATTGGATTTATTCCCCCTACCACACGGAACCCCACTAATCCTACCGACGGAAACACCTCCATCCTATGCTAGCTTGCTACCGATGGCCCGGGTAGCTGTCTGAATCGCCGTGACCCTAACCAACCTCACTACTCACTGGACCCTTTTGATCACTCGACTAAGCATGCCTCTCCTTAATGTCAATATGCCTTGTCCATTGCTGTTCTGGTTAGTGTTTATTGGCTTATTTCACTGTAGAGCCTCTAGTCCTGCTCACTATACCTTATCCAACCTATTAGTTCCACCACCCACACATGCGATGACATCTCCTGGTTTCAATGAGGTTTCTAGAGACAATATCTTTCTCATCATCACTCAATACCTAGGTTTACCTCCACTGTATTCACATCCTACCATACCTTTGTCTGTACATTATACCTTGAAGCTATTTTATCGCCCCCAGAAACCTCCTTTTACTCTCTGTTCCAGACGTTCTAGATGACCAGCCGTACCCTTATCCTACTCCTCCTCTGTTCCTCTGGCGATGTAGAGGTAAACCCAGGCCCTGCAGTGCCTAGCTCCACTCCTATTCCCCAGGCGCTGTCTTTTGATGACTTCTGTAACCGTAATAGCCTTGGTTTCATGCATGTTAACATTAGAAGCCACCTCCCTAAGTTTGTTTTATTCACTGCTTTAGCACACTCTGCCAACCCGGATGTTCTAGCTGTGTCTGAATCCTGGCTTAGGAAGACCACCAAAAATTCTGAAATGTTCATCCCAAACTACAACATTTTCAGACAAGATAGAACTGCCAAAAGGGGCGGTGTTGCAATCTACTGCAAAGATAGCCTACAGAGTTCTGTCCTACTATCCAGGTCTGTACCCAAACAATTTGAACTTCTACTTTTAAAAATCCACCTCTCTAAGAACTAGTCTCTCACCGTTTCCGCCTGCTATAGACCACCCTCTGCCCCCAGCTGTGCTCTGGACACCATATGTGAACTGATTGCTCCCCATCTATCTTCAGAGCTCGTGCTGCTAGGCGACCTAAACTGGAACATGCTTAACACCCCAGCCATCCTACAATCTAAGCTTGATGCCCTCAATCTCACACAAATTATCAATGAACCTACCAGGTACCTCCCCAAAGCCTTAAACACAGGCACCCTCATAGATATCATCCTAACCAACTTGCCCTCTAAATACACCTCTGCTGTCTTCAACCAAGATCTCAGCGATCACTGCCTCATTGCCTGCATCCGTAATGGGTCAGTGGTCAAACGACCTCCACTCATCACTGTCAAACGCATCCTGAAACACCGAGCAGGCCTTTCTAATCGACCTGGCCGGGGTATCCTGGAAGGATATTGATCTCATCCCGTCAGTAGAGGATGCCTGGTTATTGTTTTAAATGCCTTCCTAACCATCTTAAATAAGCATGCCCCATTCAAGAAATTTAGAACCAGGAACAGATATAGCCCTTGGTTCTCCCCAGACCTGACTGCCCTTAACCAACACAAAAACATCCTATGGCGTTCTGCATTAGCATCGAACAGCCCCCGTGATATGCAGCTGTTCAGGGAAGCTAGAAACCATTATACACAGGCAGTTAGAAAAGCCAAGGCTAGCTTTTTCAAGCAGAAATTTGCTTCCTGCAATACTAACTCAAAAAAGTTCTGGGACACTGTAAAGTCCATGGAGAATAAGAACACCTCCTCGCAGCTGCCCACTGCACTGAAGATAGGAAATACTGTCACCACTGATAAATCCACTATAATTGAGAATTTCAATATGCATTTTTTTTACGGCTGGCCATGCTTTCCACCTGGCTACTCCTACCCCGGTCAACAGCACTGCACCCCCCACAGCAACTCACCCAAGCCTTCCCCATTTCTCCTCCCAAATCCAGTCAGCTGATGTTCTGAAAGAGCTGCAAAATCTGGACCCCTACAAATCAGCCGGGCTAGACAATCTGGACTCCTTCTTTCTAAAATGATCTGCCGAAATTGTTGCCACCCCTATTACTAGCCTGTTCAACCTCTCTTTCGTGTCGTCTGAGATTCCCAAAGATTGGAAAGCAGCTGAGGTCATCCCCCTGTTCAAAGGGGGGGACACTCTTGACCCAAACTGCTATATCTATCCTACCCTGCCTTTCTAAGGTTTTCGAAAGCCAAGTCAACAAACCGATTACTGACCATTTCGAATCTCACCATATCTTCTCTGCTATGCAATCTGGTTTCAGAGCTGGTCATGGGAGCACCTCAGCCACGCTCAAGGTCCTAAACGATATCTTAACCGCCATCGATAAGAAACATTACTGTGCAGCTGTATTTATTGATCTGGCCAAGGTTTTCGACTCTGTCAATCACCACATCCTCATCGGCAGACTCGACAGCCTTGGTTCCTCAAATGATTGCCTCGCCTGGTTCACCAACTACTTCTCTGATAGGGTTCAGTGTGTCAAATCGGAGGGTCTGCTGTCCGGACCTCTGGTAGTCTCTATGGGGGTGCCACAGGGTTCAATTATTGGACCGACTCTCTTCTCTGTATACATCAATGATGTCGCTCTTGCTGCTGGTGAGTCTCTGATCCACCTCTACGCAGACGACAACATTCTGTATACTTCTGGCCCTTCTTTGGACACTGTTAACAACCCTCCAGGCAAGCTTCAATGCCATACAACTCTCCTTCCATGGCCTCCAATTACTCTTAAATACAAGTAAAACTAAATGTATGCTCTTCAACCGATCGCTGCCTGCACTTGCCCGCCTGTCCAACATCACTACTCTGGATGGCTCTGACTTAGAATACGTGGACAACTACAAATACCTAGGTGTCTGGTTAGACTGTAAACTCTCCTTCCAGACCCACATCAAACATCTCCAATCCAAAGTTAAATCTAGAATCGGCTTTCGCAACAAAGCATCCTTTACTCATGCTGCCAAACATACCCTTGTAAAACTGACCATCCTACCAATCCTCGACTTTGGTGATGTCATTTACAAAATAGCCTCCAATACTCTACTCAACAAATTGGATGCAGTCTATCACAATGCAATCCGTTTTGTCACCAAAGCCCCATATATTACCCACCATTGCGACCTGTACGCTCTCGTTAGCTGGCCCTCACTTCAAAATCGTCGCCAAACCCACTGGCTCCATGTCATCTACAAGACCCTGCTAGGTAAAGTCCCCCCTTATCTCAGCTCGCTGGTCACCATAGCATCACCCACCTGTAGCACGCGCTCCAGCAGGTATATCTCTCTGGTCACCCCCAAAACCAATTCTTTCTATGGCCGCCTCTCCTTCCAGTTCTCTGCTGCCAATGACTGAACAAACTACAAAAATCTCTGAAACTGAAAACACTTATCTCCCTCACTAGCTTTAAGCACCAACTGTCAGAGCAGCTCACAGATTACTGCACCTGTACATAGCCCACCTATAATTTAGCCCAAACAACTACCTCTTTCCCTGTATTTATTTTATTTATTTTGCTCCTTTGCACCCCATTGTTTTTATTTCTACTTTGCACATTCTTCCACTGCAAATCTACCATTCCAGTGTTTTACTTGCTATATTGTATTTATAATAATAATAATAATATATGCCATTTAGCAGACGCTTTTATCCAAAGCGACTTACAGTCATGTGTGCATACATTCTACGTTTGGTCCCGGGATTTAACCTGGCGTTACAAGCGCCATGCTCTACCAACTGAGCTACAGAAGTATTTACTTTGCCACCATGGCCTTTTTTTTGCCTTTACCTCGCTTCTCACCTCATTTGCTCACATCGTATATAGTCTTGTTTATACTGTATTATTGACTGTATATTTGTTTTACTCCATGTGCAACTCTGTGTCGTTGTATGTGTCGAACTGCTTTGCTTTATCTTGGCCAGGTCGCAATTGTAAATGAGAACTTGTTCTCAACTTGCCTATCTGGTTAAATAAAGGTGAAATAAAATAAAAAAGGTGGAATGACAAATAATTTTGATTGTTCAACTTTTTATATTTCTTTAACCTTTCACTAGGTAAGTCAGTTAATACATTTTTATTTACAATGACGGCCTGCTCCGGACGACACTGGGACAATGGTGCGCCGCTCAATCACAGTCGGATGTGATACAGCCTGGATTCGAACCAGGTACCTCTTGCACTGAGAAGCAGTGCCTTAGACTGCTGTGCCACTCGGGAGCCCAACAATGAGATGGGTATCTGATACTTTTTATTTAACATGAAGTGAGATTCAACATAAAACTGTACAATAGTTAAATGTTCCTGTATCTACATCCTTCACCCAATTCAAATGTTCTTTCTCAAAGATCATAAAGCATTTGTTACTCTAAATTTTTAAGACTCGACAAAAAAATAAGGTTATGACAATATCTCATGTTGACACAATAATAAGAACTTGTGAGGAACCAATTAACAGTTCCACAGAGAAGACACAATACTGCATTGAATAACAAAACGTCTAATATTACTCAGACAACATTTTATTACACAGCCTCATTCCTGTACTTTAATTACATGTAAAACACATGCAATTTGCACATCCTGCAAGAAGAGGCTGAATTTCGCAAGAACAGGTTACGTAAACGTTAAATTGTGAGTGAAAAAAGAAATGTTTCATCAGATCAAATAATGAGAAACTTTATCAACATAATCTTATGCTTTAGCCATTAAATCAATGTATACTGTTGAATAAGAGGACAATAAATCATTGGGTATATTCTTGAAAAAGATCAATCGGAGAATATTCTTGAATATTGCATACACAGAAAAATATTGCATCTAGTTTTCTTCAAATCTACATTAAGTAAACACTGAACCACCATTATTGCATCTTAATTGAAACAAACATTGCAAACAGGTCAATAGCATTAACACAGAGCACATTTAATTTCTACCTGAAATAAGATATTACAGGATAATTACTACTTAATTGCACTAATAACTATGTGGCATTGTAGCATGTTTCTTTGGTATGTTCACCATTGGTCACGTGGAGTGTTATATCAGTCATAAATCATAAATTATTTTAATTTGATCAAACTTCTTCCTCTTGATAGCTTGCTCAGGCGTAGAAACTGAAGCAGCTTTTCACAGTATTGCAACGAAGATTCGATTGAAGCAAGGAATCTGAAGGCCTTTACCCGAATATCAACACAAGCTAGCAAGCCCAGTTGCACAAGTGTGGTCAGTAGGATGATTAATACTTATGTTGCACTTCACAACAAACCATTGAATAGCATGCTGCTACTACATTTACTTTAATACATATTGGTTTGCCTGTCTTTTTTCAGAAATGAGCCCGTGCCCTGATTAGAATCTTTCTAAACATCTTAAACATTTACACTAGTCATTTTAAACACAAAGGTTATGTTGCCACAACCTGGCTGCGGCAAGGAAACGTATCTTCCCTGTGTGGCAACATCTTCAATCAGCTTAATTAGTGTATTCTTACACGCAAATACATTCTTACATGTGTCTGCCTGCAATAAGACACTACATTATACCTCGACATAGGCGAATGATCCTCCAAGATGTGTAGGTAAGAAGTCCCTCATATGGTAAAGGCATTGAGCTACAAAATAACACAGAAAGTGTCCAGCTTTTCAACAAAATGTTCCCTATATATCAATTATGAAATCCATATTTTCCTCTTCTCATACAGCAAGGCAGCAGTACACATCCTTCAAAGCACTCTTCCACTTCCCAATGAGCTCCTTTGATCAACCTCTGACATCCCTAGTGAGGATGCACGTACGGTATAATATATCTCGAGCTACAGACCACATCCATTCATTGAAATCAGTGATGTAGTGGTAAAAAAAATAAAAAGTGGGTAAACTGTTCGCCGAGTAGCAGAGAAAAAAAGTAGTGCTCCCTATACTTCAATGCATTTTTCCACAAAAGGTGGATGAACTGTCCCACAAAGAAAATGAAAAAAAGGTTGAGTAAACTGCATTTACTCACCACTGATTTATACTTAAGGCACAGTTTGTAGTGTTTTTCAAGGTTTTATGAAAACAGTTCACCATCAGTCCCTTCTGAGAGTGACTGTCTTCTTGGCTTGCAAAGCAGCATATTCATCGCTTGTTGAGAGAGAAGGGGACATGGGTGTCTACTTGGGTGTAAGAGGGGGGGATTGCATTTCATCGACCCCAAAGAGACACCCAAGCTTCTCCTGGAGATCATTCCACACTGCACCCATCTAGTTATCAAACAAACAAAGTAGTCTGTTACAATGAAAGCATCCTCTGGCCAAAATTCTATAGACGATCATCTTATAATTGTATTATCTATTAAAGATTAGAATCAACACACATCAACCTAATGAACTGTGTGCTCCACTACTACAACTCAATCCTGACACTGTATATTTCCAGGTGAGTCTCACCTCTTGGTGACCTTGGACCTGTGAGTTGACGAAGGCTCCCAGGATGTGAGAGGTGATGGGCAGGTATGTGAAGATGAGCTGTGTCTCCTGGTGAAGGCAGAACAGGGAGAAGTAGTTCCGCAGTTCCATGGTCTGAATGGCGTTCTCCTGCTGTTGGGGGAGGATACAAACCATTGCTTCACAAACCACAACCATATGATGGTTATCAAGAGGAACAACCTCATTGATCATAAGACCATGCTGTCATGGCCTTGTCTGTAGGAGTCAGTGTTGAAAGACATGACATATGAGATCCATTCTAAAGGCTGAAATGCCCAACTGTCAAATGCAATATCTTCCTAAGACGGTTTAGTATGAGAAATGCTGTAGGACCTACAAGGATATCAATCCTTATACCAGGGTATCAATCAACTCCCAAATGATGGCATCTAGGAAAATGCTGTTCCCTCCTTCCTCTCAATGTCAGAGAGGACACAGTCTCTCCGAGGGAGGGTGGGTTGGCCTGTGATGACATTATTTCATCTTCATTATCCTGACAACAGTGTTGATTTGACGTGTGACAACCCTGAGTAAATGAGGAAAGAAGACAGCTTTTCAAGCACAGAGAGAGAGCGAGGGGGGGGGGGGGTAAGAGAAGGAGATGTAATGAATGAGAAAGAGAACCTGCACAATGCGAGACTCCAGTTGCTCCACTGACACCTGCTCTTTGGGCTGCACTGTGGCACTCATCATCTGCCTCTTCATCATGCCGTACTTCTGCAGCGCTCTCTGGTGCTCGTGCAATACTCCCTTCTCATGCCGCTCACACAGATCCTACGGGACACAACCACACGGTAAGAAATAACTACCCTATTTTTACATTATAGTATTTAGCAGACACTTGTCCAGAACCACTTACAGTAAGTGGTACTTATTTGTACTGGTCCCACGTGGGAAACCCACAACCCTGGCGTTGCAAGCACCATGCTCTACCAAGTGAGCCACACGGGTCAAAGATATATTGTTAACACTCTAAATTAAGTTGCTGTTATACCAGTGTAGTGCATTTGTAATAACACCAGTAGCATTGCATTAACTTGATACAGAGTTCTTCAGTAAATTGATTTTTTTTTACATTTCTCAAACTCACTCTGTATGATTGCAGCAAATCCAAGAATAGATTCAGTTTTTCCACGACGTCATCCTCTTCTCTCCTCCCCTTAAGATATCAATGAATAAATGATTATGAGTTTGGCAATACCACAGGAGAGCAGGTGGTACGTATACAGTGAGCTGGATTGTACCTGCTGAGCACCTTTGTCGGCTAGCAGAGCAAACTCCACGGAAAGGCCTTTCAGAGACTGACGGAGAATGCCCCAGGTGCTTTGGGATGAGGCCAGAGAGGGAATGGGTGAACCATCAGAGCCCAGTGTACTGCAACAGAAAGCATAACTAGAGAAGCTGGACCAGTACGGTGTCTTGGCTTACAAAAACGATTTGAAGTGAAAACCCTGAAAAGGAAAAGGAAACAAATCCTTTACAATTGCCAACATTTTCTTCCCCAAAACTGTTGTATGGGTGGGGTAGCTAGCATAATACGTTTCCCTGGGCTAAAACGCTTGGGTAGAGAGGGGCGATAGAGAAAGAGAGTTTTATGCCCTGTAAATGCTGAGTTCTGTACCTGAGCTCCCTTCCAAACATGAGCAAATCAGCGGCGTTTTCCTTGGAGCGCTCGGCCATCTTCTCTGCCCGGTCCCGCAGCTTGTGAAAGCTGTTGTGAATATTCCTGATCAGTTCTCTGCTTGATGAAAACTGGGCCTGGATATCAGCTGGGAGATAATCCTACAGCACAGATGTACCAAGACTCACACTGCTGCGTCTCAGTAGGACTTCAAATAGTCATTTGATGTACCATTTCATAATAGAAACAATACAAACCTTTGCCAGAGTTGCCATTGTATTAGTCATGAATTCATCTCCCACTTTCTTGCAAGCATCACGCATTTTCACCTGAACGTCCTGAGAGTAAGCGAGAGAGTAAAGTTGTGTGAGCAGTACAGTCATTATCCATGGCAAGCCAAAGAACAATGTGATCTTGGCGTAGATGACTAGCAGAGATGGAGAAAGGTGGTCTTTTCAGTAGCAGAGACGTACCGAGCCGTTGAAGGTGAGAAAGGTCTTGACCAGTTCGTCCTCGGAGAAGAAGGGGTGTCGTGCCACTAGGTTGATGAACCGGCCCAGAGCACGCCGCCTTCCCTCTATAAAGTCCCTCTCAGACATGGAGGTCAGGACTGTAGACAGAGGTCAGTTAAAGAGCCAGCATATTCAGTTGTTCTGCTTCCGTAAAACAGAAGAGCTCATACCATTTTATGTAATACAGTCAGGGTTGGCCCTTGAACTAACTAATCAACCTGGATTACTTTAAAAAAAAAAAAAGTGTAATCGGATTACTTACATTCTTAAAAACAGCTAATTACTTTCGGGATTACTTTATCTATCTATACTTCGGCTTGATAAAACTTTGACATCATTGCTGTCATTTAGAGCACCATCAGCACTTCTCACATGCTCTCAGAGATTATATTATTCTGCTGATTGCCCATTAAGGGTGGATGGCTTCTTTTGTGGTTGAATGAATTGGTAAAGCTTCCAAAACATTGACACCTGGCTCACTGGCCAATGCAAATCATCTGGACTACAGAGTTCCTGCTTGCTGCTTTGAAGCAGTGCAGTTTTAATCTCTCTTTCCTTCGTGAAATGCTTTTAGAATGCACAATATTTCAAAATGTAGGCCTAATCATGGGGAAAACACTACTGAATGCAACCAATGTGGTTACTGTTTAAGAGAAAAGGGTCTAAGCTTTCTGGTCTGAAATTGTGTTTTAATATCCAACAAAGGGCACTCACGTTGAGCATTAAAGGTAGGTGCATAGGCATATATATTAAATGTACTGTTAGATATACATTTCACGGCTAACGATAAGTAATAGGCTATATTTTGAGTTAGAAATCTAGCTAACCACATCCTCATCTGGTGAATTAGCCCCAAATAAATTAGCGCCCAAAAAGATGTCGACAAATGAATATCTGTTGATCAAAAAAAAAATTCTGTAAGCTTATTTTCATAGTAAAATAATAACAATTGCCTAGTTGCCAAACCCCAAGTCCATGACAATCATCGGTTTAGGTTGCAATTCAAAATAGCTGGAATCATGCAGTTGTACTTGAACATGATGTTAGAATAAACCATGTATTTCTTGAATCATACCGTGTTAGTAGTCTAGCACACCTCTGAATAAAAATGTTGAATTACTTTATAAGATGATAAGGCTACCATTGTTTTTCTATTGTGTGACCCCACAGCAATTGTGTTGTAACCAAATCATGGGCTGGTGCCAACAAGTGAAAATGCTAGTATGGAGCCCTATGATTATGCTCTTACACATAGAACATAACATGAATTATAGGATCTTTAGGCTTTCACCCCATTTGGAAATAATAATGTCACTAAATGAAAAAATTCTATATTAAATCAACATTTTTAAGCATTTTCACATATGTCTGAGTGCTAGAAGTTAAAGTAATGCAAAAGTAATCCAATTGTAATCAGATACTTATTTGGAGTAATCCAAAAGATTATTTATCATGTAACTGTAATCAGTAACGGATTACATTTTTCAAGTTATCCGCCCAACCCTGAATAAAGTAATAACATTGGTATCTAATAATGGTAATATAAAGACAGAGTTCATGTCTGGATGTGAGAACACGGGTGAAGTTGGATTAATACAATTGGAGTTCCTCTGGATCAGCGGGACCCCAGCTCTAATGCAGAGTGGAACACTTATTTACAGTTCAAAGCCTCACTCTCCTCCTAATAATCAAACGTTCTGATTGACATCCTTCATATACCTCCTTTCAGCATTCTCTTAGGCGGCAACGCAGGCACCATTCTGTAGGCAAACCTCTGCAGCAAGAGCTCGTGGAAGACATCGAAATCACTGTACCGCCGGTAAACAGATATCTTAAAATGCTGAAAAGGTTCAAACAAATATTACATCTGTGAATAACCGAGATGTGCAAAATAACATAATGCTTTGGGGTTGTGAATTCAACAAATATATTGACAATGGATGCGTTTGTCATGTGTTGGCTTTAGTTCATACTAATTGTGAATGCTCACGGCACAGAAACAACACCAGCTCTGTTCAGCTTAGGCATCCAGTGTAAATGATGCAATGTACTGTATGTATACATTCATTCTTAGATGGACAAGCATTAAAGCCATTCGTTTCACCAAGCCAAAAATGCAGAAATAATTGAGAAGCCAGGAATAGAGCCAGAGGGAATTACAGAATTTTTGGAGTTATGATCAAAATTCCTATTAATAAATGTTGCTTGTCATGCACAAAAGTGACTTATTTGAAGTAAAAAGGTAAATGCATGGTAAAGTATGTGCCTTACCTTTCCTATTAATAACTTCCTCGACTGTTCATCTAACAAAGCCCATTTATGTTACAATCATATGTAATTAAATGCAGCCTTCACCTGGCTGGTGATCTGGTACTCCACGTGTTTGAGGAACAGACCCTTCTTTTCAGGAATGAGCTCCACCTGGACTGTATCCCTGGAAAGCAGCTTTCCCAGGGTCTGGGGCACCGTGAGGGGGCTCTCCTGAGTTGGCTGCATCCTCAGAGTCTGGAGGTCCTTGAACTCACCAAGTTGGGGCTTAGGGAACTCTGTCAAACAAACACCAAGTCAAACATCGACTCATTTATCTAGAAGGCAATCAGCACATCTATGCTCACAGACAAAGTGTAAACATCCAGCTCTTTTGAACTAATAAACATCATTTATGATTTCCTGTAGTGCGGATTTGAATATAAAACATTTTCCTACACACATCCATGTTGTGTGGGAAAAGCAATCATGTTCCAGTGTACATTTGACATTTCACCTCCCTTAGTGGCCCTCTGATACTTCAGACACTTGAATTCTCCCATTCACATTTTTTTGCCTACTTTTATTTCATCTAGTGAGCCCAATTGAGACCAGTGTCTCATTTGCAATGGTGCCCTGAGGACAAAAACGGCATCAATACAACAAAATATAAAAAATAAACTACAATTCAGCTATAAATACATTATAACAAGTTATAATAGTCAATTGAAACAATTGCACACTTCCGTGAACTCATTTACCAACAAAGTTTTAAACTGCCCTATCGACACCAGGGAATCCAGGTGGAAATTGATTGTAAGGTATTCCAGAACTGTGGTGCGTTAAAACGAAAGGCAAATTTACCAAACTTGGTGGAGACAACCGGGACCTCAAGAGTTAAGAAAACCTCGGAGCGGGATTGGTATCTCATATTGAAATATTTCAACAGGGAAGTGAGGCATATTGGGATCTTGTGGAGCAGAGCTTTGTAAACAAGGAGTAATAAAATAATCTACAGGATTTTAGTGAGGTCCAGCCAACCTTCTGATACATGATGCAGTGATGAGTACTAAAACTGTCAGTGAAGTGCACTACGGTAGATGGCTTCCCACAGTTTAAGAGTAGTGGTTTGCTGCAGTCTGGTAAAAGTATTTTCCCCCTTTCAGATTTTGCAATTTGTTTAGCATATTTTTTGATACTGAATGTTATCAGATCTTCAACCAAAACCTAATATTAGATCAAGCGAACCTGAGTTTACAAATAACATTTTTTTTAAACTTGTTTTATTTAATTCACAGTTATGCAACACCCAATTCCACTGTGTGAAAAATTAATTGCCCCGTACACTCAATAACTGGTTGTGCCACCTTCAGCTGCAATGACTGCAACCAAATGCTTCCTGTAGTTGTTGATCAGTCTCACATCGCCTGAGGCAGCAAAGCATCCCCAAACCATCACCATGCTTGACGGTTGTCATGAGGTTCTAACTGTGGAATGCAGACTCTTGGAAGAACGTTCTATGATTGATTCAAACGTATAACTTTTTGGATGACATGGGTCCCATTATGCCTGACGAAAACCAAATGCTGCATTCCACAGTAAGAACCTCATTACCAACAGACAAGCATGGTGGTGGTAGTGTGATGGTTTGCCTCAGGGCCTGGACGACTTGTCTTAATAGAAGGAACCATGAATTCTGCATCAGATAATTCTACAGGAGAATGTTAGGCCATCCATCTGTGAGCTGAAGCTGAAGCACAGCTTTGTCGTGCAGCAAGACAATGATCAAAAACACACATTCAAGCCTACATGAAAATGGCTAGGAAGCAATACATTTGAAGTTTTGGAATGGCCTAGTCAAAGTCCAGTGCTTGAAAACCCACAGATGTTGCGGAGTTTTAACAGTGCATGGAAGAGTGGTACAAAATTCCTCCACATTGACGTGAGACTGATAAACAACTACAGGAAGTGTTTAGTGTGAGTCATTGCAGCTAAAGGTGGCACAACCAGTTATTGAGTGTAAGTTGGCAACTACTTTTTCACACAGGAGCATTGGGTGTGGTATAACTTTATTTATGAAATAAATGTATTAAATATGTAATTGTTGTGTTATTTGCTCACTCAGTTTCCCTTTATTTAATATTAGGATTTGGTTGAAGATCTGATAACATTCAGTATCAAACATATGCAAAAGTGGAAACAATTAGAAAGGGGGCAAATACTTTTTCACGGCACTGTATATAAATAGTAAAGAGCACAGGTCCCAATACCAACCCCTGCAGTACATCTTTTGTAATTTTGAGGAAATTAGACTTGACACCATTAGAAAGCTCTCTCTAAACTCAAATGTCTCTTAAGTCTTTAAAACAATTATGATGGTGTGATTCATGTGATCCTGAATTTAACCCTCCTTGACATTCCACAGAGATATGAGTTAATAGTCCTCCTACAACAACCAGGAAACCAGCTCTACCATAGCTCAGCAGAGAAAACGTGACATCAGTTTCACAGAAAGCAGTCAGCTGCCATATTGGCAGCACTGGAATAACACAGAGGGCCCTAAATAATCATATGAGCTTTGGAACAGAGCTCTAACTCAGGGCTGTGTTTGGAGTAATGGCTACCTCTGAAAAACCAAAGACGACGACTCCTCTCCAACTTAATGGTACTGTACACTTTAACACTCATGCTTTTCTTCACAAAAACCTAGCCACAGAATGTGAAAGTAAACTGATTCATATAATCAAGAAAAACAAGTGTACTTAAGAGAGAGGGAAGAGTTCTTCCTGTAACTTTCATTATGATTTTCACAGAGCTGTTCCAGAGGAAAAAAGGGCAGGGAAAGGTTGTGTGTATTTTACGGAGACATGGGAAGGGAGCTGGTGTATTCCCGGACGCAATGCCCAGAGGTTAGAGGAAACCGGCCAACAAATACAACACACTCTGATAAAACTAGCTTTTTAGCACAGCACACCTGCTTGTTTTGTGTGCAAATGCTTATCACATGCATATTCAACTTCACACAATAATATATAGCGAAGTGAACTTTCTCACACAAGCTGTTCATAGGGGTCATAAAGGTTTTTGACCTTAGATACTTAACAGTCAAGCCACTGATTAAGCTGCACATTTACTGCTGTGTCCTTGCTTGAAAACAACTCGTTAAAAGGCTTACCTTGTATGCAGTTCTCTAAGAGTTTTGGGCTTGGTTGCTTTCCTTGCTGAGCAAGGGCGATCAACGCCAGTGCTTTATATAGGGATAACTTGCTTAAGAATCCATCAGTGTAGTCAACATGCTCAGCAATCTGAAAAAGACAGGACATTACAGGACTCTCTTAGCAGGTCATTGCTCAATCCAAGGCCTAATTTCAGCAGTGGTTGACAAGAAAATGCAGAGAACACTTTAGTAATGATCTAATACAGTAAGAAACATCAAACTGAACCATGAGGTCGAAGCTGAAATACACATTATCCATGGAAACGCTTCATTGATGTAACACGTTGTATTTTTCATGTCCCATGTGCTCTTGAATAACACAACTTTTAAATGCCATCCCCTCAAATACCATCACTTTTGAGTAAGTTTTACTGAAGCAAATACCACTAATTAAATGGCAGCAAGGAGATAGTTTGCAGGAACCACCCTTTCTAATAACTGGTGCTGGAACTAGTATTGTAATTACCCCCTTAGTACTTAGTGGTAAAACAAATATAGGCTTGAGAGGGTCTTTGAATAGTTTGTATCAAAGAGCGCTAGATGTTTTTCAAGTATTTTATGTTAAGCGTCTACTTCCTATTCTGCAGAATTTCTTCCAAGAAGGGAAGAGGATAGAAAACCCATAGGTCTAATACATAACAAACCAGCCTGTGCTTCTGTTTCATAACAACAAAAACTTGAGCCTAAAAAAACCCCACAAACAGCCAGAACTTCCTTTCCACATTTGGCGGCCATTTTAAATCATAGATGTGACAACAAGTAAAGAACAAGTTGGTGTTCACCTGGCCCTGCACAGCAGTGGGAAGATCTGTTCTGCTGAGCAACCTCTGGAAGACCTCCACCTGCACTCGTTCCTCTATCTTACTCCGGATGGCCTCATACACCTCCCTGTAGTATGGAGGCACTGATCCTGAGAGAGGAGGTGCACAAACCATTAGGCATGGTTTTATGTGGATGAAGACATTTCTATTAAATTGCATGATTTGTGGTTAAACATCATGGCAAAACCTGTGTTTCATTTAACCGAAACAAATCAAATGTATTGGTCGCGTACACATATTTTGTAAATGTTATCGCAGGTTTCTAGCTCCAACAGTGCAGTAATACCTAACAATACAGAAACACACAAACACAGAAATAAAGAAATATCAGAATGAGCAATGTCAGAGTGCGGATACATAGATATTTTACACAGTGTACAAAACATTAAGAACACCTGTTCTATCCATGACAGACTGACCAGGTGAATCCATGTGAAATCTATGATCCCTTATTGATGTCACTTGTTAAATCCACTTAAAATCAGTGTCGATGAAGGGGAGGAGACAGGTTAAAGAAGGATTTCCAAGCCTTGAGACAATTGAGATATGGATTGTGTGTGTGTGCCATTCAGAGGGTGAATGAGCAAGGCAAAAGAGTTAAGTGGCTTTGAACAGGGTATGGTAGTAGGTGTCAGGCACACCGGTTTGTGTCAAGAACTGCAACGCTACTGGGTTTTTCACACTGAACCGTTTGTGTGTGTATCAAGAATGGTCCACCACCCAAAGGACATCCAGTCAACTTGACACAACTATGTGAAGCATTGGAGTCAAGAAGGGCCAGCATCCCTTTCGACACCTTTTAGCGTCCATTCCCCGTGAAATTGAGGCTGTTCTGACGGCAAAATTGGAGGGGGGGAGGGGGAGAGAGTTCAACTCAATATTAGGAAGGTGTTCCTAATGTTTGGTATACTCAGTGTATATGCATATAATGGTTGTGAAAATATGGACAGTATATAAATATAAAAAGGTGTGTACAGCAGTAGTTATATAGGATAAGCCTTGACTAGGATAGAGTATATACATACAAAGTGGGTAAAACAGTATGTAAATATAATCAAAGTGGCCAGTGTTCAATGACTATGTACACAGGGCAGCAGTCTCTAAGGTGCAGGTAGGGCTGAATTCAGGGCTTGTAAAATTATACCTAGGCTAAAAATAAGCCTTCAGCATAAGAGTCACTAATTATAATTATTTTAATAAAATTAGATTAACCTGCATTTTTGCAAAAAAAATCACTGATCTGGCCTTCAAATCAGTCTACAAAAATGACCTTTTTGTTATATCATTTTTTACCATAGCCATGCACATCCACTAATAATGACCAAATTCTGGTAACAGGCATTATAGAAAATTAAAGGTGTAAAATGTAACTTTTTGGGCAACCAAGCATATTCACATAGAAATGTGTGTTATAGATCTGTCATTCTCACTGAAAGCAAGTCTAAGAAGCTGTAGATCTGTTTTATTTGTGCTATTTCTATGCTTCCTGTACTTAAGTTTTGTTTTTGTGTTTTTTACTTTCGGTTTTGTACATCAGCTTCAAACAGCTGAAAATACTATATTTTTCTAATGGAAATATATTTCACAGTGGTTTAGATGATACAATGATGCTCTACACTATATTTGCTTGTTTTGACACAAACTGAAATTAGGCAAACTATTCACATTTTAGTAACCAGGAAATGGCGGAGCGATTTCTGCATAGTGCATCTTTAACACAGATCTCAAACAATCTCAAGCACAAGCCCACCTGCTAGTGAGTAGCCAGCTAATCTATATATTTAAAGTCTAGCTAACTTGGATGTACAGTGCATTCTGTTGTGTTACAGCCTTAATTTAACATGTATTAAATTGAGATTTTGTGTCACTTGTCCACACACACAGAACCCCATAATGTCAAATTGGAATGATGTTTTTAGAAATGTTAACTAATTAAAAATGAAAAGCTGAAATGTCTTGAGTGAATAAGTATTCAACCCTGTTATTGCAAGCCTAAATAGGTTCAGTAGTAAATATTTTCTTAACAAGTGCAATAATAGTGTTTAACATGAGTTTTTAATGACTACCTCATCTCTGTACCCCACACACACGAAAGTCCCTCAGTCGAGCACTTAATTTCAAACTCAGATCCACCACAAAGACCAGGGAGATTTTCCAATGTTTCTCAAAGAAGAGCACCTATTGGTAGATGGGTAAAAAAAACAGACATTGAATATCCCTTTGAGCATGGTGAAGTTATTAATTACACTCAATTCACCCAGTCACTACAAAGATACAGGCGTCCTTCCTAACTCAGTTGCCAGGGAGGAAGGAAACAGCTCAGGGATTTCACCATGAGCCCAATGGTGATTTTTAAACAGTTAAAGAGTTTAATGGCTGTGATAAGACAAAACTAAGGATGAATCAACAACAATGTTGTTACTCCACAATACTAACCTAAATGAGAGTTAAAAGAAGGAAGCCTGTACCGAATAAAATATTAAAAAATATGCATCCTGTTTGCAATAAGGCACTAAGGTAGAACTGCAAAAAATGTGTCAAAGAAACACTATGTCCTGAATACAAAAAAATGTTTGGGACAAATCCAACACAACAGATCACCGAGTACAACTCTTCATATTATCAAGCATGATGTTGGCTGCATCATGTTAAGGGTATGCTTGTCATCAGCAAGGACTAGGGAGTTTCTTAGGATAATAGAAGACACAATATAGCTACAGTAAGCACAGGCAAAATCCTAGAGGAAAACCTGGTTCAGTCTGCTTTCCAACAGCAAAGCAATGTTGCAACAAAAAGAATCCTTGCGACATGTGTCATGGAAATGGCAGATATAGGAGAAACTTTCTCAAGATCGACAACATTTTTTTTTTCGACGGGTGGATTTTTATTTTGTTCAACTTTCTGTATTTTGACAAATGATGATTGAATCTGTGTTTTTAGAATAAATGATGATTTCCTAATCATTTTGAAGGTAAACACGGCATGTGATGCAACTGTATAATTATAAAGCTCAACTCCAGGTTTAATTCTAAATGCCTATTGCTTCCACACAAAAAAAATATATTATGTTTCTTTGCAGAACAAGGATTGTCCTGACTATCAAGAATGCATGAATTGCTTCGCCTTGCTTGTCTGGTTGGCAAGTTTCACCATTAAATTCTTTCAGGTCTACAGGGGTGCAAGTTTTACCATGGCACCGACTGCAGCGATACGCTGGCACATGTGACTTATTAGAATATGGCAAATATGAGTAAATGATTGCATTCTACACAGGTTAGCTTTTGTGGGCTATCTGAGACATGCAACAGATAGGTGGGAGGGCATACAGGTTGTCGCCAAAAATTTGCTTAAATGGGTAATGAAAACACTTCATCCACTACATTTTTACATCGACACGGTCATTTTTTTTGTGTGTGATGTCATTACGTCCAGGTGTTTTTATTGAAACGAGATAGCTCAATGGAAACGCACTCTAGCAGGTAATTGTCACATATTTTCTAAATGTTGACCAAAAAAATTAATCACTGGACAAGCTAATGGAAACATTGCTAGTGAATGTTCCTGAGTGGCTTAGTTACAGTTTTGACTTAAATTGGCTTGAAAACCTATGCCAAGAAAATGGCTATCTAGCAATGATCAACAACCAACTTTACTGAGCTTGAAGAATTTTTTCAAGAATAATGTGAAAATATTGTACAATCCAGGTGTGCTCTTAGATACTTACCCAGAAAGACTCACAGCTGTAATCGCTGCCAAAGGTGATTCTCACATGTAATTGTGTCAGGGGTTTGAATACTTTTAATCAAGATCTATTAGTGTTTTATTTTATACATAAATTCTTTACCAAATGTTAGAATTTTTCTTCCACTTTGACAGAGTATTTTGTGTAGATCGTTGACAATGAAATGCATTTTAATCCCAACTTGTAACACAACAAATTGTGGAAAAAGTCAAGGGGTGTGAATACTTTCTGAAGGCACTGTACATACAGGTAACTGTCAAAATAAAGGAAATGCCAACATAAAGTGTCTTAATAGGGTGCTGGGGCACCACGATCCAGGCCAGCTTTATTGCATCTTGGTTTAGATTCTACACGTGTCTGGAACTCTACTGGAGGAATGCGACAGACCTCATTAGTTTGCAAGAAATTTCATTTGATATTTTGTTGATGGTGGTGGAAAACACCGTCTCAGACACCACTCCAGAATCTCCCATAAGTGTACAATTGTTCAACCATGGCATATGGTTTCCTCGTGCCCTGTGGGATAGGGGCATTGTAATCCATAGCATAGCCACGGTAGCCAAAATAATGGCCCGCCCAGCATTGTTATACATGACCCTAAGCATGATAGGATGTTAATTGCCTAATTAACTCAGGAACCACCTGCTTTCAATATACTTTGTATCCCTCATTTCCATTATTCTGGCAGTTACAAGTATGGGAAAACCAGTGCTTAAAATAATCTATGTATTTTGGCAAACATGTTTACAAAGTGAAGTAAACTTAATCATATGTCATTTTCATAATGAAAGAAAATCAAAAATAAACTAGCGACAATTTTCCTATGGTAGTCTGGGTAACGTTACCAACTAACTTTCCACTCCTGTCATTTGTTTGCCAAGACGCTGGTAAAAAAAAAAAAAAGCTAAACGTAATCCTCTGCTCTCCCCACACCCAATGTTATGTTTACAATGACATGTATTACGTCAGCATACCCAATGTTTGAATGCTTCTAATCAAATGTATGAATTAAATGAATGTTTTTCTATCAGTCTAATTTGCATAAATATTGTGATTGGATGATAGCTGTGAGGGTTATCGAATCAGGATGAAATATTAACGATAGAATGTTCACATGAAGATTTCCTAAAGTCTCTTAGGCAAATGACAGGAGTATAATAATATATATATATAATAGAATATAATAGCTAAACAGAAGACAACCAGGCTAGTCTTATGCTATGGAACGTTGAATACGTGATTTGGACAGGTCATAGAAATATAATCTAGATTGTAAATCTATGGGACAGGTAACATCCACAACAGATGAGAACATGACAATGAGCAGACCAATGCAAGAGTACAGCAGCCTACCCTACTGTATAAAATAGCCCTACAGTTATCTGTCAAATCACCCTTAATTACACCTATCTTATGTTCTTGTCTATTACGCTTCTGTACTTCTATGTATTTGTAGATTTTATGTGAACCCCAGGAAGAGTAGCTGCTGCATGTGCAGTAGCTAATAGGGATCCTAATAAATTAAACACCCTTGCTAAACGTGTAATCTAATGCTCAGATGAGTAGTAAACCAACTATATTACTGTTTATGTTAAAGTTGACAGGTTTTGTAGTTACATCACGAATCGTAGGCTACACTATTTAGCTCTGAACACTTCACACCGCGTTCTCTGAATTCAATCACAAACATAACCCCCCCCCTCAAAAAAACAAACATTATTTCCCCTGTCGCCACGTAGAACGTTTACAAAAAGTCGAAAACACATTCTTAATTACAACATAAAGATGTGGAACATAACATGTATTTAGCAAATTACCTTCATTGAGCTCGCCTGCCATAGTTCAGATTGTCATGTGAGCACGACAGCACCTCCATGTGATTTCCTGATGGAAAAAAAACCCGAAGAATGAACTATTTCTTAAAGTTGTAGTGAACTTTGGACATTTTCCAGATTTCAGACCTGTCCAAACATTATTGTAGGCACTAAACAAGACCTGGATTACTGCAAACTGGATATTAGGAATCCAGAACATAGGAGCATAGGTGAACAAGTGTTATTGTATATGGATCCTCCCCCACAAAGGATTGAAAAATCCCAAATATGCCTCTGCCCTCGAAAAAATTGCTTTCCCACTCTCAGTCCAACTTTGGAAACCGAACAATTATGACATAGCCTAACCGCAGTGGTGTAAAGTACTTTATAAAAATTCTTTTTAGTACTACTTAAGTAGTTTGGGGGGGGGGGGTATCTGTTCTTTACTGTACTATTTATATTGTTGACTACTTTTACTTTTACTTTACTACATTCCGAAAGAAAATTGGGTACTTTTTACTCCATAAATTTTCCCTGACAGCCAAAAGTACTAGTTACAATTTGAATGCTTAGCAGTACAGGAAAAAGGTCAAATTCACACACTTATCAAGAGAAAGTCCCTGGTCATCTCTACTGCCTCGGATCTGGTGGACTCACTAAACATAAATGCTTCCTTTGTAAATTATGTCTGAGTGTTGGAGCATGCCCCTGGCTGTCAAAAAAAGTAATAAAAAAGGAAATTGTGCCATCTGGTTTTCTAAATATAAGGAATTTCAAATCAAATCCAAATCAAATGTAATTATATAGCCCTTCGTACATCAGCTGATATCTCAAAGTGCTGTACAGAAACCCAGCCTAAAACCCCAAACAGCAAGCAATGCAGGTGTTGGCTAGGAAAACTCCCTAAAAAGGCCAAAACCTAGGAAGAAACCTAGAGAAGAACCAAGCTATGAGGGGTGACCAGTCCTCTTCTGGCTGTGCCGGGTGGAGATTATAACAGAACATGGCCAAGATGTTCAAATGTTCATAAATGACCAGCATGGACAAATAATAGGTCTGTATAGTATATGCCATTTAGCAGACGCTTTTATCCAAAGCGACTTACAGTCATGTGTGCATACATTGTACGTATGGGTGGTCCCGGGGATCGAACCCACTACCCTGGCGTTACAAGCGTCATGCTCTACCAACTGAGCTACAGAAGGACCACACTATGATAAGCTGTAGACCACACTATTTGCCCAGAGAGTTTATCTATATTCTTCGTAGCTGTCTATTTACCACCACAAACCGATGCTGGCACTAAGACCGCACACGATGGGCTGTATACAGCCATAGGCAAACAGGAAAATGCTCATCCAGAGGCAGCGCTCCTAGTGGCCGGAGACTTTAATGCAGGGAAACTTAAATCAGTTTTACCGAATTTCTATCAGCATGTTAATTGTGCAACCAGAGGGAAAAACTATACTCCACACACTGACCTGCACAAAGCTCTCCCTCACCCACCATTTGGCAAATCTGACCATAATTCTATCCTCCAGACTCCTGCTTACAAGCAAAATATAAAGCAGGAAGCACCAGTGACTCGGTCGATAAAAAGTGGTCAGATGAAGCAGATGCTAAGCTACAGGACTGTTTTGCTAGCACAGACTGGAACATGTTCTGGGATTCTTCCAATGGAATTGAGGAGTACACCACATCTGTCACTGGCTTCATCAATAAGTGCATCGATGACGTCGTCCCCACAGCTACCCTACGTACATACCCCAAGCAGAAGCCATAGATTACAGGTATCATACACACTTAGCTTACAGCAAGCGGTACTGGAGCGCCAAGTCTAGGTCCAAAAGGCTTCTACCAGCCAGAAGACTCCTGAACAGCTAATCAAAGGGCTACCTAGAGCCCTCTTTTACACTGCTGCTACTCTGTTGATTATATATGCATAGTCACTAACTATTATCCATGTACATATTACCTCAACTAACCGGTGCCCCTGCACATTGACTCTGTACCAGTACCTCCTGTATATAGCCCCGCTATTGTTATTTTACTGCTGCTGTTTAATTATATTTATATTTTTTACTTCACACTTATTTTTCTTAACTTCTTAAAGCATTGTTGGTTAAGGGCTTGTAAGTAATGTAATACTTGTTGTATTTGGCACATGTGACAAATAAAATTTGATTTGATATGGCTAGCAATAACTCTATAGGGCGTTGGGAGGCAGGGCAGAATGATTTCACATTGTAATACAGACAACCTACTAATACAGACAACCTGTCTGTGACAGGTAGCACGTCCGGTGAACAGGTCAGGATTCCATAGCCATTACATTACATTTACATTTAAGTCATTTAGCAGACGCTCTTATCCAGAGCGACTTACAAATTGGTGCATTCACCTTATGACATCGAGTGGAACAGCCACTTTACAATAGTGCATCTAAATCTTTTAAGGGGGGGGGGGGTGAGAAGGATTACTTTATCCTATCCTAGGTATTCCTTAAAGAGGTGGGTTTCAGGTGTCTCCGGAAGGTGGTGATTGACTCCGCTGTCCTGGCGTCGTGAGGGAGTTTGTTCCACCATTGGGGAGCCAGAGCAGCGAACAGTTTTGACTATATAGCCGCAGGCAGAACAGTTCAAACTGGAGCAGCAGCACGGCCAGGTGGACTGGGGACAGCAAGGAGTCATCATGCCAGGTAGTTCTGAGGCATGGTCCTAGGGCTCAGGTCCTCCGACAGAGAGAAAGAAAGAGAGAATTAGAGAGAGCATACTTAAATTCACACAGGACACCGGATAAGACAGGAGAAGTACTCCAGATATAACAAACTGACCCTAGCCCCCCGACACATAAACTACTGCAGCATAAATACCAGAGGCTGAGACAGGAGGGGTCAGGAGACACTGTGGCCCCATCCAATGATACCCCCGGACAGGGCCAAACAGGAAGGATATAACCCCACCCACTTTGCCAAAGCACAGCCCCCACACCACTAGAGGGATATCTTCAACCACCAACTTACCATCCTGAGACAAGGATATATAGCCCACAAAGATCTCCGCCACGGCACAACCCAAGGGGGGGGGGCGCCAACCCAGACAGGAAGATCACATCAGTGACATTTACTTTTACTTTGTACTTTTACTCAAGTAGTATTTTACTGGGTTACATTCACTTTTACTTGAGCCATTTTATATTAAGGTAGCTTTACTTTAACAATCGAGGACTTTTCCAGGGTGATTTGTCTCCTCCAATAGATCCTGAAGGAGAGAAAAAACAGTCAAGTAACAGTCAAGGACCCTACATTGATAATTACACACATGTTGTTATTGTACAGTGTGTGTGTCATAATGATTTCCTGGATAGAGCCCAATAGTTTGTTCATTTATCCCTTTACTAAGCAGGTCGACTCGACAACTCGCTCTTACTCAAAATATGCCTGGGTGTGTGCAGCTTCACCATCTTGCCACCAGAGGCCACTAGACACAAATAATTTGCAAACGAGATAGCGGCGCTGCGTAAGGAGTGGGGTTGTTGTGGATGCGAGCGGGACTGCAATCTGCATCAGATTGTGTGGAGGTTGCAGCGTCGTAGTCCCCTGAACACTTCACCGGATTGTTGTTCATCTTTAGTGAATGAACAGGAATAGTTTACTTTAAACAATTTAGCAATACAGTAAAATACTTGGTAGTCATCAAAGCATTAAGGAAAATTGAAGAAAAGACAAAGGGCGCAAATGGAACTGGAGCAACCACGGATATATCCGCTAAACTCGTTAGCAAGCCAACTAGCCCGCTGCTAACTTGATTACATTGGGACACGAGTAACAATCAACTGGCTATGACTGATAACAAGGAAAGGACAGTCAAATTGTAATCCAGAATGAATTATTGAGAATCAAATCAAATGTTTTAGCTACGCATTTATTCTTACGAAAGTATTTTAATGGATTGGATGCGTTCTGTAGAATTGCTCAACAACAATAGTTAGCCGGCTAGCTAGCTAAGGTTACTTGCATGTTGAGTTGGGAAGCTATCCCGTTAGCCAAATAACGTTACGTCATCTGTACAGTAGTTAATAACTAGACGGTCAGGCAACTACAAGGTGGATGGACTGTCATCTGCGTGGGGGTGTTCGTGAAGTTAACGTCAGTTGACTGGGCAGCCCATTATTCCTCCTTCGGCTTTTTTCGACACAGTTTAGTATTACACATGACAGAAGTGAACATGGGAGTGTTATAGGACAATGGATATAGTTAAGTGACAACCGATATCTCTGGTACAGTTTAACGGTGGACCACAATGCATTAGGTCTGACGTTCTGCTTTCGGACATAGAACTCTCGGATTTTGCTGGACCGCTTGCTAACAAGAACTCTATGACGCGGGCTCAGTCCATTATTTCATTTTTGACTGACCACACAGGTCACCGTTTCCCTAAAGCGTCCACAGCCCTCATACCATGGCAGCGGTTGTCAACTACTCACCGCCGTGGTGGGTCAACCTGCTACACCGACTCCCTCATTTCAACCTTCAATTCGAACAAACAAGCAGCGATTTTCGCCCGGAGGACTCGTCCTATCAACAGGTAACTTTATGACATACACTTACTTGAACTGTGCCTTGTGAATCAGAAACCATAAATGGCTGTCAAACATTATACGTTTGTAAACAAGGGAGTTGCCAGTGGGTTGCTGGTGTTTGAGGTATGATAATATTCTGGGGTGATGCAATTGATTGAGGATTTTGGGACAGGCATCAGCACAGACCATTGCAATGTTATACCCCTGTGCACTGACAATGCAATGTTATACCCCTGTGCACTGGCAATGCAATGTTATACCCCTGTGCACTGGCAATGCAATGTTATACCCCTGTGCACTGACAATGCAATGTTATACCCCTGTGCACTGACAATGCAATGTTATACCCCTGTGCACTGACAATGCAATGTTATACCCCTGTGCAATGACAATGCCTATTAAACTTGTTTGGTGCAGAGCCTTTGTAAGAGTATTTAAGACTCCTTATTAACTGTGGTTCCCTAGGTGGTGTACAGTACATAGACCTACTGAGACTGGGGGTGACGGATAACTACTCTTGCAGGCTAAATTTCTCAAACTGTTATCATGTTGAGTTCCCATTGCAGAAACAGCCACTGTTACCTTCTGACAAGACATGACATGTATGGATTCCAGGGATGGGTGGAGATGGACTAAAGACAGTGAGTGGTCTTTAAATCGAGTCATAACAGGGATTCCATATGTCATAAATTGCCACATAATCATAGTTATTCATCTAGGCCTGTTTTCCGGTTCTCCTAATTAAGTGTGTGTGAGGGGCAGCATAATGTCCATTTACTGTGTGGCCGTTATGGCTTTGGCCTGTGCAACAGCAAACAGAAACTATGGACATTTTTAAGTAAGCTAATCACAGGAGATGGGGATTTCCAAAATGAGCTTTTCTACTTCCAAAGTGTATGGAGGAGGACACGATTAACAGATGGCTTCCCCTTCCCTGTCAGCTGCTGTGGGTATCACGACGACAGTTGTCTCAACAGGCTCTAAAAAGAGGGCTGTATTTTCTGGCACTGTGTGTGACTGTCAGTTGAGTGCTCAGGCAGAAGGGAAAGGGAGATTGCCAGAGCTGCTCATTCACAGCTTCTAGGACCAAGATAACCTGTCTGTTATCAGACTTAATACTGGGCCATGCATGGGCCTGCAGTCCAAACGCTTCATCCAGCTGACATTTCATCCAGCCGACACATCTCAAGATAACCCCAGATGAAGTCATGCTGAAGGAATTTAATGTACTATCCCTGACCTACATAGTTATTTCTCAAATTTACGGGGTAACTCTGTCCTGACCAAAGCAAGCTGTGGGCCATGTCAGTGTGAATGAGACTCAGTTATGTCTGTAATGTGCCATGTGTTAGCTGATGATTAGTATGTTAGGCCTTATTTGCATTCTTTTCTGCATTCTTGTCATACTGTAACTCTGTTCCTCGGGTGACAGAGCCCAGCACCAATATGTCATTAAGACCTTGAGGTATGACCTTTGACCTGAGGTTGTGACCCCAAGGTCGTCTGGCTGGCCGATTTGATATTTTAGTCACTTAGCAGGCACACTTATCCAGAGTGACTTAAAATTAGTGCATTCATCTTAAAGGGGAATTTCACTATTTAGGACCCTAATCTGTATTTTTAGGTTCCAGACAGTTTTATTCGCAATTTCACTTGATTTTGAGAAACTTATCCCACCAGCAATTGACTTCCTGAGCCTTCTGGGATTACAAGTCATCCAGAAAACATGAACTGATGCTCCAAATATGTCCTTTTACAAACTGGAAAGCTCTCATTATCCTGATGCAGGTTTTTAGATGTTGTACACATTACATTTTGTCATACCGAACTTTATCCACAGCTTTATAATATATTTTTTAACTCAAGCGATAATTTCTAGTGTGCAATATTGGCGTGCATGCGTCTACTTTCTTGTTCCTCTTGCTTCTGCCTATACCTCAGTGACTACTGTGTGCGTATATGTTGGGGCGGGGGGGGAGCTTGTTTCATAAACACACTAGCCAGTCCACAACAACGTGTCCACTGTAAACGCAGAGCTGCGAGCTAGCTTCCGGTGACTAATCTACCAAGCAAGCTAATTATTATTTTATTTTTTATGCTACCAACATGTCTGACTAGAAAATACGAGGAGGAAGTGTTTGAATTTTCAGGTGAGCCTTATTTACTTGAACCAGCATACACAGACGATCTTCAACAGATGGAGGATGACCGAGAACGGAGAGGGTGGGACGAAGCAGGCAGGGGCTCAGGCAGATATTCAACCAGCAGCTGAGAAGCGACTCAGGGCCTCTGGAAACTGGTGGTATACCTGTGGGCAATGCCAAGCGATGCCCACTGAAGACAAGTGTCTTTGCTGCGCAGAGTTGGACCTGCTTATACCAGCTTTGGAAAATATATACTGAACAACAATATAAACGCAACAATTTGCTTTACAGTTCATATAGGGGAATCAGTCAATTGAAATAAGTTAATTAGGCCCTAATCTATGGATTTCACATGACTGGGCAGCGGCACAGCCATGGGTGGGCCTGGAAGGGCATATGCCCACCCACTGGGGTGCCAGACCCAGCCAATCAGAATGAGTTTTTCCCCACAAAGGGACTTAATTAAAGACAGAAACGCTCCTCAGTTTAATCAGTTTCATCAGCTGTCTGGGTGGCTGGTCTCAGATGATCCCGCAGGTAAAGAAGTTGGATGTGGAGGTCCTGGGCTGGCGTGGTTACACGTGGTCTGCGGTTGTGAGGCCAGTTGGACAAATTCTATAAAATGATGTTGGGGGTAGCTTATGGTAGAGAAATAAACATGACATTTTCTGGCAACAGCTCTGGTGGACATTACTGCAGTCAGCATGCCAATTGCACCCTCCCTCAATACTTGAGATGTGGCGTTGTGTGACAAAACTGCACATTTTAGAGTGGCCTTTTATTTTCCCCAGCACAAGGGGCACCTGTTACATTTTTCATATGCACAAAAAGCTTATTTCTCTCAAATTACATCCCTGTTAGTTGGCATTTCTCCTTTGCCAAGATCATCCATCGACCTGACAGGTGTGGCATATCAAGAAGCTGATTAAACAGCATGATCATTACACAGGTGCACCTTGACGGGATCCTGAGGCCCATTGTCCTGCCATTCATCTGCCGCCATCACCTCATGTTTCCGCATGATAGTGCACGGTCCCATGTCGAAAGGATTTGTACACAATTCCAGTTCTTCTATGGCCTGCATACTCACCAGACATGTCACCCATTGCAATGTTCTGGATCGAGGTGTACGACATCGTGTTCCAGTTCATGCCAATATCCAGCAACCCATTGAAGAGGAGTGGGACAGCATTCCACAGGCAACAATCAACAGCCTGATCTCTATGTGAAAGGAGATGTGTCACACCAGATACTGACTGGTTTTCTGATTCTGATTTATTTCAATTGACTGGTTTCTTTATGTACTGTAATTCATGAAAATCTTAGAAATTGTTACATGTTGCTTTTATATTTGTGTTCAGTATACATCTCTGTCTAAATGTCCTTATGTGCTGGAGCAGCTAATTGCTACATGCGCGGGAGTGTAGAGCGCTTTAGGCTCTGGCATTAGTAAAAATCATGTTTCATGTGTGGACTTTCTTTTATACAATTCATGTTTTCATTGCTTGCTAGTAATTTATATAAATCAATCTTTTAAAAAGGGGGTTATATGTGTGTAATTCATTATTTGACAGCAGTTAACAAGGTTGTTCTGGCTCTGTGGCTTAATGTTGTCTAATGTGTTGTGGCGAAGCTGACTTAGTAGCTCTCGTCACGAACGAGTATAATTTATTTCCCCTTATAAATTGTTTAGGGAGTTCATGTTTCCACGTATATCTAGTAATTCATTTATTCGAAATGTATATACTGTTTCCTCTTTTGCCAGTGTCGTGTTATTTACCATGTGCAAGGCTAATTATGTGTCGAGGAAATGTTTGGTCGAGTTGCATTGTGACTCGTTTCATATTTAAATGCAGTTATTAACATTTACATTACATTTACATTTAAGTCATTTAGCAGACGCTCTTATCCAGAGCGACTTACAAATTGGTGCATTCACCTTATGACATCCAGTGGAACAACCACTTTACAATAGTGCATCTAAATATTTTAAGGGGGGAGGGGGTGAGAAGGATTACTTTATCCTATCCTAGGTATTCCTTAAAGAGGTGGGGTTTCAGGTGTCTCCGGAAGGTGGTGATTGACTCAGCTGTCCTGGCGTCGTGAGGGAGTTTGTTCCACCATTGGGGAGCCAGAGCAGCGAACAGTTTTGACTGAGCTGAGCGGGAACTGTACTTCCTCAGTGGTAGGGAGGCGAGCAGGCCAGAGGTGGATGAACGCAGTGCCCTTATTTGGGTGTAGGGCCTGATCAGAGCCTGGAGGTACTGAGGTGCCGTTCCCCTCACAGCTCCGTAGGCAAGCACCATGGTCTTGTAGCGGATGCGAGCTTCAACTGGAAGCCAGTGGAGAGAGCGGAGGAGTGGGGTGACGTGAGAGAACTTGGGAAGGTTGAACACTAGACGGGCTGCGGCGTTCTGGATGAGTTGTAGGGGTTTAATGGCACAGGCAGGGAGCCCAGCCAACAGCGAGTTGCAGTAATCCAGACGGGAGATGACAAGTGCCTGGATTAGGACCTGCGCCGCTTCCTGTGTGAGGCAGGGTCGTACTCTGCGGATGTTGTAGAGCATGAACCTACAGGAACGGGTCACCGCCTTGATGTTAGTTGAGAACGACAGTTTGTTGTCCAGGATCACGCCAAGGTTCTTAGCGCTCTGGGAGGAGGACACAATGGAGTTGTCAACCGTGATGGCGAGATCATGGAACGGGCAGTCCTTCCCCGGGAGAAAGAGCAGCTCCGTCTTGCCGAAGTTCAGCTTGAGGTGGTGATCCGTCATCCACACTGATATGTCTGCCAGACATGCAGAGATGCGATTCGCCACCTGGTCATCAGAAGGGGGAAAGGAGAAGATTAATTGTGTGTTGTCTGCATAGCAATGATAGGAGAGACCATGTGAGGTTATGACAGAGCCAAGTGACTTGGTGTATAGCGAGAATAGGAGAGGGCCTAGAACAGAGCCCTGGGGGACACCAGTGGTGAGAGCGCGTGGTGAGGAGACAGATTCTCGCCACGCCACCTGGTAGGAGCGACCTGTCAGGTAGGACGCAATCCAAGCGTGGGCCGTGCCGGAGATGCCCAACTCGGAGAGGGTGGAGAGGAGGATCTGATGGTTCACTGTATCGAAGGCAGCCGATAGGTCTAGAAGGATGAGAGCAGAGGAGAGAGAGTTAGCTTTAGCGGTGCGGAGCGCCTCCGTGATACAGAGAAGAGCAGTCTCAGTTGAATGACTAGTCTTGAAACCTGACTGATTTGGATCAAGAAGGTCATTCTGAGAGAGATAGCGGGAGAGCTGACCAAGGACGGCACGTTCAAGAGTTTTGGAGAGAAAAGAAAGAAGGGATACTGGTCTGTAGTTGTTGACATCGGAGGGATCGAGTGTAGGTTTCTTCAGAAGGGGTGCAACTCTCGCTCTCTTGAAGACGGAAGGGACGTAGCCAGCGGTCAGGGATAAGTTGATGAGCGAGGTGAGGTAAGGGAGAAGGTCTCCGGAAATGGTCTGGAGAAGAGAGGAGGGGATAGGGTCGAGCGGGCAGGTTGTTGGGCGGCCGGCCGTCACAAGACGCGAGATTTCATCTGGAGAGAGAGGGGAGAAAGAGGTCAGAGCACAGAGCACAGAGCACACATTAACCATTTTGCAATCCTCCCAGTGGATGCGATGTTCAGGTGCCCATGAACACTTGCTACGCTGTCAAGAAAGAAGTTTGTTTATTTCCATATTAATGTGTCCCGTGTTTTGAAGTTATGCGTGTCTCGGAACTCCATGTCTTGTTGGTTTTCTCCATGCATAATGGGAGTGTAACTCCTTAAGTAATGTTTTGCCTCCTGTTGGCCTGCAGAACTATTGTTATGAATTGTGTATTCATTAATGGGCATTATTCCCGCATATTATTTAGACAGATTATTTTGATATAGGTATAATGAGGATGTCTGTTGCATGATTTAATATGCCATATTTGGGTTAATGGTAAGGTTCATAGGAGGGGCCATAGGTGTAAAGGTACCTATTTCACCTGTGAGCTTCAGTTATGTTGTAGCTCTGCTATGTGAGCTGTGTGGGGAGGCTGTCCATATACCCCCAACCTGCTATAGTTGGTTTGACAGGGTAGGCCTGATTTGAGGCTTAGGTTTTTGATTCATATTCAAAACTGTATTTTGAGTCTGTTCACTTTGTAAATATCTTTTGTAGGTTATGTACATTTTCATTGCATTTCGTCATTCACCGGAAATGACCTGTCACTGTTACAAAACTGGACACTATTATGCACTTGATCCTGCTACTGACTGCCCTCAACGCTGCTCCAACATGTGCCTAACGTTGTGTCAAATGGACAAAGAATGCACCAATCCTCTCCAATTTGGCATGGTGAAGTTTGATACGGAATATTTTCTTAATTTATAGACTAATCAACAGTGGTCAGGCCCGGTCCTGGCCGATATGTCGCCCTAGGCGGAACAGCAACAAAATATACCTCCCTCCTATCCCCGCAAAGTAGAATAGTAGCCTAGGCTATACTGTCGGCCTGCAATTCACTTTTATGATTGTCCGTGTAGCATACCGTTTGTGAAACAGGCAATTTACCATTCATTTATGTTAATACATGTATTAATACATTTTGTTTGCAGAGTTTAAAACCTCCTACACTTGTGAGAAACAACTTTTGGTTTATTTCATAACATTATTGACATGCTCCGTATGAGCAATGAGCATGTGTCTGGTTTCTCTGTCCTGTTAATGTTGACGGAGCACGCAAAGAAGTACCTGGCTTGCTTCTCGCAAATGTAAAATGTAGGAAAGTGCCAAGCTGGGCTTCTCAGTTTTACTTCACCTCACACAGTAAGTCAACAAATTCTGTTTTTTAAATGAATTTTTAACATCCATTCAAATTTATAGTAGTTCCTCACTGCATTCGAAAACTCCACTCTCCCGCTCGATAATCAGCATCGCTGATAATAAGCTATGGACATGTTGCATGTATTTGTTTCTATTTTAATGATGGTCAATTTAATCTTCATACTATAGCAGAGATGTCGCCATTCATACGCTAATTGCCAATTCATTATCTTAGTCTACTTTCTGGAAAGCCTAAGGTAGGCCTAGGTTTTTAATACCTTTTTAAGGAAAGGATATATATATGCTCTTGTGCCTGACATACGCCAGTGGCTTTGATTAACGGGTGCTATTACGGGGGTGTGTGAGTACGCTGATTCTCTCTATAGGCCTTTATGTCCATTCAGAAAGTTTCCTAAAATAGCCTGTCTGGACTCCATCTCTTTATTAAGAGTCAAACGCTCCCGTCTTGATTAAATCTTGTAAAAGGCCTGTTTCTGTTAGCTTAGGCTACATTATTTCTCTCATTACAGCGTCCTCTCATTGAAGAAAGTATTGCCACTGCCATCGAATGACAGCAGAAGCAGGGTTTGTGACGTTATGTAACTATTACGGGAAAGGTGGGAGAAAACCCATCGGACTTTGCTTGACTGTTTTTGTGCATCGAAATAGGATCTGTATTAGAAAATGTTATATGCAGAAAAGCCAACAGACTGTTCGCTGCTCTGGCCCCCCAATGGTGGAACAAACTCCCTCACGACGCCAGGACAGCGGAGTCAATCACCACCTTCCGGAGACACCTGAAACCCCACCTCTTTAAGGAATACCTAGGATAGGATAAGTAATCCCTCTCCCCCCTTTAAGATTTAGATGCACTATTGTAAAGTGACTGTTCCACTCGATGTCATAAGGTGAATGCACCAATTTGTAAGTCGCTCTGGATAAGAGCGTCTGCTAAATGACTTAAATGTAAATGTAATGTAAAACAAGGCAGGCATAGATCTTTATTTTGACTTGTTAATGTTGTGTCAATGTCCTCTCCAACCTGGCATTTCTTAATTTGTTGATTTAATATTTCTAAGTAATAGCCTGAAATAATAATTAAATGACATGATAATAACAAAGTTTCAATTAGGTTATTATTAAGAACACTAGCTATGTTCTTGGGTGGTTGTTTTGGAAGTTGTACATTTGAAAGTGGGACCTTGGACACCATTGTCTTGTGGCACAGCTCTACCAGGTCCATCCGGAAGGTCTGTTTTGTTGGCTCGTAAATGTTGAGCAACCCATGCTTTGTTTTTTTGCGGGGGAGAACCATACTGTACCTGGGTCTGCCTGAGGATAAATTTTCTCACTTCCACATAAGATTTACACACTAGTCTGCCTGGTGTGTAATTTCCTGAAAATAAGATTATAAAGTATGCACATTGACAGTAACAAGCATTACTGGAAAGAGTGACATTGTGTAACTTTCAAGTCTACACAGACATGAAAACAATGACAATGTGATTAGCTTCTCCCTAACCCTAGACCGTGTCTCCAGTGACCATAGCCCTGTATATAATCCATGACCTCTCCATTACAGAATCCATGACCTGTCCATTGAAAAAGCATCACATTTTACCTGCAGCAGTGGTTACCTGTCAGGTGTTTTTGTCCGGGGCTGCATTAAAAATGTGTGGTTTGGGGGGTTACGTGTGACCAGAGTTGGGGAAACATTGATGTAAGGTGCAAATTAGAACACGTGTTAAAATCCGAAAAGCTTGTGAGAGTACAATGTAATCCACTGACTTGTGGTGTAACTTAATGGGTTGGTTATGGATGACATGGAGCAGTGGTCAATAAACTTGAAGTTTCCTGTGAAATAAAACCTCCCATAAGCAACAAGACAACAATGTCAAATCAGTGTTTTATACATAAACTCAGCAAAAAAAGAAACGTCCTCTCACTGTCAACTGTGTTTGCTGAAAATGAACTTAACATGTGTAAATATTTGAATGAAGATAACAAGATTCAACAACTGAGACAAACTGAACAAGTTCCACAGACATGTGACTAACAGAAATTGAATACTGTGTCCCTGAACAAAGGGGGGGTCCAAATTAAAAGTAACAGTCCGTATCTGGTGTGGCCACCAGCTGCATTAAGTACTGCAATGCATCTCCACCTCATGGACTGCACCAGATTTGCCAGTTCTTGCTGTGGAATGTTACCCTACTCTTCCACCAAGGCACCTGCAAGTTCCCGGACATTTCTGGGGCGAATGGCCCTAGCCCTCACCCTCTGATCCAACAGGTCCCAGACGTGCTCAATGGGATTGAGATCCAGGCTCTTTGCTCGCCATGGCAGAACATTGACATTCCTGTCTTGCAGGAAATCACGTCATGCTGGAGGGTCATGTCAGGATGAGCCTGCAGGAAGGGTACCACATAAGGGAGGAGGATGTCTTCCCTGTCAGCACAGCGTTGAGTTTGCCTGCAATGACGACAAGCTCAGTCCGATGATGCTGGGACACACTGCCCCAGACCATGACGAACCCTCCACCTCCAAATCGATCACTCTCCAGAGTACAGGCCTCGGTGTAACGCTCATTTCTTTGACGATAAACGCAAATCTGACCATCACCCCTGGTGAGACAAAACCGCGACTTGTCAGTGAAGAGCACTTTTTGCCTGTCCTGTCTGGTCCAGCGGCGTTGGGTTTGTGCCCATAGGTGACGTTGCTGCCGGTGATGTCTGGTGAGGACCTGCCTTACAACAGGCCTGCAAGCCCTCAGTCCAGCCTCTCTCAGCCTATTGCGGACAGTCTGAGCACTGATGGAGGGATTGTGCGTTCCTGGTGTAACTCGGGTAGTTGTTGCCATCCTGTACCTGTCCCACAGGTGTGATGTTCGGATGTACCGATCCTTTGTTACATGTGGTCTGCCATTGTAAGGACGATCAGCTGTCCGTCCTGTTTCCCTGTAGCGCTGTCTTAGGCGTCTCACAGTACGGACATTGCAATTTATTGCCCTGGCCACATCTGCAGTCCTCATGCCTCCTTGCCGCATGCCTAAGGCATGTTCATGCAGATAAGCAGGGACCCTGGGCATCTTCCTGTTGGTGTTTTTCAAAGTCAGTAGAAAGGCCTCTTTAGTGTCCTAAGTTTTCAGAACTGTGACCTTAATTGCCTACCGTCTGTAAGCTGTTAGTGTCTTAACATCTCTAGGGTAGGGGGCAGCATTTGGAATTTTGGATGAAAAGTGTGCCCAAATTAAACTGCTTTCTACTTCGGAGATAGGATATGATTATAATTAGTATATTTGGATAGAAAACACTCAAGTGTTAAAATAATGTCTGTGAGTATAGCAGAACTGATTTGGCAGGCAAAAACCTGAGAAAAACCCATTCAGGATGAAGGATTTCTTTTGTTTGTAGTTTTCTATGCAATGCCATTTACAGTATCCATTGACTTAGGACTCAAATTGCATTTCCTATGCCTTCAACTAAATGTCAACAGTCTTTTAGAAATTGATTCAGGCTTGTATTCTGAAAAATGAAGGGGTAAGAGCAGTCTGAATGAGTGGACCCTGCCGTGTCAGAGTTTTTCAAACGCGTGACCGAGAGTGCATTTCTTGTTTACCTTTATATTGATGACGTTATTGTCCGGTTGAAATGTTATCGATTATTTAGGCTAAAACAACCTGAGGATTGAATATAAACATCGTTTGACATGTTTCTATGAACTTTACGGATACAATTAGGATTTTTGTCTGCCTGTTGTGACTGCGTTTGAGGCTGTGGATTAATGAAGAAAACGTGTGAACAAAACTGAGGTTTTTGTATATAAAGAGAGACTTTATCGAAAAAAAGGAACATTTATTGAATAAATTAATGTCTTCTGAGGGCAAACATATGAAGATCATCAAAGGTAAGTGATTAATTTTATCTCTATTTCTGACTTGTGTAACTCTTCTACTTGGCTGGTTACTGTTTGTAATGATTTGTCTGCTGGGCTATGCTCTCAAATAATCTTACGTTATGCTTTCGCCGTAAAGCATTTTTGAAATCTGACACCGTGGTTGGATTCACAAGAAGTTCTTATTTTCTGAATTTTTATAGTGAGTATTTCTCTATTTGAATTTGGCACTCTGCAATCTCACTGGATGTTGGCCAGATGAGAGGTTAACGACTGTTCCACAGGTACATGTTCATTAATTGTTTATGGTTCATTGAATAAGCACGGGAAACAGTGTTTAAACCCTTTACAATGAAGATCTGTAAAGTTATTTTGATTTTTACAAATTATCTTTGAAAGACAGGGTCCTAAAAAATGATTTTTTTTTTGTTGCTGAGTTCATAAGCGAAATCATTTTTGGTAACTTTTTTGATAAGCAGTGATCTGATAGCTACATATACACAATTCTTTTCATTGCTTTGTCGCATGTGGGAATTGCACATCTGCAAAACATTTTCAACAATATTCAATAAATAACCTAACAAACTACTTCAGTCCCCTTGTCGTCGCCTGGCTGATCTTGAGTGACTAACTGAAAACGTAGCTAGCTAGCTACCTAGTACCTGTGCTGGTAGCACGCCCCCTACTTACACGCCCGCAATGGCGAGAGGAACAAGGAAGTACACGAATGCAAGCCAATATGCGAAATTAGCTCTCGAGTTCAACAAAATGGATTATAACGTTATGTATAACATAGGCATGACAACTTTGTGTGCAACATCTAAAGACCTGCATCATGATACTGGGAGCTTTACCCTTTATGAAAGGATTATTTGGGTGTTTTTGGAGTTAATATTTTCTACGCACATTGAAACTCCAGAATGAAGCTCAGAAAGTACATTTCTGGTGTGGTAACTTGTACTGGGCTGAGCGGGATCTTCCTTCCGGTAAGCGTGGGAGGGCCACGGAACCAGAGGTGGCAGGACTGAGTGCTCGGGTTGGGGTGTAGGGTTTGAGCATAGCCTGAAGGAAGTTAGGGGCAGTTTCCCTTGCTGCTCCCTAAGCAAGTGTCATGGTCTTGTAGTGGATGTGATCTTTGACTAAAAGCCAGTGGGGTGTGCAGAGGAGTGGGGTGACATGGGAGAACTTTCCAAGGTTGACCACTAGGCAGGCTGCAGCGTTCTGTATAAGATGAGGTTGTACTCTATGGATGCTGTAGAGCATGCAGGAGCAAGTTACTGGTTGGATATTTGCAGAGAACAGTGTCCAGGGTCACACCAAGGTTATTTGCACTCTGAGAGGTGGGACATCCACGTTGAGATATCTGTCAGGCATGAAGAGACACGTGTTGCCACCTGGGTGTCAGAAGGGGGTAAGGAAAAAAGTAGTTGAGTGTCGTCCGCACAAGGTGCACCTGTGTAATGATCATGCTGTTTAATCAGCTTCTTGATATGCCACACCTGTCAGGTGGATGGATGGATTATCTTGGCAAAGGAGAAATGCTCACTAACGGGGATGTGCACAACATTTTTGAGAAATTAGCTTTACATGTTGCATTTACATTTTTGTTCAGTATTGTAAAGTACAGATATCCCCAAAAACAACTCAAGTAGTGCTTAAAGGATTTTTACTTATGTGCTGAAAGTTTGACAAACCTGTTTTGTACGCTTTTAAACAATATCAAAATATTAATATTTTCCAGTGATGAAGACATGGATCTCATGATATGCTGGGGTATGCAGAACATACCTCGATCTCCTGGATGTGTTGGCCTTCAGGTCCAAAACGTCACTTTCTGACCACTTCTTCCATGGGCAAACATGTATGGAAAGTTTTTTTGTTTTGAATCAAAAGAGATGCTGTCAAAAAGTGATTGCATCTATATGGATTTACCCTAAGGTCATTTGCATGCACAAACTGCCCTGGCTATTTCCCATCACCAAGTTCCACTACCATAGATTTAGAGGTTAAGCCTATGAGTGTGTAGTAGAAGATGAGTGAGTGCAGCAGCCCAGTGCAAGCAAGCTGCACAGCTGAAGATTGGGGAGGGGAGATCCCCTCCTGCACTCTGCAGCATGGCACTTGTTCAGAAGGTCAGAATTAATGGATATTCTCAAGCTCATTTATTTGAGGGTTTCACTCAACCGTCCCTGAAGTACAATCCACTGTGTCCTTGATGCACTGATCAGTGAACTTTTTCCCATTTACTCTTTTCAACGGCAAGTGCTAAGAATTTAGTGTTCAAGTGGATTTCAAAATGAGAGATAATTGCCAGTCTGTCGAACAGGGTATGACAAAAGCCAGGATTTGTTTTACACCCCCCCCCTTCAAGTGTCCACAAATTTTGAGTAGGCCTATGTTGCGGACCAGAGCCAGGGTTGGCGAGGTGGAAGAAGAAGAGAGGCAGTCTGTTGCCATTGTGATGGATGGGAGTGGGACTGGAGCTGGGTTTGTTTGGGTGTGGGCAGACGAGTGAGGAGAGTAAGACAGAGCCAGCATGGTTTCAGCCTCCTACCTGGGTCAGAGAACTAGGAGAGAGCCCAGGCTAGCCTGAGGAGTGGGAAAATATATATTCTTTAGATGTAGACCATACTTAGCCATAAATATATTTTTTAAAGTAGGCTACTTTGGTCAGGGCAAATATGTTGACATCCACACTGCCGATAGCACAGAGAGATATAGGTGTACGAGAGAACCAATTTTTATGTACCTGGTGTGGTGGAGTGTGTTGCACATTAGCCAAAAATGATATATATGTTCATCAAGCAGTTCATTTTGAATGTGGGGAATTTGACCTGGAAGTGAAACCTGGTTGTAAAGGACAAAGTTGACAGTTGAGTCAGCATTTGTTACTTCCTCTCCTCTCTTCCCTTCTTGTCTTGTGATTTGGGTCTGCTATTCTTTCATGGCAATGTGTCTAATTCAAAGCCATACTTAAGTGCCCTTTAATGGAACACATATGTACCACGATTTGCTCTTTTGACTACCGGTACGTGAAAAACGGAACTCCCATTCCTGATATTTGAATCGCAACATAAAACAAGGACCATTTCCTTTTCTTGACAATGGGGAGTGAAAATTAAAGAAATCTAAAATGTAGAGAAGGACTTTTTAAATTTAAGGTCATTATTAGTCAGCATTGAATTCCCATTGTCTTGGATCAGAAGCTGGGAAGATGAGAAGGGGTTGTAAACAATGCCAGCATCCTGTTCACAGGATGGTACGGCTCCTCTCCAGACCCTTTGAACTTCACTTAGTCAGACCGTGACAATGACTATTTTCCATTTATTTAACCACTCACTGTATGAATTTTCCATACTTGCATTTCAGCATATGTACAATTTTAAAATGTTTGCACAGTGTATCCATGAAGTAGGTGGCTGCCCAGGAGATGGAGCTCAGTGAGATACTGTAATTTGAGTTCAGATATTGTTTCTCCAGGGTGGGGAAACGGTCTCGATAAAGCGCTTCAATGGAGAGGCCTCTCTTCACCAAGAGCCCAGGGGCAGTCTGTTAGGCTGATCTTACTGAAAAATGCATCTGTTTAGAGAACCAGAGTGCCGGTATTTTCCTGTTTTAATATATCCGCTACTAGGGGAAGAAAAACGGTCTGGATTGAAATCTGTGTAATTACAATGAACTCCCAGCCTGTGTGAACGACATATGAAGTGCCTGCCCTCTCCCTATGTGCTGCAGGCTGAAGTATGGGACTGGTGCTGGACCTACAGTACTCGGCAATAGACCCATTTCTTTAGCACAATACCTAACAGGCCGTGAGATGCATTTGATAATAGGTGTTATGCTGTTTCTGTTTGATCATATTTAGCCTAAGCTGGGTCACTTAAGCTATTCAGTTTGTTAGTTCACTCACTGACACGCCTTTTCATTACTTAAACACCTCACATTTTCGCTTGCTCGTGCTCTCTCTTCCTCTCTTTCTTTTTCTTTCTTTCTAGCCTAGTGGTTAGAGCGTTGGACGAGTAACCGAAAGGTTGCAAGATCGAATCCCCGAGCTGACAAGGTAAAAATCTGCCGTTATGAACCTGGCAGTTAACCTCACTGTTCCTAGGCCGTCATTGGAAATAAGAACTTGTTCTTAACTGGCCTGTCTAGTTAAATAAAGGTCAAATAAAACCATTCAATTCGAGAGGCTTCATTGGCATGGAAAACGCATGTTAACATTGCCAAAGCAAGTGAAATAGATAATATACAAAAGTTAAATAAACAATTAAAATGAACAGTAAACATTATATTCACAGAAGTTCCAAAATAATAAAGACATTACAAATGTCATGCTGTGTGTATATATATACAGTATTGTAACGATGTACAAATGGTTAAAGTACAAAAGGGAAAATAAATCTCTTTGAAACACACACACACACACGTTCACCCTAAGACTTCCAAGGTTCAGCAGATGGGTGCCTTTTCACATCAAATCTCTATATCGTAAGATCTGATCCCAGACCATATGACATCTACCTTGCAGCCTAGCCAGGACTTTATGTCAGTATTGAACCCACTTATCATTTTGATCCACTTTACCTGTGGGTGAATAAAGTGTCCTACTCCTACACTAATTGTCTTGCTGATATGATTTTACACTCCAAGTTGAGAAGGCTACACTGCCAATAGAGAAGACAAGCTCTTGCTATTCTTTCGACATTAGGCTAAATCAGGGGAGCAGGCATATCTTCATTGACATTGGCCGTGCTCCCAGATTGGCTTGTTTTAGCTGCATTCCTGCTCAGTTGCAGCTTTCCGCTTCCCGTTCACTTTTGCCTTACTTTTAAACCAGTTGGCAGTTTCCACATAGAACCTTGTTTTCTTTTCCTTGTTCTGAGATGAGGCGATGTGAGAGAGGTTAATTTGCCACTAGCACACTTCAAATCATGTCTGGATGGTTGATTCATGCTTTATAAAGCTCATAACTAGCTCTGCTCAGTTGGTTACAATTATCAAATCTAACTTTATTTGTCACATGCTTCTTCTTAAACAAGCGTGAAATGCTTACATACGGCTCCTTGCCAACAACGCAGAGAAAGTAAAAAGAGACATTATAGGAAAACTTGGTTGTATACACTGGGTGAATGTGCAGGGGAACGATGTAACGGAGGTAGATATGTACATATATGTATGGGTAAAGTGACTAGGCAGCCGGATAGATAATAAACCGTAACCCGACTCTCATTTAACACCATCCAAAATAATTTGTTAATTTAAGCAGCAAGGCACAGGGGGGTGTGGTATATGGCCAATCTACCACGGCTGATGGCTGTTCTTATGCACGACACAATGCGGAGTGCCAGCCAATCAGCATTCAGGGCTCAAACCACCCAGTTTATAAAAACTGATAGTTACCAGCTTCTGTGAATATCCTTTTTCATTTAAGGACAGTGAATTATTTGTTTTCCAAACCATCTTTACTTGGCATACAGTTGGCAGTATAAAGTCTATTTTGTTTTTCCTGTGCAAGAATTAATGCCCTTTTGCCTGACATTTGCTAGATAAGTAAATGCATCTAAAAACTCATTAAAGTTAAGAAGTCTTAATGGATTTACTTCGAGAGCCTTCATTTCCCATTATCTACTGTTCCATTTTAGGGAGAATGCTTTTTTTGTTCGCTTTTCACTGTCCGCACGCATGAACAGCAGACTGGAGCCCAGTGCCTAAAATTAGATCCTTATTTAGCATTTGCCCAAAGGAGCTGGGCTGTCTTGCATTTTGGAAATAATTTCCTATCTCAAAGGAGCTCAGAGCGGCTGTTGTTGAGGGAACGTGCGGTAATACTGGATTAATTCTCATTTTAAGGCGTTACAACAACAGGAAGAGGTGGAGAAGAACAATCTAAAAGACCATTTCCTATGCACATTTGTTCTCAACTTGATATCCATGAGTAGTGAAGCCAAATAATTACCACTGCTATCTGGGCATTATAATCATATACAGTATTGCAATGGGCGATTCGCTGCAAATGTACATCTGACAGCAGTAAAGAGCGAGTAAGCGGTGCTAAGCCCAAACAGTGGCTTTCCCCTCAGTCACACCAGGGCCCTGGTCACTCAAGACTTTGACTGTGTCACTCCACTCCAGACATTTCTGTCTTCCCTCTGGTGAAGTACTCTGCCTCCTCACACGAACCCTGACTCTATTTTACCCCACTTGCTATAAAGTCACAAGCTCTCTGATCTGGCCTGAGCCGACACAATGCTCTCTCCAGCACCCCGTACTATATGCCCACACCGAGTAGGTGAGACGAACTTTGCACATGCTGCAAGGGAAACGATGGCAGCTTGTGTGCGTCAAAAGATTCCAGTCATTTTGAAGTGCTCACATGGAAACAGGAGTTCACTGGGTTCACAAAAAATCAAGTTATTTGATATCGAGCCCAAATTTCGTACAGGATATATCCATTCCGATGAATCATGAGACTGAAGTTACTGTACAGCAGACAGATTGGGAGCATAATCTGCTTTACAGTAACTTCTGTTTTCATGATTCATCGTAATGGATATATCCTGTATGAAATTTGGGCTTCCCCTATATTATGAGAACTGGCTTTAAGTGAAACTTCAAAATGAGGCCAGGGACACACACACTTTATTCATGTGTGATGACGTTCGGGACTAGAATTATATGGTTTCTAGGCATTTCAGTAGGCTTTGTCAAGAGTATGCGTCTTGTGGTGGTGTGTTTGCTTGTTCATGATGGGGAGTTTTAATGAGGCTGGAGGATTTTCTCCTCTGCCTTCTACGTTATTCTCAAAGTTATGACGATAATCCTTAATTAACTGTGATCTGGTGTAAATGAGCTATGACGAGCCAAAGGGCATAGCTAATAAACAGAGAGACCATCTCATTACCATGTGATTCCTCTGGGTGGTCAGTGTGTATCTGCTTTAATAGCCTCTCATTCCTTGCAGACTGGATGCGCAAGATAGCCTAGCGGTTAGAGAGTAGGGCCAGTAACCAAAAGGTTTGAAGCCCCGAGCCGGCAAGGTGGAAAAATCTGCCGTGTTGCCTTGATCAAAGGCAGTTAACCCCCAACAACAAATGCTCCCCGGGCTCTGATGATGTGGACGTCCCCCGCACCTCTCTGATTCAGAGGGTTTGTGTTAAATCGGAAGACACATTTCGGTTGAATGCATTGTTGTGCAACTGACTAGGTCAAATCAAATGTATTTATATAGCCCTTCGTACATCAGCTGATATCTCAAAGTGCTGTACAGAAACCCATCCTAAAACCCCAAACAGCAAGCAATGCAGGTGTAGAAGCACGGTGGCTAGGACAAACTCCCTAGAAAGGCCAAAACCTAGGAAGAAACCTAGAGAGGAACCAGGCTATGTGGGGTGGCCAGTCCTCTTCTGGCTGTGCCGGGTGGAGATTATAACAGAACATGGCCAAGATGTTCAAATGTTCATAAATGACCAGCATGGTTGAAATAATAATAAGGCAGAACAGTTGAAACTGGAGCTGCAGCACGGCCAGGTGGACTGGGGACAGCAAGGAGTCATCATGTCAGGTAGTCCTGGGGCATGGTCCTAGGGCTCAGGTCCTCCGAGAGAGAGAAAGAAAGAGAGAAGGAGAGAATTAGACAACGCACACTTAGATTCACACAGGACACCGAATAGGACAGGAGAAGTACTCCAGATATAACAAACTGACCCTAGCCCCCCGACACATAAACTACTGCAGCATAAATACTGGAGGCTGAGACAGGAGGGGTCAGGAGACACTGTGGCCCCATCCGAGGACACCCCCGGACAGGGCCAAACAGGAAGGATATAACCCCACCCACTTTGCCAAAACACAGCCCCCACACCACTAGAGGGATATCTTCAACCACCAACTTACCATCCTGAGACGAGGCTGAGTATAGCCCACAAAGATCTACGCCATGGCACAACCCAAGGGGGGGGGCGCCAACCCAGACAGGATGACCACATCAGTGAATCAACCCACTCAGGTGACGCACCCCTTCCAGGGACGGCATGAGAGAGCCCCAGTAAGCCAGTGACTCAGCCCCTGTAATAGGGTTAGAGGCAGAGAATCCCAGTGGAAAGAGGGGAACCGGCCAGGCAGAGACTGCAAGGGCGGTTCGTTGCTCCAGAGCCTTTCCGTTCCCCTTCCCGCTCCTGGGCCAGACTACACTCAATCATATGACCCACTGAAGAGATGAGTCTTCAGTAAAGACTTAAAGGTTGAGACCGAGTTTGCGTCTCTGATATGGGTAGGCAGACCATTCCATAAAAATGGAGCTCTATAGGAGAAAGCCCTGCCTCCAGCTGTTTGCTTAGAAATTCTAGGGACAATTAGGAGGCCTGCGTCTTGTGACCGTAGCGTACGTGTAGGTATGTACGGCAGGACCAAATCAGAGAGATAGGTAGGAGCAAGCCCATGTAATGCTTTGTAGGTTAGCAGTAAAACCTTGAAATCAGCCCTTGCTTTGACAGGAAGCCAGTGTAGAGAGGCTAGCACTGGAGTAATATGATCAAATTTTTGGGTTCTCGTCAGGATTCTAGCAGCCGTATTTAGCACTAACTGAAGTTTATTTAGTGCTTTATCCAGGTAGCCGGAAAGTAGAGCATTGCAGTAGTCTAACCTAGAAGTGACAAAAGCATAGATTAATCTTTCTGCATCATTTTTGGACAGAAAGTTTCTGATTTTTGCAATGTTACGTAGTAGGAAAAAAGCTGTCCTTGAAATGGTCTTGATATGTTCTTCAAAAGAGAGATCAGGGTCCAGAGTAACGCCGAGGTCCTTCACAGTTTTATTTGAGACGACTGTACAACCATTAAGATGAATTGTCAGATTCAACAGAAGATCTCTTTGTTTCTTGGGACCTAGAACAAGCATCTCTGTTTTGTCCGAGTTTAAAAGTAGAACGTTTGCAGCCATCCTTATGTCTGAAACACATGCTTCTAGCAAGGGCAATTTTGGGGCTTCACCATGTTTCATTGAAATGTACAGCTGTGTGTCATCCGCATAGCAGTGAAAGTTAACATTATGTTTTCGAATAACATCCCCAAGAGGTCAAATATATAGTGAAAACAATAGTGGTCCTAAAACGGAACCTTGACGAACACCTGCAATTTACAGTTGATTTGTCAGAGGACAAACCATTCACAGAGACAAACCGATATCTTTCCGACAGACAAGATCTAAACCAGGCCAGAACATGTCCGTGTTTACCAATTTGGGTTTCCAATCTCTCCAAAAGAATGTGGTGATCGATGGTATCAAAAGCAGCACTAAGGTCTAGGAGCACGAGGACAGATGCAGAGCCTCGGTCCGATGACATTAAAATGTCTACATTTCACGACTAGGTATGCCCTTTCCCCCAATATCATTCCAACAGGCAACAGCTATGCAGTAAAAATAATAATAATAAAATAGTCTAAATTAGTTCTAGGACCACAAAATGGATCCTGGATGCTTGGCTCCTGTATCTCTACATTCTACATAGTCTCTCTGAAAGCTTACACACATACAACAGCGGTTGTATATGTGTGTAATAACCGCAAAGCGTTTTGTTGCTATGAGTCATTATGTGTGTGAGGTGACGTCTCATCGCCCTCTTGTTCCCCCCTCAGTCCATCCTGCTGCTGGGAGGCGTGGCTCTAGCCTGCCTGGCCCTGGACCTCCTCTTCCTGCTCTTCTACTCCTTCTGGCTGTGCTGCCGGCGGAAGAAGAGCGAGGAGCAGCCCAACGCCGACTGCTGCTGCACCGCCTGGTGTGTCATCATCGCCACGCTTGTCTGCAGGTGAGTCCCGCGTGGAAAGATGTAAGGCTCTGATCACTCATTGGTTCACTACCCAAAAAACAGGCCTCGCTGTAATGAGGTGGGTCATCTCTAATTTCAACATGTAAAGCCTGGGACTGCAGATAACAATGCAAGGATTAGCCATGTTCACCATTACCGCTTAACCTCTTCGGATTAGCCATGTTCGCCAGCACCCCCTTAACCTCCTCGGATTAGCCATGTTCTCCAGCACCTCTTAACCTCCTCGGATTAGCCATGTTCACCAGAACCCCTTAACCTCCTCGGATTAGCCATGTTCTCCATTACCCCTTAACCTCCTCGGATTAGCCATGTTCACCATTACCCCTTAACCTCCTCGGATTAGCCATGTTCTCCAGCACCCCTTAACCTCCTCGGATTAGCCATGTTCACCAGCACCCCTTAACCTCCTCGGATTAGCCAAGTTCACTAGCACCCCTTAACCTCCTCGGATTAGCCATGTTCACCAGCACCCCTTAACCTTCTCGGATTAGCCATGCTCACCATTACCCCTTAACCTCCTCGGATTAGCCATGTTCACCATTACCCCTTAACCTCCTCGATTGGCCCTGTAAGCGTATTTCATGCATGATGGAGCAGTTTGTGCCTTTTTAATCTCCTTGATGCCTTTATCTAACACATTGCCAGCAGACTTGCTCTGAGATGAATGAGCACCACCCACAGTGTCATACGTGACTGGTTTTAAGACCTCACACATAGACGGCATAAGGGAATTTATTAAGGGTTTAACGGTACATGTATTCGTACCGAACCTTTAAAAACACAGTCTCTTGAGTACATTTCAGGCTATTCCGTTAAAACCGCTAGAGCCTTTGCTTACGTGTTAATCAACATTTTAATTTTAATTGGCGCATATCGAACTGTCCTTTTGTGAGGCGCTTAAGTTAATTATTTTTGTATGGTGGGGTTGATTAACCAGAATTGGAGGATCTTCATTCATCGTTTAAATCTCCAGTTTGGGAACATTTTGGCTTCCCAGTAGATTCCAGCGCCGATGGACAGAGAGTTGTGGATAAATGCCTAACAGTATGTCATTCTGCTCAAGGAGAATAGCCTATGCAGCTGCCAACACCTCATGTTGACGCCCCAGTATACTGGACCAAGACAGAAATGCTAAGAAATAACAACAACATAGTCTCCCCTCTGCATTCAAGCATTCTTTGGCAGCTGATTCTGACCTAGCCAAAGAAATCCCAAGAACGATTGGTAGACTGTTTTATTTTTTGCCGTCTTCGGATTATAACCCCGGACATGCGCCCATTCACGGTGGTTGAGAATGGGGGGTTTCAGCCCCTCTTAAAAAATGATCGAGAAACTATCACGGTGCGTTCATAACCAAGAGGGAAGGGTACATTTTATATTTACTGGGAAAAATCCACTTGAAGGGCCCTCCAACTGGTAATTAGTAGTTGGAACATTGTGAATGCTGAACATTGTGAATAGCATTTAATGTTCCCGCTGTACCGAAACCAAACTTAAACGTGACTCCAAAACCTCAATACGTACCGAACCGTGGGTTTGGGGGACCGTTAGACCCCTAGAATTTATGGATAGTTTACTCTGCCGGAGGCTGAGCTCTAAGGAGAGCAGAGCTGTGACCTGTCTCCGAGCTCATAATGGACACAGGAGGTATTTCACACACACACACACACACACACACACACACACACACACACACACACACACACACACACACACACACACACACACACACACACACACACACACACACACACACACACACACACACACACACACACACACACACACACACAGTCTGATGCCGCTTTTATTGTTTTTTTACACCTCTCCCCTTCTGAACTGAGGATACAAGAGCAGACCTTCATTTGACATTGGACTTCACAAACCATGGGTTGCATGCTGTGGTCTGGGGATGACAGACAGGACCCACACAATTCTTCTGAACTTTGACCTGTAAACTTAATCCCGTTGAGAAATGATTCTGTCTTTGTGTAGGCAAACAACTTCTCCGCAGTGGAAGGGATGTAGTGTTTAAGTTTGTGGTAGAGTGTAGCGTCTGAAAGCTGTTGGTTTAGTGTCTAACTACTGTGGTGAGATGGTATTCTCCTTACTTCATTGGAGCTCTCAATTGGAGGGTACTTGGGCACTTGCTGCTTTTCTTTAACCCCTTCCTTATCTGGTGTTTGCATTTTTTTAAGCAATCTTGCAGCTGTAAAATCTGCTGAAGCAGAGAATGAGAGGTGCACAGGGTTAAAAGGCTTGAAACCACAAATCCCTCTAGGTACTTTCTGCAGTCTGCCTCAAATGAAATAACCCTCAGTCACGGATACTTTTTTTTATGTCTAGGCTATTAGCTTTCCTTTCTTAGTCTAGGTTATCTAACTATTATACTTCTATTATATATCAACAGACAACGCTGCAACAAAAATCACATATGTTTAGTCTAACTAGGCCTAATCAAGGATAAGCCAGGTCTTTCTGGGATTCTCAATGAGTTTCTTGTGACTTCCTGGATTAACATATGTGGATGAATTATAGTGGGAGTGGTATTGATTTGTTTAAAGCTGATGAAGTGGTTGTTGTCTGACTGAGAGACGCTGTTATGAAGATGAGGACATATTTGATTCTATTTATGGAGTAAGTTGATGCCACAGAACACTGAATAAGTGGAACGAGGAATTTGGAGAGGCATTGTTGTGTCATGTAATCTGTATGATTATGAACAGTGAAGAGTTCACAGAACATTTTTTGTGGTCATGTGATGGGTCTCAGCTGTTATTTTTATTTATTTGATTTAACTAGGAAAGTCAACTGTTGAACAGCTCTAGACTGAACCACAACTTGTTTTAATGGCCAGCCATCCATATTTAGGCTTTAGTTTGCGTCATTGGTATACGCAAGTTCCTGTGCTGCACTGCAGTCAAAATTGCCATAGAATCATGCCCGTTTTCAGCGTCTCTGTCTGAAATGTTTGTTCCTTACCAAACACCATGCCAACGTCCCTATGCTCTGGGATAGACATGATAGCCGTGAGCTTGTGAGGCCTCGTCTCTGCAGGTAGTCCTCAAGCAATGTACTGGAAAGTCATGAAAAAGTTAGGAAAACAAAGGATCATGTGACAAATGAGCCCCCACGTAGTTTCCATGGCAACATTCTCTCAGAGGCCAACTCAGGACACAGAAGAAGACCCAGAGGACTGGCTCAGAGCAGGCAGAGGGATACTCAAGGACTCAGGTCGTTTGGAGTTGGAACCCTTTGAATGACAATAAAATGGTGGTGTATTTTCAGGAATTAGGCTACCCCAAGAATTCTGCAAAAGTGTCAATCTTGCAGAGCTAATCACACTAGATGGCCTACTATATAGTATTCAAGATCCTAGACATTTTCCATACGCACAAAACGCTTATTTCTCTCAAATATTGTGCGGAAATTTGTGTACATCGATGTTAGTGAGCATTTCACCTTTATCATGTCAAGAAGCTGATTAAACGGCATGATCATTACACAGGTGCGCCTTGTGCTGAGGACAATAAAATGTGCAGTGTTGTCACACAACACAATGCCACAGATGCCTAAAGTTTTGATGGAGCATGCAATTGGCATGCTGACTGCAGGAATGTCCAACAGAGCTGTTGCAGGATAATTTAATGTTAATTTCTCTACCACAAGCCACCTCCAACATTTTATAGAATTTGTCAGTACTGTGCTGAGGAGTATTTATGTCTGTAATAAAGCCCTTTTGTGGGGAAAAACTCATTCTGATTGGCTGAGCATGGCTCCCATGGCTGCGTCCCTGCCCAGTCATGTGAAATCTAAGATTATTTATTTATTTCAATTGACTGATTTCCTTCTATGAACTGTAACCCAGTAAAATATTTGAAATGTTGCATTTTATATTTTTGTACAGTATACTTCAATGGGATGGCAAAGTATCACATTGGGCTAAATGCTAAGGACAGTATGCCCTGTCACTATCAAAATAGTAGCTCTGTGTCTAGTACAGTGGGAAACCAGACCAAACTGTTGTCTGTTTCTGAGTCCTTCCTTCCAGAGTCCCTGATTTACACGGCTGTCTGGAAGAACGAGTCCACCCGCAGTCGCACAGACAAGCTTTGGAATCCCTGGGTCTCACAAAGGGTCATGTTCTGAGTGGCAGTGACAGATAAGTGAATGAACAGTGCTGTCTGTCAAAATAATGGACCTAGAATTCCTAGAAAAACCTTCCTTTTTTGATTATGCAGCCCCTTTGTGAGTGATCTCTGAAGACAAAGCTACTCTAGAGTGGCCACTCCCCGTATTTATGACTGATGAAGGGTTTTTCGTCGTCTCACCTCAGTCTCCATCCGTCTGGGATAGGCACTTCCCAGCCTTCTGTTTCAAGGTGCTGGGACCCAGATGGAGGATGGTACCTCTCCCTGAACTGTAATTGCATCTCTGGCTGAATCTGAATGATGGATATCTCGCCTCCCTGAACCCCCAGTGAGTAATGACAGTCTGCACCTGCTGTTGCCATAACAGTGAGCTTCTGGAGTCTCTCTGCCTACCTCTCTGGCCCTGCCCCTCCTGTGAAAATGAAACCATCCACATGATGCAAGTCTCTGCAAGCCCAGGCAGCTGAAAATATTTCTTCCCGGCTGTGGGAGTCTTATCGACTCCCATCTATGCTTGTAAGGAGAAGAGATTCACCGAAAACTCACTTCGCCCTGCCCTCCTTTCACAGGCTGAGAGGGTCTCTCCCTATTGGGAAGGAGCACAAGCCATAAAAAAAGGTATAGGCCTATTTTAACATTGAAAAGGCTTTGCCTGAATTAACTCAAATGATCGATGATGTGACATTCCTACATACAAGTATATACCGTGACATTCTTCATTTAATAAAACAAACATTTGAATATAGTTTTTATAATGTGTGCACTATAAAAAAAGAAACACCGGTAGCAATTCACAGATTTCACGCTTGTAAATCGGTAGCCGATATGAACAAAACCTTTTAAACAGGTCAACATTCACAAAACTGCTGGGCCAGACGGATTACCAGGACGTGTACCCCGTTCCGCTAGCGGAACCCCTCGCCAACAGCCAATGAAATTGCAGGGCGCCAAATTCAATCAACAGAAATCTCATAATTCAAATTTCTCAAACATACAAGTATTAGACACCATTTTAAAGATGCAATTCTCCTTAATCCAACAACAGTGTCCGATTTCAAAAAAGCAAAACATATCATTATGTTAGGTCAGCAACTAGTCACAGAAAGCATACAGCGATTTCACGGTAAAGTCTACACTTGTTTAGTCAGCCACCAGTATTTAGTCAGCTACCAATTGTGCAAGTTCTCCCACTTAAAAAGATGAGAGGCCTGTAATTTTCATCATAGGTACACTTCAACTATGACAGACAAAACGAGAAGGAAAAAAATCCAGATAATCACATTGTAGGATTTTTAATGAATTTATTTGCAAATTATGGTGGAAAATAAGTATTTGGTCACCTACAAACAAGCAAGATTTCTGGCTCTCACAGACCTGGCTCTCACAGATCTTCTTTAAGAGGCTCATCTGTCCTCCACTCGTTACCTGCATTAATGGCACCTGTTTGAACTTGTTATCAGTATAGAAGACACCTGTCCACAACCTCAAACAGTCACACTCCAAACTCCACTATGGCCAAGACCAAAGAGCTGTCAAAGGACACCAGAAAAAAAATTGTAGACCTGCACCAGACTGGGAAGACTGAATCTGCAATAGGTAAACAGCTTGGTTTGAAGAAATCAACTATGGGAGCAATTATTAGGAAATGGAAGACATACAAGACCACTGATAATCTCCCTCGATCTGGGGCTCCACACATGATCTCACCCCGTGGGGTCAAAATGATCACAAGAACGGTGAGCAAAAATCCCAGAACCACACGGGGGGACCTAGTGAATGACCTGCAGAGAGCTGGGACCAAAATAACAAAGCCTACCATCAGTAACGCACTACGCCGCCAGGGACTCAAATCCTGCAGTGCCAGACGTACTGACTTAAGCAGGGGAACACATGTCCAGGCCCGTCTGAAGTTTGCTAGAGAGCATTTGGATGATCTAGAAGAAGATTGGGAGAATGTCATATGGTCAGGTGAAACCAAAATATAACTTTTTGGTAAAAACTCAACTTGTCGTGTTTGGAGGACAAAGAATGCGGAGTTGCATCCAAAGAACACCATACCTACTATGAAGCATGGAGGTGGAAACATCAGGCTTTGGGGCTGTTTTTCTGCAAAGGGACCAGGACGACTGATCCGTGTATAGGAAAGAATGAATGGGGCCATGAATCGTGAGATTTTGAGTGAAAACCTCCTTCCATCAGCAAGGGCATTGAACATGAAACGTGGCTGGGTCTTTCAGTATGACAATGATCCCAAACACATCGCTCGGGCAACGAAGGAGTGGCTTCGTAAGAAGCATTTCAAGGTCCTGGAGTGGCCTAGCCAGTCTCCAGATCTCAACCCCATAGAAAATCTTTGGAGGGAGTTGAAAGTCCGTGTTGCCCAGCAACAGCCCCAAAACATCACTGCTCTAGAGGAGATCTGCATGGAGGAATGGGGCAAAATACCAGCAACGGTGTGTGAAAACCTTGTGAAGACTTACAGAAAATGTTTGACCTCTGTCATTGCCAACAAAGGGTATATAACAAAGTATTGAGAAACTTTTGTTATTGACCAAATTCTTATTTTCCACCATAATTTGCAAATAAATTCATTAAAAATCCTACAATGTGATTTTCTAAAAAATAATTCTTATTTTGTCTGTCATAGTTGAAGTGTACCTATAATGAAAATGACAGGCCTCTCATCTTTTTAAGTGGGAGAACTTGCACAATTGGTGGCTGACTAAATACTTTTTTGCCCCACTGTATATATATTATATTATTTGAATAGTGAAAATATTTAAAATGCCCATCCCTAGTCTGTGTACATGGAAGCCTTTTTGGAAGGGGAGAAAACAAATCCATTCTTCCATTAATGATAGAAACAGTAACCAAAGTAGTGGGTGGTTTTGTAACAGAGACCCACTGTGGAGCCAAAGTGAATCTTAACTGTCATATGCACTTTGTGTTGTGTGTTTAATAATCTGCCAATAAAGATTTGGGAGGATGAGGAAACGGCTCCTTCAGCTTTAATTTAGAAGAGCTTTGTGTTGTGGGTTCAGCCCCCAGACCACCCAAACAAGTAAACAGTTTAGCCTGTTTCCTCTATTTGTTTAGTACTTCTCAGGTCATGGCATCATTGTCTACACAGAGGCCCAGCCAGGAGTCTCAAGGCGCTGAAATGGAAGTCGTTCTGCTCATCTAGGGACGCACAGACGGACACACACACAGACAGCAAACTGTAGACAGTCACTGTCTGTAGCTCGTACATAGATGATCAAAGCGGAAATAGGAAAGCAGCCGCAAACGTAGAGAAAAATGGCCTCGTGGCAGGAGAAAGAAGGAAGGACAGACAGACGGAGAGATATTAAAAAGGGCCGATATATTCTGCTCATGATCTTAGTCAGTGTTTTCCTGTTGGCCTGTTGACCACATGGAAAAAGAGGCCTCGGCTCTTCACGGATCCACCCAAATAAATGCAATAAGTCTGTTTAATGTATTGCACTGCGTTCAAGGACACCTTTAAGAATCCAACCATCTGCTTTGTGCAGTTTATGTTCAGCATTGTGGAGGTGTGAAAACACAGCCTTAAAAAAAAAGAATCCACTACAAATCTGCCTGGAAACAAAGCCTATTCTCTCATGTATAGATGAGACCATCATTGTAAATAAGAATTTCTTCTTAACTGACTTGCCTAGTTAAATAAAGGTTAAATAAATAAATAAAATATCTATAATAATGACTTTAAGTAATCCTCTGGAATTTGCCTGTTAGGCCAGATACTTGTATAAGCATGCAGTCAAGTCGCTCTGGATAAGAGCGTCTGCTAAATGACTTAAATGTAAATGTAAATGTCATGAGAAGGGGAAGAACAACATGAGAGCAGAGCGAAGAACTCCCACGCATACAGAAAACTGAGTAATGTCTTTACAAATGGAGGATGCCCAAGAGAGAGAGAGACATTAAAAGCTTCCATATCCCCAATAAAGAGTTAATTTATATGGGAGAGCTTGTGAAATCCAAGCATGAGCTTCTTTGCTGACTCAATTCCTGTTTTTGCCACTGTAACACTGGGCTTCGCCGACTCCTGTTTTCACTTCCCCTGAGTTGGATCAGTTCAGAGCCATCTTGTTGGATTCAGCTGAAATCACTGCAGAGCGGCGCACAAAAGCATGGAGACTTGATGAGCATGTGGGCTGCATGACAATTACTCTCTCCCTGTGTGTCGTCGACTGTGTCGTCGTTGTGTGTGTGTGTGGTGAGAGCGCAAGCAAAGTGGGATTAGAGCAGTGAGTAAAAATGCCCTGTGCGGTATGTTGCATTAAACTGAATTGACATGAATGACAGGCAGTATAAGTTTATGGTCCAACTGTCATGAAACTTGAGAGAATCTTGATGCATTTTTTCTGACGTCTTGCACAAAGCTCATGATTTGAGGGAGTCCTCACAGTCACATGCCCATGCCCTAACCCACCTGGACAAGAGGAATACCTATGTGAGAATGCTGTTCATCGACTACAGCTCGGCATTCAACACCATAGTACCATCCAAGCTCGTCATCAAGCTCGAGACCCTGGGTCTCGACCCCGCCCTGTGCAACTGGGTACTGGACTTCCTGACGGGCCGCCCCCAGGTGGTGAGGGTAGGCAACAACATCTCCTCCCCGCTGATCCTCAACACGGGGGCCCCACAAGGGTGCGTTCTGAGCCCTCTCCTGTACTCCCTGTTCACCCACGACTGCGTGGCCACGCACGCCTCCAACTCAATCATCACGTTTGCGGACGACACAACAGTGGTAGGCTTGATTACCAACAACGACGAGACGGCCTACAGGGAGGAGGTGAGGGCCCTCGGAGTGTGGTGTCAGGAAAATAACCTCACACTCAACGTCAACAAAACTAAGGAGATGATTGTGGACTTCAGGAAACAGCAGAGGGAACACCCCCCTATCCACATCGATGGAACAGTAGTGGAGAGGGTAGCTAGTTTTAAGTTCCTCGGCATACACATCACAGACAAACTGAATTGGTCCACTCACACTGACAGCGTCGTGAAGAAGGCGCAGCAGCGCCTCTTCAACCTCAGGAGGCTGAAGAAATTTGGCTTGTCACCAAAAGCACTCACAAACTTCTACAGATGCACAATCGAGAGCATTCCAGGGGGGGTTGTAATCACCGCCTGGAACGGCAACTGCTCCGCCCTCAACCGTAAGGCTCTCCAGAGGGTAGTGAGGACTGCACAACGCATCACCGGGGGCAAACTACCTGCCCTCCAGGACACCTACACCACCCGTTGTTACAGGAAGGCCATAAAGATCATCAAGGACATCAACCACCCGAACCACTGCCTGTTCACCTCGCTATCATCCAGAAGGCGAGGTCAGTACAGGTGCATCAAAGCTGGGACCGGGAGACTGAAAAACAGCTTCTATCTCAAGGCCATCAGACTGTTAAACAGCCACCACTAACATTGAGTGGCTGCTGCCAACACACTGTCATTGACACTGACCCAACTCCAGCCACTTTAATAATGGGAATTGATGGGAAATTATGTAAATATATCACTAGCCACTTTAAACAATGCTACCTTATATAATGTTACTTACCCTACATTATTCATCTCATATGCATATGTATATACTGTACTCTACATCATCGACTGCATCCTTATGTAATACATGTATCACTAGCCACTTTAACTATGCCACTTTGTTTACTTTGTCTACACACTCATCTCATATGTATATACTGTACTCGATACCATCTACTGTATGCTGCTCTGTACCATCACTCATTCATATATCCTTATGTACATATTCCTTATCCCCTTACACTGTGTATAAGACAGTAGTTTTGGAATTGTTAGTTAGATTACTTGTTGGTTATCACTGCATTGTCGGAACTAGAAGCACAAGCATTTCGCTACACTCGCATTAACATCTGCTAACCATGTGTATGTGACAAATAAAATTTGATTTGATTTGATCCTCTCTCACTCCTGTTACGTTTTGGCTGCTTAATTTGAGGATGTCGAGATTAAAGGAGTTGTTGCTGCTTGCCTAATTTAAGATGATGGAAATCCCACGCAATAACCTAGGAAGCAGAACTGCCTTTCATGTAAATCTGTTTTTAGGCTTGACATTGAGTATGCGATAACATCTCTCTGGTTTGTCTTCAGCCTGCTGTAAACGCACTGTGCTGGTTCGATGACAGGGAGATGGAACTCAGATATGTCATTTCTGGCATTGTCTTTTTGAACACCCAAACGTAAAGCACTGTAATGTTACAAACTCAAACTATCAGGGCTAGAGGTCGACCGATTAATCGGAATGGCCAATTAATTAGGGACGATTTCAAGTTTTCATAACAATCGGAGATCGGTATTTTTGGACACTGATTTGGCCTAATTCTATTTTTTTACACCTTTATTTAAAATGTATTTAACTAGGCAAGTCAGTTAAGAACACATTCTTATTTTCAATGATGGCCTAGGAACGGTGGGTTAACTGCCTTGTTCAGGGACAGAACGACAGATTTTCACCTTGTCAGCTCATGGGATCCAATCTTGCAACCTTACAGTTAACTAGTCCAACGCTATAACCACCTGCCTCTCGTTGCACTCCACGAGGAGACTGCCTGTTACACGAATGCAGTAAGCCAAGGTAAGTTGCTAGCTAGCATTAAACTTATCTCATAAAAAATAATCAATCAATCATAATCACTAGTTAACTACACATGGTTGATGATATTAGTAGTTTATCTAGCGTGTCCTGCTTTGCATATAATCTGACTGAGCATACAAGTATCTGACTGAGCGGTGGTAGGCAGCAGCAGGATCGTAAGCATTCATTCAAACAGCACCTTCGTGCGTTTTGCTCTTCGTTGTGCGTCAAGCATTGCGCTGTTTATGAATTCATGCCTATCAACTCCCGAGATGAGGCTGGTGTAGCCGATGTGAAATGGCTAGCTAGTTAGCGTGTTGCTAACGTAGCGTTTCAACCGTCACTCGCTCTGAGTCTTGGGAGTGGTTTTTCTCCTTCCTCTGCATGGGTAACACTGCTTCGAGGTTGGCTGTTGTCATTCTGTTCCTGGTTCGAGCCCAGGGAGGAGTGAGGAGAGGGACGGAAGCTATACTGTTACCCTGGCAATACTAAAGTGCCTATAAGAACATCCAATAGTCAAAGGTTAACCTCTAGTGACACCCCATCCCGTGAACGGGAACGTTGTCATCATCTGACACTAATTAGCATAACGCAACGGACATAAATCTTCCTAGAAAATCTTCCTATTCATGAAAATCACAAGTGATATATATTGGAACACAGCTTAGCCTTTTGTTAATCATCCTGTCATCTCAGAATGTCAAAATATGCTTTACAGCCAAAGCTAGACAAGCATTTGTTTGTTTATCAATAGCCTAGCATAGCATTATGCCTTGCTAGCAGCAGGCAACCTTGTCACGAAAATCAGAAAAGCAATCAAATTAAATCGTTTACCTTTGAACTTCGGATGTTTTCACTCACGAGATTCCCAGGTAGATAGCCAAAGATTATTTTTTGTAGGCGAAATAGCTTTGTTTGTTCTTCACGTTTGGCTGAGAAATCGACCGGAAATTGTGGTCACGACAACGCCAAAAAAGATTCCAAATTAGCTCCATAATATCGACAGAAACATGGCAAACGTTGTTTATAATCAATCCTCAAGGTGTTTTTCAAATATTTATTCGATAATATATCAACCGGGACAATTGGTTTCTCAGTAGAAGCGGTTGGAATAATGGCTACCTCTGTATTTTACGCAAGAATTTCTCTGGGAGCATCAGGCGACCACTTGCGCAATGAAGCCGCCTACGGGTATTCTTCAACATAAATGCGTAAAACTACGTCACAATGCTGTAGACACCTTGGGGAATACGTAGAAAGCGTAATCTGGTTGATAGGGCATTCACAGCTCAATAGGGATGCATCGGAACGCAGGACTTTCAAAAAGATGAGTCACTTCCGGATTGGATTTTTCTCAGGCTTTCGGCTGTAAGATCAGTTCTGTTCTACTCACAGACAATATTTTTACAGTTTTGGAAACTTTAGTGTTTTCTATCCTAAGCTGTCAATTATATGCATATTCTAGCATCTTGTCCTGACAAAATATCCCGTTTAATTTGGGAATGTTATTTTTCCAAAAATGAAAATACTGCCCCCTAGTACCAACAGGTTAATGAAATACAAATGGTATAGAGGGAAATAGTCCCATAATAACTACAACCTAAAACTTCTTACCTGGGAATATTGAAGACTCATGTTAAAAGGAACCACCAACTTTCATATGTTCTCATGTTCTGAGCAGGGAACTTAAACATTAGCTTTCTTACATGGCGCATATTGCACTTTTAATTTTTTCTCCGAAACTTTTGTTTTTGCATTATTTAAACCAAATTGAACATGTTTCATTATTTATTTGAGGCTAAATTGATTTTATTGATGTATTATATTAAGTTAAAATAAGTGTTCATTCAGTATTGTTGTAATTGTCATTATTACAAATAAATAATAAAAAATGGCCGATTTAATCGGTATCAGCTTTTGTTTGGTCGTCCGATAATCGGTATAGGTGTTGAAAAATCATAATCGGTCGACCTCTAATCAGGGATGTCGAAGAGAACACTAAACCAACAAACTAGTGGGGCTGTTGTGTATTTAATCACTGTCTGGTTTTCCTGTTTGAAGTTTCCACCACAGTTTACCAGTCCCCAGAGGGAGATGTGCTTTGTTTGCCCTGATCACAAACCCATAGCTCCAGCTCACCTTTCCATCCTTCAGAGTATGAGAGAAAGAGATTGCCCTAGTTAGCAGCAGATCAGGAAATTGCCAATCCCATCCACTCATTGGATGCAGGGTGAAGAGGAGTGGACTGGCTCCCATTTTAACAGGAGGTGTTTCCCTTGTCAACATGCCATTTGATTTAATCCCCTCTGACGTCAGATGCTCTTGTGTAAAGAGGACTGGGGAGAGGGACTGGGGATGTTATGTCACAGGCATGAAGGGGGGGGGGTGATTTTATGCAGGGGGTGATTGAAAGGCTTTCTCCAGGTTTGTTCTGAGGTAGTTTACCTTGCTTATGTCTAATGATTGACTCTGCTTCTTTCTCTCCTCCCTGAGATAATTGTCGTATTGTACAGCTTTAACTTTGCTCAAAAGTGGTTGCCATGGCAATGTCATAAGTCATTGATGGTGCGTCAATGTGATATCACTGTTGCTGTGGCTGAATCGTAGAATTCAGTTCGACTCTGTGTTTAGAGATATTCTCCTCATCTGTCCTTGAAGATTCTCTACTTCAACTGAGACATTATGTTGAATGAGCCTAGTGTCTGTTGATGTAGCCTAGTTATTGCTGCAGCCTTAAATGCATGACATGCAAACTTCTCTTTTGAAATGTTCAAGGTTTTGTTTACGACTACTGCAATGGCCTGGTCTTGGCTCCATTGGTGCTGAACAAGCTAGATGTTTATCAATGCCAGAGGAACCCTTTGTTTGGCCTTACCCCAGACTCACACCCTATACAGATCATCCTGGCAGATGTACTGCCTTGCAGGAATGATGGGAACTCTGCTACGGCTGCAGGAAACCATGTAACCATAGCCTTAGGAAGATCAACGGAACGTACCTGCTGTTAACATACTGTAGGATAATCTACAGTGAAGCTTTGAAATCCTGCAATACAATGTTAAAAGCCAGTCTGTTTGACCAGAACGTCTCTTTTGATACACTGCCCTCAGACCTTCCATCTTGCTTGTACAGTCTCTCCAACTGCCGTATCATGATATTGGCCTATTTGCTTTAGTTTATAGTGCTGAAGGACTCTCTGTATGGAGCCTGTCCTCCATCTGATGTCATGTCTGTGAACTGTAAATGGACTGTCCTTTACATGGAACGCTCCTCCAGTTTGCATGTGTTCAGCTGAGAGTGGCCATATGGTCAATAGGCTATTGTTTGGGCTGGCTGTGTGGTTCGGCAGTCTCTCAGTTAGCAGGGAGGCAGTGATTGTGACGCCTATTCAACTGCTCACAATGGGATGGAATTAGAGAATATTGATTATTTTTTAAATTATGTTATTATTGTAAATCTCCAAAGTAAGCTTTTTGTTAATATGTGCATTTTTGCGTCATGCCGATAAAGCAAATTGAATTGAGAGAGAGAGAGATATAGTGACCCCTGGTGGTGAGGTATTTGTTTCCCAAGGGGGAAAGAGGTTCAAAGTAGTGACAACTCCTCCTTAGACAAGGATACCTGATATCATTCTCATTGTTGATTCAAATAATTACCCCCCCCCACACACACACACACACACACACACACACACACACACACACACACACACACACATATGTATTGTGCAACAGTCTCACTCTCACCAGGTCTTCAGTTCCTTACGAGTTTCTTGGGTTTCACTGTTGAGGAATATTCAATTGCATTCTAATCTAAAGGACAACACAGACTTCTAAAAGCCAGCTGGTAGTAGTTTTTAGTAGGTTGTTTATATTTGGAATGTTAATGTAAGTAATTAGATATTCAGCGTTGGATATTGCCACCTCTCATGCATTTGATTCCACTTGTTTATAGGTTAGTTCATTGGTCCCCATGCCTGTCTTGACCAGTGGTTCCCAACCTTTTTTGGCAACGGTACCACCATCTGAATTTTGCTCTGCCCAGAGTACCCCTGAAGTATCCCCTAATGTGCATTTTACCAGTAGACCTATGGTCTCACGAGTCTTCTCAAGTACCCCCTGTGGATAGACCAAGTACCCCCAGGGCTCCTGGTAATCCTGGTTGGGAAGCACTGGTCTAGCACTAGCTGGGAGGCAGTAGGTCTTTGTGATTGCCAGGGCGGCTCCCCCTATAATCTCCGGCCTCCATGAATGGGCAAGGGTTGATCTCCTGTGTCAGTGCAGCCTTTGTCAGCTCTATGGTGGGGCTCTGGGCATTGCTGACCCATTCCTCTTGGTTGCTATGGATTCTGTATAGAGAGGCTTTCTGCTGGAGCTCAATGCTGCCTGTTCAGTGGCATCTATCCCTGGCAGGAGTTGACGCAGGGTTCACATGCCTACCCGCTTCGTCTGTCTGTCTGCCGTGCTATGCCGACCTCTCTTCCTCCTCCTAACCTCTTCCTCCCCTTTGTCTCCCTTCAGCGCCGGCATTGCTGTTGGTTTCTATGGGAACGGAGAGACCTGTGACGGAGTGAACAGGCTGACGTACTCCCTGCGCCACGCCAACCGCACGGTGGCAGGAGTGCAGAAACTGGTAATGCTCAGAACTCTGATTGAAACGATGACATCCCAGCAAAATCTCTACTGTCACAGCCATAACATGGGCTGGGTCCACCATTCAGTCATCATACTGTTGGTCACTATAAGGAGCAGTGATTCCCCTGCTAACCCCACGTAGATACGATATAATAAACACTATTGATTTTGTCTATCCCCCTAAGGAGTGGGTTGTTTGTGATGTCCCTCCCTGTGCCTACTACCTAGGTATCAGACGGCACGGGCTCCCTGAAGCAGACGGTGGATGGCAGTCTGGGGCAGCTGGAGGGCCAGTACGCCAAGCACACAGACTATCTGTCTATCATTCAGAAGCTGCAGGGCCAGCTGGATGAGCTGGTGAGGCAGATGGTGGAGATCCCCTTCTGGGGCAACAGAGACATCTCCCTGGAGGAGCTGGCCGTCAACATCGAGCTCTACGACTGGTACAGGTGAGAGATGGACAGACTTGGGAGGCTCAATATATGACATCTCAGGGCATAAAATGTCTATTGTTCACCAAAACCGTTACCAGAACTGAGGCCTGTTTGTTTTAGTACATTGTTTGTCTATTGTAGGTGAATGTAGTTGGAGTTTGTTTTCCTGTCTTATTGTATTTTTCATTGCTTGTATTTCAAGTTGGGGATGAGGGAGTTTTTATTATTACCGTTGCTACTTTTGCTGCTGCCTCATTTACATACAGGAGCTCACAGCAACCTGGGTTTAATGGAGTGTGAACAGAACTACACAGCTTCCACTCAGAGGAATCCTGCACTACAGGATTAGCAGTTTATGCGACCAGTACGTCATCCCTCGTAGATGTATGTTTATGCTGGTGTCGTGCTGCATAATTCTACTGCCAGGCCTTTTAGAGAAAGAATCATCTCAGTTGATACTCAACAGTGGAAACACCTTTACAGTTAAATCAGTCTGATTCAGCAGCCGGCCCTACCTGCTACTTCCTCTCGACATCTCAAACACTTCCTCCCTCAGCATCTCGCAGGGGGTGAAGTGGTCTTCAGATCACATATTTTAGTTTGATGTATGTTTGAAGCCATCCCCATGTTTGTATCCCTTTGATTTCTTTAGCAGTACCGATGTCATTTGTACACTGGTCATAGATAACTTCTCGTGTTTTTTCTTGCTGTACTGTGCTGCGTTTGTCAGCAGGTGTTTGGGTTTCTTCAGTCAGTCTGTCTATAGTTCTGTTGTGTTTGTGGTTGAGTGTTGGTTTTGTGACTTTTGTTGTTTTCCACCTCAGGTGGCTGGGCTACTTAGGCCTGCTGCTTTTCAACATCCTCATCTGCCTGCTGGTGCTGTTTGGCCTCATTCGCAACTCCAAGGGAACACTTATTGGGTGAGTCCTACCATGTGAGGGAGTGGACCAAAAAGAACTGTGGGGAGCGGGACCATATTCTGCTAGGCCATATATTTATAGCAATTGTCATGCTATTGAAATATTTAAATCAAATGAAAGCCTCCAATGTGTCAGAGGTTTTATCTCATGTATCACTTTGTACGCCCGTTGCAAATTACGTTTGACTGTACGCTGAATAACCTTGTCATTGCGATTATGTGAGACGAATTCACGCTTCACAAAGTGTCAGCCAGTCACAGTCCATTTGGCACGGGCTTTAAAACTAACCTCTCAGAAAATTCCTCTGTCTCAACTCTTGACGACTCTGCAGGACCGTATGTTAGATCGTTTTTTAAAAGGCATCAAGGACACAAGCTCAGCGCTGCCTGCCCTCCTCTTCAGTCCTTCCCCTTCTATTTCATTTAATGATCTGTGACTGTGGATACAGCGGGGTCAGTTTGGGTGGCTCATTGTCATGCGAGTCAGTTCCAGAGCATTGGGCTTCATGGGTCCCCCTCCTATCCCTCCTATGTCCTTTCATCTCACACATCCTCAGTGAATCAGACCCAGGTCATCCTCATGCCCTGCCCAGAGACCAATGAAGGGGTACTTCCTCTGACATAATTAAACCTAACTCTCCTTGTGAGATGAGGGAAACATTATTCCAAGTCCCTGTGGGTGTTTAGGGTTGAAATCAAGGTTTCCTTTTTTATAGCTCAACATTAAACCCACCAGCATTTTATTTAGATCAGTCAAAATGTGTAATAGCCTTCGTTTGGGGTTAAGGCTAAGCAACTCCCAGTCCAAGGCAATGTTCCCTCATTTTTTTTGCAGCATTGAGAACATTTTTGTCTCCTTGGTGCAAACTTGAATGTTTTGAAAATTCTGTGCAACTTCCAGTGCGTTTTTACTGTGTCAACTGAGGCTGTACCCAGTTTTTTGGTTAATTTTAACAGTGGCCAAGTGGGCTACTTGTGGCCAAGTGGGCTACTTGTGGCCTACAGTGGCTGTTTGATCATAATGTTGGCCTACCAGAGTGGCCTACCATTAAAAAAAAACAATGGAGAAAATGCATCCCATAACATTTTAGCATGGGAATAACAATTGAAATACCTGTTCTATCATACAGGCCTACATTCCATGAGACTTTTGAAAACATGCAGGGCTTGACATTAACCTGTTTTGGCTACTTGTCCTTCAGACAAGGAGGTGTCTGGAACTGTTGTTGTATTGTGTTTGATGCAAAAGGCCACTTTACAAAATAAAATGGATTAGACAAAAATATATGCTACCCTCTGCAATATTGCCTACTTAGCTTATTCAAGTCTGTCTTAAAATACAATATTGAAGCCATTAAAAAAAATAGATCTTTACCTGACTCGCTTTTCAAAGAGTGCTAGAAATATACACATGTTGTGAAGGCTGGGAATTGCCAAGGACCTCACAATACAATGTTTCATGGTTAGGTGCCAATATGATATGTATTGCGATTCTCACGATTCTATATGTATTAGTGATTCGATATTGTCATTTTATTGCATTCAGAACATATTGCTCACAAGGGAGAGCCATGAGAAAATGAGTTTCGAACAGTCATGGAAATAAAAGTGCATAAAACAAATGGGCTCCCTGTTAATAAAGAAGATTGAGAATCGGCTATGAAGGACAAGTACTGGAGTTGTGCAGGTACAGCCAACTAGCGCAAAAATTAATAATTGCGATTGTCAAAACGATACGAAATATCATAAATAATATATCGGATATGTAACTATCGATTTTTTTTCCCCATCAATAGTTTTGTGCTCTTGTAGGAAACAATCACTCCTTCATTGCTTACCAAAAATGTGCTACAGTATTATTTGGCAAAAAAACTCACTAACTATCAAAGTATAGGCCTATGAACAAATGTGCTAGAGTTATCCCCGACGGGGGGGGGGGGATTATTTACATTACATTTAAGTCATTTAGCAGACGCTCTTATCCAGAGCGACTTACAAATTGGTGCATTCACCTTATGACATCCAGTGGAACAGTCACTTTACAATAGTGCATCTAAATCTTAAAGGGGGGGGGGGGTGAGAGGGATTACTTATCCTATCCTAGGTATTCCTTAAAGAGGTGGGGTTTCAGGTGTCTCCGGAAGGTGGTGATTGACTCCACTGTCCTTATAATAAACTTTGTCACCCGAGAGTTGCCTGTTCTTTCGACCAATCTATTGGTCAGAATTTTTAAACATGTATTTTTCATAAATAGACACGTCCTATGTGTGTTAATCAAATCAACGATATGCATTGTGCCAGACTTGCTGCTCTATCATCAACAGAGTTTATCGATCTGTCCGTGTTGTTGAAGATGCAACATAATTACAACCATTTCTGACTGAAAAGTTCTGTTACCTAAATCCCTAATTTGTTTAGGAAAAACATGACCAACTTGCTTGACCCTTGCTCTTAACGTGACACGTGTATGCATCGGATGCATGTGACCAACAGGCCCTAACCTATAGCATATCATAATTACATCAATCAATTAGTTATAACAAACTCTGAACACCGTAGCACATGACAGCAAAAGGGATGCAGAGGACGTGACAAATAAACTTGAAACAGGAATGTTTACTGGTTGCTCAGGAGGTAAAGGGTAAGTCAGATGTGTGGAATAAATGTGACTAGTTGTGGAAAATACTAGAGATCAAGAAAAAGAAGGTAAGGAGCAAGCACTGAGTGCTTTATTTTATTTTTTAACTAAAATGCTTGATTGCATTTCAAATAATTAATGACCTATATGCTGTGTGATGACATGCACAGCTGAATGATTGATTAATTGATACAGTACTGTAGCCTATTTAACTATTGAAATATAGTCCTAACTAAGTTACAGTATTAAGACTAAACAGGAGGTGCTCTTAGGCAAGCATTCTAATGATATTACTTATTATTATTATTATAATGATGATCATAATAGTAATAATAACAAGGAGATCAAGAAAAGGGAGGGTTGTTATTATTATGATTTATAAATGTGATTTTCCTAACAATTTGGAACTGTGTAAATTACTAAATAACTGATAAATAATACCAGAGAGGCTGTTCTAACGGAAAAAAATATGCAAAGACTTTATTACAGCATAGCAAAGATTAAAAAACAGCCGGATCTGTGAAATTGTTTATCTGACTTGTTGTGGTTGCGTGAGGCTTGGTGCTCACGGACTCAGTAGGCTATTAAGCAAACACTCAAACAGGCAACAGAAACAGGATCTGTCTTATTTATTTAGATATAAATCATCCACATATATAAAGCCAATCACATTTAACATTTAGGGCTATTGATTATAGACCTAATTAAGTTTCTTCTCCTCACTGTTCTTAGGCAAGAGCTGTTTTCTCGTCTCCAAACTCTGCTGCTGCCTCCCACATATGCTGGCTTTGCTATTATGCACATAGCAACAAGGTTTAGGAAAAGCACCAATTCAACAGCGTACTGATATTTCAGAACCACGGACAGCGACCACTATCCAACGCGGGAGAAAGTGCATTTGTTGTAAAGTAATATTATTTTTATTAGTGTTGCACCATTGTTCTTAGGTAATATAACCATATACAATTTCAGTAGCACGTCTTAGTGATGGACTGTGCCATCCCCGCTGCTTCCACAATGGATTAGTCCACACAGACAGGTGCCAATCAGACCGATGTCTTGTAGACAATGATGATAAATAAAAACGAAAGAAATCCCTAAAATGTGAATGCGGATACATTCTTCACTTTGATCTCAAAAGTGCATCAACTTGAGGTCGCTGATGCCTGTCAATGCAATATAGAATCCTCCTCCGATGCGCTCTGCCTATAACAAAATCTCACTTTTTTTCCTGGTATGTTGCATTGAAAGGGACAAATATTATGTTGATTCGATCACAATTCCCACAGTAGAGGGAAACGTTGCAAGTGTAAACTAACGGGGTGATTCTGTCGTGAGTGAAGTTGAGTGAAGTTCCATCTCGTGTGCCTCTGTGCGGGCTGGTATGTCTTCTGGGCAGCAGTCCTGTTCTAACCTCTGTCCTCCCTCTCTCTGTCTCCTTCCCCAGAGTGTGTCTTCTGGGCATCCTGGCTCTGGTTATCAGCTGGGCCTCCCTGGGTCTGGAGTTGGCTGTGTCTGCCGTGAGTGTCTCCATGGGAACATGGCTCTATATCTCTATGTTGAGGCTCGGAACCCAGAGCTCAGTCCAAGTAGTGTGGGAGTTAAAACCTGTACAACCTTTTACCTGAATCACTGCAGTGGGCCAGCTGACACTGAACAAAAAATAATGTTTGGCATGAGGTACTATTATCAGTATGATTCATGGAGTTAGGTTTGTTAACACTTGCCAAGTATATCTGGGGACAATTGCGAGGCAGACTAGCTACTACAATTTATAGCTGGTGCAGTGTGCCGTTCATTGTGCGCGGCATGCCTTTATCAAATATTTAGGACCCAGTGGGATCTGTCTTTATGCAAATCCCCCTCCCACACCATTTCAAATGGATAATTCCCTCCCCTGCATATGAATCAGAGATGACCCCCTGCCTCGTCTTCCTTCCGGGACACGATGGTGCATGTGATCTTTATTATCTCCTGATGGAATCCTCCAGTGAGACTGATTATCCTACAAAACTAAGCATTCTCATTATTCTAACTACTGTGTTGTTGGGAAATGTTGTGCTTTGTGACTGTTTGTTTTTTCCCCAGCGTGTGACTGTGTTTTACTCCCTCTCTGCAGACCTCCAGTGACTTCTGCGTTGCTCCTGACATGTTCGTCACCCAAATGACCGAACAGTATGGAGTGCTCAATAAAGGTGAAGATTCATTAAGAGGAATCGCCAGTGTCTGAGATTTGTCACGTTTATTGTGAGATCGATCATAAAGTGAAATGCAGACACTGCTCTCTGTGAGATTCACATCTTACGCTACTTTTTAAGTTGTTTGTTGCAAGAACGCTGAGAGGCAAGTGTTTGTTAAATTTCCCGGTCACAAGCTTTCATATCCCGTTTGTTTTGGAGGAGAACCGTCTGCTGACTATGAATTGCGTTCGCTCTTCAACTTGACAGAACACTACAGCAGTTGTAGAAAATCGTTGTAGGGGGAAATGCATAACACCAATGACACGTCTGGCTCTTAACACTGTCTGTCTGTGATAAAATATAAGTGTTTCTTTTGTCGTGGGGTACTGTCATCTGGATGTTTTTGATAGCTCTATCAAATGATTGGATTCATTCCCTTCAGCAGCATACACACTGGGATATGATGCGGAAATAATGACAGAGCAACGACACAAATGCCAAAAGCGCTTTAATATGTGCCAGACAAGCCCAATCACTGTGATGCTCAATCAATCCCCCATCCCACCCTGGGGAGAGAGATAAACCTGTTTCTATTCTCTGGCCAGTGGTGAAATGTATTGCTTTCAGATTTATGGACCAGGGCTGGGGTGCATGAGCTACCTCCTCAAACATGTAATAGGACTCAATAAATTACCCCCAGAGCATCTGTGGCCGGGCAGACAAGCCAGGGGGGACGGGCCGCGCTGCGTTTTAAGTGACTAATACGGCCCGTGGCGTAATTGGCCAATCTGGTCCCATGATGAGGAGAGAGAGATGGAGCCACGGGTGTGTGAAGTAGTTTGTGTGTGAATGAGGTAAGACCAGTGGGGGAGGGGGTGAGGAGAGACATGTTATGGTGCGAGAGGAAGGCCGGCAGTGTGTGTGTGTGTGTGTGTGTGTGTGTGTGTGTGTGTGTGTGTGTGTGTGTGTGTGTGTGTGTGTGTGTGTGTGTGTGTGTGTGTGTGTGTGTGTGTGTGTGTGTGTGTGTGTGTGTGTGTGTGTGTGTGTGTGTGTGTGTGTGTGTGTGTGTGTGTGTTTCTACTGCAGTCGACGGTATCTGTGGATAAGTACTGCGTAATTTAACACGGTCACCAGTAGGGCTGGGAATTGCCAGGGACGATATAATCACGATACTTAGGTGCCTTGCGATTCTCACAAGGGAGCCATGAGAAAACAAGTTTTTATCAGTCATGGAAATAAAATGTGCTGAAAACAAATTGGCTACATTTTTCATATAAGAAGCTATGAAGGAAAAATACTGTAGTTTTGGTGCAGGTACAGCATATTGTCAAAACGATACATGGTCAAAAATACCCTGATATGTAACTGTATCGATTAACAATGTTTTTCCCCAGACACTAGTGTCCAGTTAGTGTCATCCTCTTTCTAAATCACCACTCAATTGTCAAGTCCTTGCTGGAGAGAATAGAGCTCTCTACCCTGTCATTGTGGATGCCTCTCTGTCTACTCTCAATAGGAATACTAGAGGAGGGAGCTGAACATTTACATGGCATTGCGAGATTTTAAATTGTGTCTCTCTCTCTTCAACATGGTGCCCAGTACATGTTTGTGACCCCTAAGAATGACCTTGCCTTCCGCCCCTAAGGTTGTTGTTCTCAATTCGCAAACGGCAGCCTTTGAAAAGGTGCCCCTTTTCGTTCCCTTTATTCCGTTCTGTCCTTATTTCAAACCTGAAAGTGTCCGTCCTTGGACAAGCCATTGGTTTTATTACTGCACGCGAAAATGAACCCTACAGGTTATACTTCACTCTGCAGCAGCTCTGGTTCCATTCTTCATCTTATCTGTTGTTCCTCGCTGGCTGTAGTATGTCTGTCTTTACTGCCCTTCCGAGCCCCAACAGAAAGGCTGTTCTATTCTCCCGCTTTCTGCTGAATGTTTTAGCCCGTTGTTTCTCTTTTACATCACTCTGCCGTTGTGGTAGTAAAATCCCGAACCTAATTATTGCAGCTCCCACAAAGATAAGTTATGAGTCTGTCGTCTCTGACTGGCTGCTTTAAACACTATTACAAGCCGTAAATGAGAGGTCTTCTATTCAGCCTGTTGTATCTGGCCATCCAAGGATATCATTGAACGAGCAGTTAATTTCCTTCGTCAGTGCCATAATTACACTGTTTATGAGTTTAGAGGAGCTATGGCAGATAGCTGGCGCATCCATAACCAGGGCAGACTTGTTCTTCTCTCTACCACTCTGTGTGTGCCCACTTGACTGTGTGGTAATCAGTGAATGTCACAGGCCAGTGTGGCATCAGAAATAGGATGCCATGTGTTATGTTGGTGGTGCTGGTACTATTCTCTGTGATTAATACTGGGGACCAGAAGGAGAGCCACTCTGATTCAAACCTCTGCCGTGCTGTGTTTGAGTCACACACTCCCAAATATCATTATTTATTAAACTGCATGAGTGTGTGTGTGAGAATACATGTCTCCTTCTCACACCGTCCCAGATTGAGTTCCCTAAAGCAGGATACTGTTAATCCTACTGGTACAGTGTGCCTGAGCTCTGAACTGTCCCCATCGACCCAGGTTCTGTCCCAAATGGCACCCTATTCCCTATATAGTGCTCTACTTCTATTGACCAGGGTGAAGGGTAGGGTGCCATTAGAGATGCAACCCCAATTTCCTCTCCTCACGAGCCGCCGGTCTCCTCTCCTCACGAGCCCCCGGTCTCCTCACGAGCCCCCGGTCTCCTCACGAGCCGCCGGTCTCCTCACGAGCCGCCGGTCTCCTCACGAGCCCCCGGTCTCCTCTCCGAAACAAGCCCCCGGTCTCCTCACAAGCCCCCGGTCTCCTCTCCGAAACAAGCCACCAGCTAATCAGCAGCCATTGATTACTCTGCAGGCCCTCCCAAAGATCATTATTCACCCTCCTTCAGAAAAGCAACCCCAAAAAATAACCCAATCTCTGTCTCTGGGGAAGCTGACCTGAGATGATACCACATCACTGTAGGTTATGGGGTTCACCAGCTGACATTCAGTAGGCTGGGCACTGCTTCAGGCAGTGGCATATAAAGGCTATTGGATGTCAAGGTCAGGGAATAGAAATGCCATCCAGTAAGTCACCATGGTGGTGAATGACAGCTCCCACATACTGCAGCTTCTAAAGGACCTGCTTTCACAGGGGAAATGGTTGGAGAGAAAACATAATGGCCTCGGTGAGAATGTGTTCATGCAATTCACCTTGTAGCAGTGACTGTCACCGTACGACAAGAACTAACTAGACTGAGGTTGTCTGCGGTACTGCTCACATCATCTGATCCAGGCCTGTTGTGTGTGTTTTTCCACAGACATTTTGCAGTACTACATGACATGCAGTGTGGGCCAAACCAACCCATTCCAACAGGTAGGCTACTTCAAACAGATGTTTTACTGGCCATCATATTTTAGCGAAGCGCTTTGATTATAAGCCTCACAGACACCAGGGATGTGTTGGTTTTCTAACATGTTTAGTATTCATATCTTTTTCACTATACAGTATATGCGTGAATCAGGCTAGTCTGTACCTTTGATGCAGGTTATAATTTATCCGATCTAATGAGGCTGAACCGTGAGGTGACTCATCTAGCTGATGTGTCTCCCCACGTACGTACATTTGTATAATGTATGCACTTATCTTCTCTCTCATCTATGACCTCCGAATGACCTCTGCGTGTAAATGAGGCGATCCCATTGGATGAAAGGAAGGGAGATGGTGATCATGCGCAGCCTTTATAGATTCCTCTGTGGACTTCCGTCCCAGATTAGCATTTCACACCAACACCTCGGACCCAGCGGGCGAAGTTGGTGGAAATGACGTCACTGGAACCTGTTCTGGCTGAAAATACAGTCTTAAGAGGAGTAAGACTAGTCAACAACCGCTACTTCAGAGGGACAATATTGTCTTTCCACTTAGACTTTGTAGCTTTTTATTGGCTAATTAAAGTGTCGCAAAATGTAGATCTTAGTGAATAAACATATCTCCCAGAAAAGCTTTTTCTCCAAAGAATACAGGTCAAGACTGTTTTTTTGGGGGGGGTCACAAAAAGCATAATATGACATACACTCACTGTACCAGTCCAACTAGAGAGGAGCAGTCTTACTGGGAGAGAGAGAGAACACACTCCCTGTGCCTTTCATCTTTTAGGCCAAATGTCAGCTTTTCCTGGAGGTTTAAATGTACAACTGCGAAACGGCCACTAAGGCCATTGCCAGTGTCAAATATTAACGTGATTTGAAGACCCTGCCCATAAGACCCTATCCATGACCTGCTTTTAATGGACTGTGGTATTTCTTTCCTCTTCTCAGTGCAGCACAAGCCCAGCCTAGCTATCACAGGCATGTCTGTTAAGAAAAAGGGTTGATGCATAATGAATGTAACATATCTGACGGGTACCAGGGTGTGAATGTGTAAAGGGACATATTTGACTATCAGAAAGGACTAGAGTTTGCTAGGAGGGTTGTTTCTTTTACATTTTCTGTGTTACGGTCAGGAGTTTTTCTTACCGAATACATTGAACAAGTAGCGCAGTACTCGGTGCCATGTCTGATACAGGCGGTCGTGTTTCCCCTCTTGTGTTGTAGAAGTTGTCCGGGAGCCACAAAGCCTTAGTGGAGATGCAAGACGACGTGTCTGAGCTGCTCCGCTCGGCCACCAGAGAGTACCCCCAAACTAAGGTGAGCGTCCTGACTCCTGACATCCATCACTTTGCTTCCTGCTGTGAACGCCACCTGCCAGAGCACTGATACTACTGTATAACCTGCTGGCTCAGTCACGCCACACAAACACACCCAGCCTTTTCCCCCTGGTCTGAATACACCGGCTGTACCATTCTAGCAGTTCTAAGGGTTGAACAGTCCACTGAATGGAACCAGTGGACCAAGAGGCAGAGAGAGGGAGGAGACGAGTGCACCTGGCCACAAAAGGTCTGCTGGCACTTCACCTTTGCGTTATGCTCATGTTACTTCCACTGCCGTCCTCTGTGCACAAGCCCTGTGTTGTATTGTCCAGCGCTGTTCTTTCCGCTGTGTGCACAGAGCAACAAATGAGGCCTGACATTTGGGACGTGTTGGAAAATCGAGAGAGGCAGGCAGGCCAACTTCAGTGGCAGAGTGAAGAGAGAAAATGCTGAGTTCATGGGAACATTTCATGTACTGTTGGGCTACCAGAGATGGAGAACTCCAACCCTCATCAGCCCTCCTGTCCCATTTAGTCATTTAAAATAGAGCTCTGGACAGACGCTGTTCTCCTCCGGCCGTTACAGTCCATAGGAGAATCCGGAAGTGGTTTGTTATTACACCTCGTGCAGACAGACGGCGGTATAGCCTAAGTTTGAGGTTTCGGAGGAAGTACCCTCATTTCAATGGAATGTGGTGCGCACCATTACTGTCTGCACAAGGCGTCAGGGTTGCTGACTCTGTTCTGGTTTGGGAGTTTCCTCAAAGTTTCGCCGACTCTCTACTTTTGTTAACGTCATACCAACCTTCATTACTAGTTAAAGTAGGACACCAAAATTAAGTACTGCCAGTATCTCTCTCATACACTCGAGCACACACACTCACTGAGACAGTGGTCTGGCCTAATTTGCTGTGTTAAATGTCGACGTGGCCCTGTTTTAAAGCGTTTGTGTGCTTGTGTGTGTCTTGCAGGGGAATCTAGAACAGATCCAGGGGGTGCTGAACACCACAGAGATCGGCCTGCATCAGCTCACTGCCCTGGTGGACTGCCGAAGCCTGCACATGGTGAGCTGCCTTCCTGCCTGGGACACCAGGGGGACCATGGCTAACGTCCTTACTCCACAGGGGATGTCGTATGATCTCTGTGTTGCGTGGTCACGATCTACGTGTACATATCCCTCTCTGGGATGTGGCTGTTAGCATGTACGGTCCATTCGGTGCATGTCCAGTCCGATGATGTTGGCAGATGTGTTTGCAAGACTGTGTCTAAGCGGTCCAGTGAGTCGTTGTGTGACCCGCAGTTGGCTTTCCCTCTGCCTGTGTGATGGAGAGGACCACGTTCACGGTTCACACTCCTGTGCACGTGCGTCTGTGCTCCGCTCAGCTGAGCTCAACTCTGCTCCACTGCTCTTTGTTCAACCCTGTATTCAGACCTGCTCCTCTCTGCCTGCAGTGCATCCGCCGCCCTGGGCTGAGCTGCATATCTCTCTGATCTGTAGTAGCAGCCCTCCCTGACAGCTCTTCACGTTAACCCCTATGTGGCCGGTGCCCTGGGCTGAGCTGCATATCTCTCTGATCTGTAGTAGCAGCCCTCCCTGACAGCTCTTCACGTCCCCCCCCTGTTAACCCCTATGTGGCCGGTGCCCTGGGCTGAGCTGCATATCTCTCTGATCTGTAGTAGCAGCCCTCCCTGACAGCTCTTCACGTCCCCCCCCTGTTAACCCCTATGTGGCCGGTGCCCTGGGCTGAGCTGCATATCTCTCTGATCTTTAGTAGCAGCCCTCCCTGACAGCTCTTCACGTCCCCCCCCTGTTAACCCCTATGTGGCCGGTGCCCTGGGCTGAGCTGCATATCTCTCTGATCTGTAGTAGCAGCCCTCCCTGACAGCCCTTCACGTTAACCCCTATGTGGCCGGTGCCCTGGGCTGAGCTGCATATCTCTCTGATCTGTAGTAGCAGCCCTCCCTGACAGCTCTTCACGTCCCCCCCCTGTTAACCCCTATGTGGCCGGTGCCCTGGGCTGAGCTGCATATCTCTCTGATCTGTAGTAGCAGCCCTCCCTGACAGCTCTTCACGTCCCCCCTGTTAACCCCTATGTGGCCGGTGCCCTGGGCTGAGCTGCATATCTCTCTGATCTTTAGTAGCAGCCCTCCCTGACAGCTCTTCACGTCCCCCCCCTGTTAACCCCTATGTGGCCGGTGCCCTGGGCTGAGCTGCATATCTCTCTGATCTGTAGTAGCAGCCCTCCCTGACAGCCCTTCACGTTAACCCCTATGTGGCCGGTGCCCTGGGCTGAGCTGCATATCTCTCTTGATCTGTAGTAGCAGCCCTCCCTGACAGCTCTTCACGTCCCCCCCCCTGTTAACCCCTATGTGGCCGGTGCCCTGGGCTGAGCTGCATATCTCTCTGATCTTTAGTAGCAGCCCTCCCTGACAGCTCTTCACGTCCCCCCTGTTAACCCCTATGTGGCCGGTGCCCTGGGCTGAGCTGCATATCTCTCTGATCTGTAGTAGCTGCCCTCCCTGACAGCTCTTCACGTCCCCCCCCCCATTAACCCCTATGTGGCCGGTGCCCTGGGCTGAGCTGAATATCTCTCTGATCTGTAGTAGCAGCCCTCCCTGACAGCTCTTCACGTCCCCCTGTTAACCCCTATGTGGCCGGTGCCCTGGGCTGAGCTGCATATCTCTCTTGATCTGTCGTAGCAGCCTCCCTGACAGCTCTTTCACCCCCCTGTTAACCCCTATGTGGCCGGTGCCCTGGGCTGAGCTGCATATCTCTCTGATCTGTAGTAGCAGCCCTCCCTGACAGCTCTTCACGTCCACCCCCTGTTAGCCCCTATGTGGCCGGTGCCCTGCCTGAGTCTCACTGTTCCTACTGTCACTCCCACTCTCATCCCCACCACTCACAGCCCTCACAGCGGAGGGCAGGAGAACCTGAGCCAATCAAGCAGTAGCCCAGGAGCTTACATTCGGCCTAAACCAGGGCCACTTTCAGTAGCAGATAGAAATGTCATGACGTGAATAGAGCTGACGTGGTTTGTTCTGCATCGTATATTTCTTTCTGAACATTGTGCTGAGCGTGACCCAGGAGGATGGTGTAACGCGCCTGCCTCTACATCACATGTAAACATGCTGTACCTAGAGGGAACAACCAAGACGTCTCTCAGTGCAAATGCAGGAAGCAGAAGCGGTCGTCATGAAATGTTTTCATTAAATGCTGGACAATATTATTCCCAACTTACTCTGCTTTGGTCATGTTGAATAGCACTCCCGGGTATTGCGCATGTCGTCACGCTACTTCCTCTCGATAATGACTGTACTTTGCTTGGCTCTTGAAGCAGCACCGTCTTGGCCTGCTTTCTCACTCCTCCACGCGATGTATCATTAAATAGTCATGTCTAGCCTCCCTCCCCCCAGCATGTGTGTCAGATAGGGCGCTGTGTACAGTAACCCTGTGTAGCAGACAGGCAAAATGTAGCATCTGTTTGGTAGGTTAGTTGTGTTTCTATGACGTGATGTGAACCTCTAGCCTGTGCACTAGTTGTCATAGATACATGTATATTGACATGGCAACCAGACGGCAGTGATGAGAGGAAAGTTCCATGCAGTTACATAACGGGTTATTATTTTTTGAAGGTATAGCTCATAGTTCTCACAATATCGCAATATTATTTTTGAGCTAGTTGGCTGTACCTGCACCAAAACTCCAGTATAGCTTGTTCTCCATCTTCTTTTTCAATAGAGAGCCCATTTTGTTTTCAAGTGACTTGATCAAATCATTTTCTCATGGCTCTGTCTTGTCCCTCTGCAGCAGCAATATTTTTGAATGATCGACTCAATGTATCGAACCACAGTACATGATATAATTTTGAGAATCGCAATACATATCGTATTGGCACCTAAGTAACGCCCTACTAGACAGTGGCGTGTACTATGTGCAGACAGATCTGTGACTATTTTAGTGGTATTGTATTCAGGCATTGCAAAACTTCACATTTGCTCATGCACAATTGCATCACTGTCCTGTCATACAGGCCGTGTGTGTGTGTGTGTGTGTGTGTGTGTGTGTGTGTGTGTGTGTGTGTGTGTGTGTGTGTGTGTGTGTGTGTGTGTGTGTGTGTGTGTGTGTGTGTGTGTGTGTGTGTGTGTGTGTGTGTGTGTGTGTGTGTGTGTGTGTGTGTGTGTGTGTGTGTGTGTGTGTGCATTTCAACTCATTTTTTCTGACTCACAATTCCTGACAAGGCGTCATGAGGAAGGAAAATGTGGATATATTCGCATTCGTATTGTGCCGCTAGAGGTTCTTCTTGGACCGGCCCAAGACGGACGAGAGCGAAAGCATTTGCCAAGAATGTTTTCATTAATCTGTACGTACAGTTGAAGTCGGAAGTTTATATACACCTTAGCCAAATACATTTCAACTAATCTTTTCACATTTCCTAACAAGGCGTCATGAGGAAGGAAAATAATGTGGATATATTGAAGCAACATCTCAAGACATGTCAGGAAGTTAAAGTTTGGTCACAAGTGGGTCTTCCAAATGTACAATGACCCCAAGCATACTTCCAGAGTTGTGTCAAAATGGCTTAAGGACAACAAAAGTCAAGGTATTGGAGTGGCCATCACAAAGCCCTGACCCCACACCTATCGAAAATTTGTGGGCAGAACTGAAAAAGTGTGTGCGAGCAAGGAGGCCTACAAACCTGACTCAGTTACACCAACTCTGTCAGGAGGAATGGGCCAAAATTCACCCAACTTATCGTGGGAAGCTTGTGGAAGGCTACCCGAAACCTTTGACCCAAGTTAAACAATTTAAAGGCAATGCTACCAAATACTAATTGTGGGTATGTACACTTCTGACCCACTGGGAATGTGATGAAAGAAATACAAGCTGAAATAAATAATTCTCTCTACTATTATTCTGACATTTCACATTCTTAAAATAAAGTGGTGATCCCAACTGACCTAAAACAGGGAATATGTACTAGGATTAAATGTCAGGAATTGTTTAAATGTATTTGATTAAGGTGAATGTAAACTTCCGACTTCAACATGTCTGTTTGTATGACATCTACTAATGATCTAACGTCATGCACCGTCACGTAATTGAAGAGACTGATGCACTGTACCACCCTGTGCATACTGTGATCATAAATAATGTCAGGTACCATTATAAAGGACTTGTCTGTTGCTGTGTTCCAGGACTATGTCCAGGCTATAACAGGGTTGCGTTATTAACTGTGTTGCTGTGTTGTGTTCCAGGACTATGTCCAGGCTATAACAGGGTTGTGTTATTAACTGTGTTGCTGTGTTGTGTTCCAGGACTATGTCCAGGTTATAACAGGGTTGTGTTATTAACTGTGTTGCTGTGTTGTGTTCCAGGACTATGTCCAGGCTATAACAGGGTTGTGTTATTAACTGTGTTGCTGTGTTGTGTTCCAGGACTATATCCAGGCTATAACAGGGTTGTGTTGTGTTCCAGGACTATGTCCAGGCTATAACAGGGTTGCGTTATTAACTGTGTTGCTGTGTTGTGTTCCAGGACTATGTCCAGGCTATAACAGGGTTGTGTTATTAACTGTGTTGCTGTGTTGTGTTCCAGGACTATGTCCAGGTTATAACAGGGTTGTGTTATTAACTGTGTTGCTGTGTTGTGTTCCAGGACTATGTCCAGGCTATAACAGGGTTGTGTTATTAACTGTGTTGCTGTGTTGTGTTCCAGGACTATATCCAGGCTATAACAGGGTTGTGTTGTGTTCCAGGCTATAACAGGGTTGTGTTATTAACTGTGTTGCTGTGTTGTGTTCCAGGACTATGTCCAGGCTATAACAGGCTTGTGTTGTGTTCCAGGACTATGTCCAGGCTATAACAGGGTTGTGTTATTAACTGTGTTGCTGTGTTGTGTTCCAGGACTATGTCCAGGCTATAACAGGCTTGTGTTGTGTTCCAGGACTATGTACAGGGTATAACAGGGTTGTGTTATGATGGACTGGAGGGCCTGATCTACCTGGTGCTCTTCTCCTTCGTCACGGCTCTCATGTTCAGCTCCATCGTCTGCAGCCTACCTCACACCTGGAACAACAAGAGGTCAGAACCCTTCTCCCATACACACTACTATCCTCCAGTACCACATACAGTCCATCCAATTGGACCTCGATGCTATTTCTGTTTAGTGTTCCATGTCTATGAGGAAAATGGTTCAGGGTTAGGGTTAGAGAAACCATTTAGAATTGCTTCCAATAGAACTCATACATTAGTTAATAGAGCTTTTGCCTGAACCACAGACTGTAGCCTCTTGAGTCCCATTTTTACATTACACAGAAATGACTCAAATGATAATGATTTGCCTGTAGACAGACAGAGACAATACTATTATAGAATTTAATCGGGTTTTTATTCCTGAAGAGTTTCTAAACCCCTGACTAAATGTGTTAGCTGCTTTAAGTCTTCCGTTGCTAGTGTGTAGAACACTGGCAGCGTGTTCCATCAGACCTGGCCAGGAGGGCCCAGCTGCTTCCCCAGAAATATCACTTCCTGTTATCCCCCTCTCCCTAATCGTGCAAAGCTTTGAGTGGTGTAATTTTGGAGGTTGACGTTGTACTTTAAGAAATCCATCTGATTTCCCTCCGCTGGGTGCCCCTATCAGCAGCAGATGGATAGGATGAATCATAATGCCTTGTAAGAGAGATGAGAGTTAGCTGTCCCAGGCCACGCCTCCAGTTTAACTCCACTATGTAATTAGCAGAGTTCTGAGGATACTGGCGAATATGTTATGTGCTGCAGTTTGATCTCAGCTCGCTGTTCCTGTTATTCAGCAAAGGGTTTTGCGTAGGAATGCATCTTCTAAATGACATGGTTGTTTGAGTAATAACTCATTGTTTTAATGACGCATGTCGTTCTTAATAACCCAACATTAAGCTTTACTGCTTTTAATGCAATAAAACATTCCATTGGTATGTTTTATATATGAACACGGTAATGTTGGAAATGAGTTATACCTTCCCCTTCCCACTACATACTTTGTCTTTGTAATGTTCTGTATGGGTGAATGCGTGCTGCCCTTGAATGGGATGATGTCATTAATTAGCTGTGTGGAGGAGAACGCTGTGGGTGGTGTGTTGAACACTAGAGGGAGACAAGCACCACCATGTCATCATCATCGGCGCTATTCACTGCAGCGCCACAAGGGCTATTTTTTGTCTTCTTTTGTGGTCCATGTTTTATACCTTGACCGTTGTGCTACAGGGGGAAATGTCTTTGTTTATTGGAAATGTGACGATGTGGGCTTTCAGTGGTGCCCTTGCACTAGTCACGATCACAGCTCCTGTTTGAACAGAAATGGCAAAGTAAACCAAATCCGTATTGTAGCAGATCAATCTGTAATATTTGTGTGGAAACTGAATACATGTTTATCTTAGTGGAGCGTGGTTTTATTCCTTAAGCTCAGTGGCGATTTGCTCATTTCCCTTTCTCAAAGAGAACACACTTTTGTCTCCCCTTGGGCAGTGAAGAAATTGACGAGAAACGTGGCCGTGGATGAATGCAAAACGTGACTGTGAATGTGCCTGTTTTTGTGCTGCTGCTGCTGCTCTCCCCGTCAGTGGGAGAGGGGCTCCACCTTGTGGCCGTTTGTCACTCTGCAGGGCTGGAGTCATTTCCATTTCAATTTGCAAATAAACTGTCATTCCAATTTTTGTCCCCCACGATGCAATTGAGAATGGGACTGTGGATGTGTCCTTGTCTGTTTGTACGTTCATAACATGCAATAGCCCGAGTTTGACAATTTGGGTGAATGATGCGTCTTTCCATAGAGATCTGACATTTACAAAATGACAGTGATTTGCCCAAGGCATGCGCTATAGTAATTAACTGAAATGTGTTAGTCACATGTAATATCTCAATTGGTCCAAGCACGGGGTGCTGCATCCTTAGGGTATGACATGTTTTCTGTTGCCTTTTCCTCAATGATTTTCTATGAGAAAATGTGGAAGTCAGATTGGAATTTCTGTTTTATTCCTGAATTGAAATGGAATTGACGCCAACCCTGGTAGTATGTGTCCTGGTGGATGTGTGACTCAGCAGTGTCTCTCTCTGTGCCTCTATAGGAACGAGGCGGACAGCGAGGAGGAGTCCGTGTCCCACGGAGGCAGACTGCAGAACCACGACAACCTGTACCGCGTCCACATGCCCAGCCTGTACAGCTGTGGCAGCAGCTACGGCAGCGAGACCAGCATCCCTGCTGCAGCACACACCGTCAGCAACGCCCCCGTCACAGAGTACATGTGAGTACAGTAACACCAGTCCCGTGGAACACTCGTCTCAAAGAGAATCGCTGGGCAGCGGTGGGTGCACTTCCCCTCCACTTTCTCAGTGTTGAAAGGTTCAAAGCAGGCTGTGGTGGTGAGGGTTGAGGAATGTGAGATACCATGTGACCCAGGGCTGTACTAGCACAGCCTCCACGTTTAGGGCACTGCTGAGAACGAGAGGAGCGGTGCTCTGCTCCCCCGTAGAGGGTCACATTCTGGCGGCCATGAGTGATGCAGCTGTTGCTCTCCAGCTGTGGTTCTTTGAAACCCAACAGCCTTATGAATGGACCTCTTAGGATTTAGGATGGGGCCTGGGGGAGGGGATTTGGTGGTACTCTGGTTTTGGTGGATTGTACAGTACAGCCATGGATGTTCTGTGGGGTTCTGTGTCTGTGGTGCCTGTAGGGGTTTAAAGGGTATCATGAACTATTTGTATATGTGGGTATGTGCTTCTGTGGCATGGAAAGTATATTTTGAGGGTCAGTAAGTCATGTACGTGTTTGTGCACCTGTTTCTGTGTCTGTTTCTGTGTCTGTGTCTGTTTCTGTGTCTGTGTGTGTGTGCGTGTGCGCGCGCAGGTCCTGCAGCTGTAGTTCCGTCCCCGCCTGTGTTTAACCTTGGGAGTGTGTGTTTGTTCTGTTACACAGGACCCAGAATGCCAATGCCTTCCAGAACCCGCGGTGTGAGAACACCCCACTGATAGAGAGAGAGTCCCCTCCTCCCTCGGTAAGTGTCCCAATGTCTACGTTATACACTGATGGACAGAACACCTCCACTGACTGGGTCATTTGGCAGCCGTTGTGTAGGACACGATAATGATGATAATGAACGATCTTTCCGACGAGATCTTGTTTTAAAGTAAACAGTCTGCCAACGGGGCCTGGTCTTGGAACTGATGTCTCGGTGTCGTCGGCGGTTTGTTTTTGCCTCTTATTTTGACATATTCAAGTTTGGCTCACAGTAAGAGCTAGAGTCAACATGACGATCCTAGCTACCAGTCTCCACAGGTTGTGTGTTGTAAGTCAACCTGAATCCCTCCGTCAGTGGTCCCTGGTCCTCCCTGGCCGGTCGCCCTCCTGTCCTGGAGGCTGAGCCCCTCCTTGGTGTCCGTGTGTCTGCTTGGGCCTAGACTCTGCGCTGTGCATCTTCTCTATACTGTCTTGTCGCTGTTGTTTTCTTTCCTGCAAACCCACACAGTTGTATTTGACTGCCGACATGGACAGTTACAGCCGCAACAGCTGGCAGTTAAAGCCCTCGGCGAGTGAGAGATCGTTTTGGTAACCACCACTATGCTAACAGGTACAGAGAATGCCCACCCCTCCCACCTACACTTACTGGCCTGTGTTCCCCCCCAAACCAAGTCTACCCCCCCCCCCTACCCCAACCCCAACCACCCACACCCTATCCAGATTTACCTGCCACCCCACTGCCCTCCTGTGTCTTGCTAGTGTGACCCCTCACCTAACGACTGTGGCCTTGGGCAGCATACCTTCCTATCCCCCAGCACTGCAGCTGTTTTAGGTGGTACGCGTCACGTTCTTGTCCTGCCTCCAGGCCCACCATGGCCTTTCTTTCAGGAACATTTAAGCCTGACGTCCGACAGGAAACGGCATTCACGTAACTGCGTTGCAGTCTGCCGAGCCCTTCAGACTGTTGCATTCCCCTTTCCACCTGAACCAGGGAGGGTCTGGAAAGGAGTGGACACTGTGAATGACTGAGTGGACTTTTTTAGGGATTGACGGTTTTGAAAAAGTAACGAGTTAATTACTATAGAAGAGAACAACTTTATCCAGTTTGTTGCCAGGAGATTCCCCTGGTCCAGGACTTGTACTGGTCATTTTGGAGGTCTTGAGTTCTTCTGTGAGCCAGAACATCTTTCTGCTATTATCAGGTTGTTCCACCTATGTCTCCGTCTCCTGGCCTTCAGAGCTCATAGATGAACACTATGAAGGGTAGAATGGCTACTGAGTGTGGAGTGGGATGATCTCCACCTCACTTTACCTCTAAGTCTAAGAGACTCCCATTGAAAGTCATGATGAGCTGGCAAGGCCACTTTTCAGTACAACCGTGTGCAGGATATAACGTCCGGTTATATCCAGTTGGCCGAGCATGGCGCTGGCAACGCTGATGATCATAGGTGCACGCATGACTGCAAGTCGCTTTGGATAAAAGCTGAATGGCATGTATATTCTGTAGGAGTTATAGGCAAGTGGAATAAGTCCTGTTTGTTCTGTAAACCTGTCACTTCCTTTCACAGAGTATGTACTGCAAGTGCACCTGGTTTTGTGTCTGCTCCTTCCTTTTCAATAAATACATTGTAATGTACACAGATGTGACAACCCAACCCAATTCCAGTATGGTTTATTATCTCTAAGTACAGTATGATAAGCCCTTACTTTCCCATGTTGAAACATACTATATATACACTGGATAGATGGATGGGTAGGTAGGTACGGTAGATACGGTAGATAGGTACAGTTGAAGTCGGAAGTTTACATACACTTAGGTTAGAATCATTCAAAATCGTTTTTCAACCACTCCAGAAATTTCTTGTTAACAAACTATTATTTTGGCAAGTCGGTTAGGATATCTACTTTGTGCATGACACAAGTAATTTTTCCAACAATTGTTTACAGACGGATTATTTCACTTATAATTCACTGTATCATAATTCCAGTGGGTCAGAAGTTTACATACACTAAGTTGACTGTGCCTTTAAACAGCTTGGTAAATTCCAGAAAATGATGCCATGGCTTTAGAAGCTTCTGATAGTCTAATTGACGTAATTTGAGTCAATTGGAGGTGTACCTGTCGATGAAGGTAGGCCTTGAAATACAAACTCAGTGCCTCTTTCCTTGACATCATGGGAAAATCCAAATAAATCAGCCAAGACTTCAGGAAAAAAATTGTAGAACTCCACAAGTCTGGTTCATCATTGGGACCAATTTCCAAACACCTGAAGGTACCACGTTCATCTGTATAAACAATAGTATGCAAGTATAATCACCATGGTACCACACAGCCGTCATATCAGGAAGGAGATGTGTTCTGTCTCCTAGAGATGAACGTACTTTGGTGTGAAAAGTGCAAATCAATCCCAGAACAACAGCAAAGGACCTCGTGAAGATGCTGGAGGAAACGCGTACAAAAGTATCTATATCCTCAGAAAAACGAGTCCTATATCTACAGAACCTGAAAGGCCGCTCAGCAAGGAAGAAGCCACTGCTCCAAAACAGCCATAAAAAAGCCAGACTACGGTTTGCAACTGCACATGGGGACAAAGATTGTACTTTTTGGAGAAATGTCCTCTGGTCTGATGAAACAAAAATAGAACTGTTTGGCCATAATGAGCATCGTTATGTTTGGAGGAAGAAGGGGGAGACTTGCAAGCCAAAGTACACCATCCCAACCGTGAAGCACAGGGGTGTCGGCATCATGTTTGGGGGGTGCTTTGCTACAGGAGGGACTGGTACACTTCACAAAAAATATGGCATATTGAGGAAGGAAAATTACGTGGATATATTGAAGCAACATCTCAAGCCATCAGTCAGGAAGTTAAAACTTGGTCGCAAATGGGTCTTCCAAATGGACAATGACAACAAGCATACTTCCAAAGTTGTGGCAAAAGGACTTAAGGACAAAAAAGTCTAGGCATTTAGAGTGGCCATCACAAAGCTCTGACCTCAATCCTATAGAACATTTGTGGGCAGAACTGAAAAAGCTTGTGCGAGCAAGGAGGCCTACAAACCTGACTCAGTTACACCAACTCTGTCAGGAGGAATGGGCCAAAATTCACCCAACTTATTGTGGGAAGCTTGTGGAAGGCTACCCGAAATGTTTGACCCAAGTTAAACAATTTAAAGGCAATGCTGCCAAATACTAATTGAGTGTATGTAAACTTCTGACCCCCTGGGAATGTGATGAAAGACATACATGCTGAAATCAATCATTCTCTCTACTATTATTCTGACATCTCATATTCTTAAAATAAAGTGGTGATCCTAACTGACCTAAGACAGGAAATTTTTACCAGGATTAAATGTCAGGAATTTAGTTTAAATGTATCTACCACTAGTATCTACCATTAGTATCTACCTACAGTATCTACCACGAGTATCTACCTACAGTATCTACCACTAGTACCTACCTATATTATCTACCACTCGTATCTACCACTAGTATCTACATACAGTATCTACCTCTAGTATCTACCACTAGTATCTACCACTAGTACCTACCTACAGTATCTACCTACAGTATCTACCTACAGTATCTACCACTAGTATCTACCACTAGTACCTACCACTAGTATCTACCTACAGTATCTACCTACAGTATCTACCTACAGTATCTACCTACAGTATCTACCACTAGTATCTACCTACAGTATCTACCACTAGTATCTACATACAGTATCTACCACTAGTATCTACATACAGTATCTACCACTAGTATCTACATACAGTATCTACCACTAGTATCTACATACAGTATCTACCACTAGTATCTACATACAGTATCTACCACTAGTATCTACATACAGTATCTACCACTAGTATCTACCACTAGTATCTACCACTAGTATCTACCACTAGTATCTACCACTAGTATCTACCTATAGTATCTACCACTAATACCTACCTATAGTATCTACCACTCGTATCTACCACTCGTATCTACATACAGTATTTACATACAGTATCTACCACTAGTATCTACCACTAGTATCTACCACTAGTATCTACCACTAATACCTACCTATAGTATCTACCACTAGTATCTACCTATAGTATCTACCACTAGTATCTACCACTAGTATCTACCTATAGTATCTACCACTAATACCTACCTATAGTATCTACCACTAGTATCTACCTATAGTATCTACCACTAATACCTACCTATAGTATCTACCACTCGTATCTACCACTAGTATCTACATACAGTATTTACATACAGTATCTACCACTAGTATCTACATACAGTATTTACATACAGTATCTACCACTAGTATCTACATACAGTATTTACATACAGTATCTACCACTAGTATCTACATACAGTATTTACATACAGTATCTACCACTAGTATCTACATACAGTATTTACATACAGTATCTACCACTAGTATCTACCTACAGTATCTACCACTAGTATCTACCTACAGTATTTACCACTAGTATCTACCTACAGTATTTACCACTAGTATCTACCTACAGTATCTACCACTAGTATCTACCTATAGTTTCTACCTATAGTATATAGGTAGATACTGTAGGTAGATTTCTGATCTCACACACAGACTGTTCAGAGCCAAATGTGAGGGTAGGGGAATCTGAGATATTCTGAACATATTGCTGATCCTAGGTGTCCACAATAGGCTGTCCAAATGACTCCCAGTGTGACATTCCCACAATGCAAAGCCCCGGTGCTGTATCGCGAATGGACTCTGCTCAGTGACTCAATTTAAAGTGAATTAATGGACACTGAATGTTTTCTCTGTTGGTGTTGTGATGTGTGGAGCTTGTTCATTCTCCAGCCCTCACAGCCAAACACTCTCTATTGATTTGTTAAGGTGACCTGTTGTTCTCAGCTTGTTACATTAGTCATGCTTTTTTGATGTCAGGGAAAAGACGTGCACTTTCAAACATAGAACATATCAAATATACACCCCTGAGGCAGAGGCAGCATGTAAAGACTTCTGTCTTCATTACAATGTTTTCCAGAGGCCCTTTCATGACTTTTCAATTTTTGTGTAGTTCTCTATTGAATGAAAATGTTTTATCTGTGAATACACGGGTCATCACATGCTGTTTTGTTACGCCTGCATGTCTCTTTCTCTCAACAGTACACCTCCAGCATGAGGGCCAAGTACCTGGCCAACAGCGGACCGGGTCCCATTACCTCCACCCCCGTACCGCCACAGCACCCATCACAGCACCAAGAACACGAATCGGCACACCATTCACGACAGCACACTCCACACCGCCCACCACATCACCCAGCGGCGCAGCTCTAGACAACACCCTGGGGGCGTGACCCACCAACAGACACGCCAGTGTGGAACCACCTAGCCTCTGGAAACTCTTCTCCAATGCCCCTCAACATCTCTGTGACGTCATCGCCATCCTCATCCAGGCTACAGTCCCCATCTCCTTTCCTCTTCGCTCTTACTAGCCCTCTCCCCCAGCAACAACTTCAAACATCTGAGCCAAATATGTCATTTGAAGTGTGCTTGATGGCAGAGCAAAGAAAGGAACGCGCAAGGCAGACGCATCGTGTAAATAGTTCTGTCGTCATTACAATGTTTTCCGTAGGCCCTTTCATGATGTTTCCAGATGGCCAGTCTGGAGCAGCTAGCCAGTGCAGGGTGAGGGCCAATGGGAGGTTATTTCCAGCATTGTGTGATCTCTGTCATCTTCTTCATGGGCTGCTAGTGGACTGACTGAGTGGTGGCCCTTGTTCCCTTGCCACCGCCTCGCCTCAGTGCTGGGCCACCCTCGGGGCCCAGGGACAATACAGACTAATGAGGCAACTGGCCTCCAGCTCTTCGTGAACGATCTCTGCTCCTTTTCCTCCTCCTCTGTCCTGCTCAGTCCACCAAATATCATCTTGAACGGAGTGATATTGTCTTACGTGAGGATATACAACATCTTTTGGTTTTATTTGTCTGCCACTTGTGGGGTCTTCCTGTATTTGATATTGTATGAAGGAGACATCCACCATCAAATGGTCTCCATGTTAACCACTGCAAAAACCACTGGTTATGGTGCTGTGAAGGAGAGAACACCTGACGAGATAATGAAACTAAACTGCCATTGCTTTGGTGAGGACTGAGATAGTTATGGGAATATCTAGCACTGATTACTATTGATAGTGATTTTGTTCAATGTGTTGCTACGTACTGTTCTCCCTCTCTCTCTCTCTCTCTCATTGCTGTAGGAGATGTTGAGCAATGCCTTACACAGAGAGCTGTGGAAAGGCCTAGAAACTACTGTTCTCTCACACCCTTTTACAGAACTAGGCCTCTGTCATAGCAAGTTGAGATCCAGGCACGGTTCCTCAACGGCCGGATGTACCTCAACAATACTATGGCAATGGTATGTCTGAAAGACAAAGACCAGTGTTTCTCAAGCATTCCGTGTGAGTGTTCTTCATCATAGTGAAACATCTCAGTTCCTCATGTAATCCTGTTATCTGGAGGACTGGCAACACGACCAGTAGAACGCCGGATCGAGGAAAGGGCATTAACATCAGTGGTATTATCCGTTCCTCAATCCATGTGTCTGACGAGATCACACTGATATATCATTACTACTGTCTAACCAGCTGAGACTGCTGATTTCTTATCCACGTAGGCATCAGCTTGTTATTGCATTTGTCTCAGACTGTGAGTGGGACCAGTTATCTCGTTTCATAATGTCTTATAGTAGTAGGTCTATGACTGGAAAAGACTGGGCTTTCTTAACTCTTACATTAGTCCTGACCTGCATGTTTGTGGCTGTTGTCCCGTCCCCGTCCCTGTCCCCCTCCCCTAGGGGGAGTGATACAGTAAGCTGAAAAATGACTGAAGCTATATGGATTTTGAACTGGAGAGTTTTGCTGTGGAAAAAAACGAGTTTATTTTCGATTCCAGCGTCTGCTCTTGGATGATGTGAACTGAAAAGACAGATGAAGCTCACTGAAGACGAGGAGCTGTGAACGGTGGGACCCGCTGTCCTCTCATCAATACCACAGACCGCTGTTATCAGAACTGTAATTCTCATTACATCCAAGAGTTTGGTCAATTGAGGATATGCTTAATAAAAGGTTCACACTTTTATGGGAAGGTTTTGTTCTCAAACCGGGAGACTTCAGACCAGGAAAGGAAACATTTTGAAACTAACAGAAGCACAAGCTTTTTTTTTGTTCAACACACAGATATGAGGACTGGTTCCAGGTTGCTGAGAGACCAAACAAAAGAGGAGTTTTCCTCCACCATTATAAGACTCATTTAATAGATCATTTGCAGTGCTCTTCTATTAGCCAGGTATCTTGTGCTGGTGTTGGTGTTCGTCTGCGTACAGTGGTCGGTGTGTTTGCTTGCCAGTCTCCTGTCCTCCCAACAGATCTCTGACCGCCTCGCACAGTTCTCCTCTGCTGAACCCTATGAATATAGTCACAGACTGTAACATCACCTTACATCCAGTGTCCGGAGGCTGTGTACATGTATTAGTATGTATTTCTTCTAAAGAGGTGTAGAATTCATGTGTTCTAGTATACGGTTATGCATGTTCCAACAGCCAAGACAACTGCAAAATGGACGTCCTAATGCACCAGCATTTCATGGTCACAAAGATGTGTTTTAGCATAAAGAATGATTTTGGCGAGAGAGAAAAAGTACAACTGCGGTCGTTGTTTCACAATGGGTGAATTGAAGGAATGCTGTGGTGACACGGGTTCCCTTGTACCATTTACCTTTTCAGCAAGAACATCCTACTTTCCTGTGGACTCTTAAAGCATGGTGCCCCTTCAAACGTAGAGTGAAATATTGTTGTACGCTGTTGCTACCGACGCTTCTCTTGGCGCCCCTTCCTTCTGCGTTGTAATCAATATGAGAGGTGTGGTCCTTTCTTCAGTCTGTGCCAATAACCAAACACAACACCTTACCTTTACTAGGATCTTTTGAAATGTCTCACGTAGGCCTGTTTGTACAGTTCACAGCACTGCGGTTGCCTGAGCAACCAAACGAGGAGAATGAGCCCTACATTTTGAACTGAAAATTATTTGTTCTTTTATTCTCTGTGTGAAAGACCATTTATTATAGTAACGATGCATTTTTACTGTTTTTAGAGTAGTCATATTCTCTTTGTTAATGTTGTAATGCTAGACCAATGTACAGACTTTAAAGGGATACTTCGGGATTTTGGCTATTAAGCCCTTTATCTACTTCCCCAGAGTCAGATGAACTAATAGACCACCGTCTCTGCATCCAGTATGAGTTGGAGGTAGATCTGCGAGCCAATGCTAACTAGCGATAGCTGAATGAGTGGAAGTGTATGGTATCTACTAGCAAATGCACTAATCCTTCAAACTGCACGCAGAGACAAAAAAATGAATATACCAGTGCATCGGACTATGGGGCAGTAGATAAAGGGATTGATTACAAAAATGCTGTAGTATCCCTTTAAAATATGTTTGCTAAATGAGCTGGTGAAGTTGACATTTCCTTTGTCGTTGTGATGAAATCTTTTTTGCTTCATTAAAAAAAAAAGTAATTTACCATTGATTATTTTTAGTGTTCATTGCATATATTACAATGTGTAGCAAGCAGAACATTTTTGTTGCTTTTAATGGGAATACGATATAGTTTCTCTTTCATTGCTTTGTTTTGATAATATTTCCCTGTTGATTTACTCATTTGTTTTCATATTATTTTAAAGCAATTACTAAAATATTGTACATGTTAAACCTGTGGTTTTATTGAACTTGAACTCAGTGTTTTGAAATTAAACCAACCTTAACTGTTGAACCCTGACTTGTCTTTACATGTAGTGAACAATAGACCATGTTGATCATAACTGTTTTCAAATGGACAGAAATGCATGATTTATATGAGAGTTTGATTTTAACTCAGGCTTCCACTGTAAAATAATGTAGCCTATGGGCAGCTACTAATGGTGAACAAAGATAAGATTTCTTGCTCCACTTGGCTGACATTGTGACTAGTAGCACTAGGCAGCAGCAGAACTGCACAGTGTCTCAGTAAATATATCTGCGCTATAGTACTCTGAGGTGATGGTTGTATTTTGATATTCAACACAGCAGGCTTTGTTACAGGCAGTAATATAGCTGAAATGTATTTCTGGGCTGTGCTATTGTTCTCTGTAGTGTGCAGATTGAAAGGCTATAGGCCTGGATGTCCTGTTGACTGGAGGAGAAAGGCTGTGTTGTCTGTGTAACCTCACTGGGCCGACGGCAGGCGAGAGGCCAGTGTCACAAACAGGACAGGCGTCCAGCATTGTCTTCTTCCTGTAGGGCAGAACGTCAGGCAGCTGCTGTCTCCAAGACTGGTGTCCTGTCTCGTCTAAGGGGGGTTGGAGGGATGGGAACGGGGATGGATGAGTGAATGGTCCCTCAATCCTGAATGATCATGAGCCTAAGTACTTTAATCCTAGTATTTTGTTCATACCATTTTACTACAAATGTGACGTTAGGGACTCAGCCTTTACGATACATGAATTTAACAAACATGACAGAAATGTCCAACAAATCCTTTTAAATCAAATCGGTTTTGTCACGTGTTCTTCCAACATAGTATGAACAAAGAAAACTGGTCAACACTTCTTCCTGGATTGTAGGATGATGATAAGTGAACAGCTGGAGAAGTAGATGAACTCAGCAGCTGTCCATTCCTTCTGGCCACTCACTGCACTGTCATCAGTTTGGAAGGTCCATTTAGTATCTCGCACCAGATGTGAACTTTGGTAACTCTTTAGGGTATACGTTAAGTATGCATGGAGACAACAATGCATATCAGATTATCTTATTTTGGTCTTACATGTAAATGGTTAATGATGCTTACGATATTCGATAATATTTTAAAATTACTTTTTCTAATTCTTGTCTGAATATGTAGCAATCACATCTACCCCCTTTCCTTCCCTGCTTCTCAAACGTTTCAGTTTGACGGAGAAGTAAAGAAACAAAGCAGAACGGTGTTTAAATAATCTTGTTTCTCCCGAAAAGAGGCAGCCAAGTTTTTCGCAAATGCACCGGAAATGTATTCAGCGAGAAGGAGCGCGCTAATGAAATTTCACACAGTCTTACTCTTGAGGAAATTGAATTACTCCCCATTGTTGAATTGGAGGAATGCATTGCTAATGCATTGAGGTGGAGGGCTGAATGGCGGAGCTGGGCGAGATGGTGCCAGGGCCCTCTGACCCCCAGCAGATACTTCCTGAGTCAGACCTGGGCGCGCAGCCAGATGCTCCTACACTAGCACAGCTCTCTGTCCTCTGGAGGATTCTAACCCCAGCTATCTCTCTAGGACTCAGAGCAGCTGCATGACAGACCCGACAGAAGAAGCCTGTTAGTGTAGATGCCTCTCCAAATTTTCATCCATTTTAGCTTGAATTAGAAAGGTCTAATTCTAGAGGATATCTCTGTATTCTGATTCACTCTTTTTTTAAACAAAATGTACAGTAGCGTCCTGGGGGACTGAGCCAGGCAGAGAGCAGTGAATGCAGGTCCCAGGCATCTGACTGGAGGGACGTCCTACCAGGCACATTGTAGTTGGAGTCATGGGAGGGCCTGGGAGTCAAGGAGATGGGGTCTGTTGCTTGTCCCTCCTTTGTGGCTGGACTCAAAAGAGAGAGGCAGCTGTATCCTGGGGGGGGTGTCTGTGTTACTCACATCCCAGCCTCTCTTTTACACACATCCCCCACACACCAGGAGGGGGAATGAGGGATCGCTAGAGCTACCCTGTTGCCCCCTCCCTAACCTTTTATTCCAATGCTGTGCTCAAAGCCAGTCATCTTGAAAAGCAAGCATTGGTATTGGTGCAGGGTAGTTATCTTCTCAAGCAAATCTCCTCCTCCCTCTCACTGTCCTAATTTTTACATTGATCTAAACCGTATCCCTCTTCGTTCCTAGGCTTTGAGGAGAGTCTTGCCTCCTGGGCAAAACTACTGTCTTGAACCAATGTTTTTCCACCACCTCCAGTTTAACAGGTTTAACAAGGTACATTTTCACATTAGTTTGCCACACTTGCCGTGAATGTGGCCACATTCCTCCTGTAGAAGCAACAATGGCTGGAAATGGCATTTACAGAATGAGCTATTGTGTTAGAAGGCAGAGTGACTTGTATATCGCTACAAAGAACTGGTCTTCCTCTGTGATGACGATTGTCTTGTTACTGGTTGGTTGCTGGTTGGTTGCTGGTTGGTTGCTGGTTGGTTGCTGGTTGGCTCTTAGGCCTAATACTGCAATGGAATGATTGAACTGAGCCCCATTTGAAGTGTGGGCACACCCATAACAGTAATCCTAGATCACAGATTCATTAGTTGGATTTGGTATACAGTAGGTTATGAATAAACAGCATTATGCAATAGCTGTAATATACTGTATTTAACTGAAAATCTCCGGACAGGTGGCTATGAGGCATACATGGCAGTAATCAAGCTTCAGTCAACACTCGTAGCTTGGAGTCATATCTCTCGAGTGTCTGCCGGGGCAGAGGCCTGGAGAAGGTCCTGTCTATCCGGAGAGTTAATTTGCCTCCTGATTTGCATTCCATGCAAAAGCTTGGTGTCTCGCACACCCCTGAGACACTTACACAAGAAAAAAAACGATTTCTTCAGTTCGATATGTGCTTGAGTCCCTAAGTTAGGGCTGTTTTTTCCCTAAATGTTTTCAGGAAATGTTATATTTTGTTGCATCCACTATCAAATGAACCTTTCCTGCATATCTCTGCTGAAGATCTCTTTGGTGTTCCACAGTAAGAACAGGCCTTCTTCCTTGTGTACATTTTCAGAATGTGTTGTAATGGGGGTCAAATGACTTTAGGCGTGTCAACCTCTTCATCTCTCCAACATCCAGCATGTCTTACGCGACACAACCTGGGGTGTAAGAGCTGACGGTGATATTTGCATATCTGAGAGTAGCATCGATATTGAAATACTGATCTCCTCTGGTGCTACTGTTATGATGTTAACGCTGAGGGTGTGGGCCCACGTGTCACTCAACAGCCCTGCAGGTGCCAATGTTGTCACTGTAGATCACTGGACTGGGAAGAGTATTAGACCCCAGGGCATACAGTACAAGATGATCCTTGTTCCCCAAGTAAAATGGAGTTTGTGTTCCTGCCTCGCAGTGGAGCTCCCTTGTACACGGAGTATACCAGACATTAGGAACACCTTGAGTTGTACCCCCTCCCCCTTTGCCCTCAGAACAGCCTCAATTTCGTCGGTGAATGGACTCTACAAGGTGTCAAGCGTTCCAAAGTGGATGCTGGCCCATGTTGACTCCAATTTTTTTTTTTTTTTTTATTTTATTTATTTCACCTTTATTTAACCAGGTAGGCAAAATGAGAAGTTCTCATTTACAATTGCGACCTGGCCAAGATAAAGCAAAGCAGTTCGACAGATACAACGACACAGAGTTACACATGGAGTAAAACAAACATACAGTCAATAATACAGTATAAACAAGTCTATATACAATGTGAGCAAATGAGGTGAGAAGGGAGGTAAAGGCAAAAAAGGCCATGGTGGCAAAGTAAATACAATATAGCAAGTAAAACACTGGAATGGTAGTTTTGCAATGGAAGAATGTGCAAAGTAGAAATAAAAATAATGGGGTGCAAAGGAGCAAAATAAATAAATAAATTAAATACAGTTGGGAAAGAGGTAGTTGTTTGGGCTAAATTATAGGTGGGCTATGTACAGGTGCAGTAATCTGTAAGATGCTCTGACAGTTGGTGCTTAAAGCTAGTGAGGGAGATAAGTGTTTCCAGTTTCAGAGATTTTTGCAGTTCGTTCCAGTCACTGGCAGCAGAGAACTGGAAGGAGAGGCGGCCAAAGAAAGAATTGGTTTTGGGGGTGACCAGAGAGATATACCTGCTGGAGCGTGTGCTACAGGTGGGAGATGCTATGGTGACCAGCGAGCTGAGATAAGGGGGGACTTTACCTAGCAGGGTCTTGTAGATGACATGGAGCCAGTGGGTTTGGCGACGAGTATGAAGCGAGGGCCAGCCAACGAGAGCGTACAGGTCGCAATGGTGGGTAGTATATGGGGCTTTGGTGACAAAACGGATTGCACTGTGATAGACTGCATCCAATTTGTTGAGTAGGGTATTGGAGGTTATTTTGTAAATGACATCGCCAAAGTCGAGGATTGGTAGGATGGTCAGTTTAACAAGGGTATGTTTGGCAGCATGAGTGAAGGATGCTTTGTTGCGAAATAGGAAGCTGATTCTAGATTTAACTTTGGATTGGAGATGTTTGATATGGGTCTGGAAGGAGAGTTTACAGTCTAACCAGACACCTAGGTATTTGTAGTTGTCCACGTATTCTAAGTCAGAGCCGTCCAGAGTAGTGATGTTGGACAGGCGGGTAGGTGCAGGTAGCGATCGGTTGAAGAGCATGGATTTAGTTTTACTTGTATTTAAGAGCAATTGGAGGCCACAGAAGGAGAGTTGTATGGCATTGAAGCTTGCCTGGAGGGTTGTTAACACAGTGTCCAAAGAAGGGCCGGAAGTATACAGAATGGTGTCGTCTGCGTAGAGGTGGATCAGGGAGTCACCAGCAGCAAGAGCGACCTCATTGATGTATACAGAGAAGAGAGTCGGTCCAAGAATTGAACCCTGTGGCACCCCCATAGAGACTGCCAGAGGTCCGGACAGCAGACCTTCCGATTTGACACACTGAACTCTATCAGAGAAGTAGTTGGTGAACCAGGCGAGGCAATCATTTGAGAAACCAAGGCTGTCGAGTCTGCCGATGAGGATGTGGTGGTTGACAGAATCGAAAGCCTTGGCCAGATCAATGAATACGGCTGCACAGTAATGTTTCTTATCGATGGCGGTTAAGATATCTTTTAGGACCTTGAGCGTGGCTGAGATGCACCCATGACCAGCTCTGAAACCAGATTGCATAGCAGAGAAGGTATGGTGAGATTCGAAATGGTCGGTAATCTGTTTGTTGACTTGGCTTTCGAAGACCTTAGAAAGGCATGGTAGGATAGATATAGGTCTGTAGCAGTTTGGGTCAAGATTGTCCCCCCCCTTTGAAGAGGGGGATGACCGCAGCTGCTTTCCAATCTTTGGGAATCTCAGACGACACGAAAGAGAGGTCTAGCCCGGCTGATTTGAGGGCATCAAGTTTAGATTGTAGGATGGCTGGGGTGTTAAGCATGTTCCAGTTTAGGTCGCCTAGCAGCACGAGCTCTGAAGATAGATGGGGGGCAATCAGTTCACATATGGTGTCCAGAGCACAGCTGGGGGCAGAGGGTGGTCTATAGCATGCGGCAACGGTGAGAGACTTGTTTTTAGAGAGGTGGATTTTTAGAAGTAGAAGTTCAAATTGTTTGGGTACAGACCTGGATAGTAGGACAGAACTCTGCAGGCTATCTTTGCAGTAGATTGCAACACCGCCTCCTTTGGCAGTTCTATCTTGTCTGAAAATGTTGTAATTTGGAATTAAAATTTCAGAATTTTTGGTGGTCTTCCTAAGCCAGGATTCAGACACAGCTAGAACATCCGGGTTGGCAGAGTGTGCTAAAGCAGTGAATAGAACAAACTTAGGGAGGAGGCTTCTAATGTTAACATGCATGAAACCAAGGCTATTACGGTTACAGAAGTCATCAAAAGAGACCGCCTGGGGAATAGGAGTGGAGCTAGGCATTGCAGGGCCTGGATTCACCTCTACATCGCCAGAGGAACATAGGAGGAGAAGAATAAGGGTACGGCTAAAAGCAATAAGAATTGGTCGTCTATAACGTCTGGAACAGAGAGTAAAGGAGGTTTCTGGAGGCGATAAAATAGCATCAAGGTATAATGTACAGACAAAGGTATAGTAGGATGTGAATACAGTGGAGGTAAACCTGGGTATTGAGTGATGAAGAGAGAGATATTGTCTCTAGAAACATCATTGAAACCAGGAGATGTCATTGCATGTGTGGGTGGTGGAACTAATAAATTGGATAATGTATAGTGAGCAGGACTAGAGGCTCTACAGTGAAATAAGCCAATAAACACTAACCAGAACAGCAATGGACAAGACATATTGACATTAAGGAGAGGCATCCTTAGTCGAGTGATCAAAAGAGTCCAGAGAGTGGAGTGGTTGGTTTCGGGGTCAAGGCGATTTAGACAGCTAGCCAGGACATCGGTAGCAAGCTAGCATAGGAAGGGGGTCTGTTGTTAGCCACCTCTTGCGTTCCGTCAGTAGATTAGTGGGGTTCCGTGTGGTAGAGGGGATTAGTCCAAATCACACAACAACAAAAATAAAATAAAAACAATAGATATAGTTATAGAGGCCCAAGAATAAACATAATAATAATAATAATAAAAATAAATCAATTGTCCGATTGTCTATTCTGAGAGCAGCCGGTAAGACAGCTAACGGTTAGCAGGCCGCAGATGGGCGTTCAGGTAACGTCGAGACGGAGGAGCCAGCCGGATCTCCTTCGGGTAGACAACGTCGGCAGTCCAGTTGTGAAGGCCCGGTGGGGCTCCGCGTAGGCAGTAAAACGGGTCCGGATAGGTGACTGCAGCCCAGGAGTGATTGACGGAGCTCAGGAGTGATTGACGGAGCTGGCTAACTCCGGAGTAATTGATGTTTGCTCCAGAATCGACGAGAGCAGATAGACACACGGATAGCAGCTAGCTGTGAGATCCGGGAATGAATGTCCAGAGAGCAGTTGAAATCCAAGGACATGGAGAGAAAAATTGGTCCGGTATGTTCCGTTCCGAGCCGCGCTGCGCCGTACAAAACTGCCGATAGATTTTCGAGCTAACCACAAACCGTGGTTAGCTGAATACTAACGATTTGCCAGTAAAGAAGCTAACTAGCTTCTGAACTAGCTTCTGAACTAGCTTCTGGCTAGCTCCTGGCTAGCTTCTGGTTAGTTTCTGGCTAGCTTCTTGGAGTTTCTGGCTAGCTTCTGGCTAGCTTCTTGGAGGATTGCAGATTTGAGGTAAATAATACTTATTTATAAATATAAATTGGTGAGGTGGGTTGCAGGAGAGTGTTTTGAAGATGAGTTGATGGAAAATAAAAAAAATGTATGTGAAAAAAAGTTGTAAATATATATATATACAGGGACAAGACGAGGACAAAAGACGTCTGAACTGCTATGCCATCTCAAGATGCTGTGCTTCCCACAGTTGTGCCAAGTTTGCTGGATGTCCTTTGGGGTGGTGGAACATTCATGATACACATGAGAAACTGTTGAGCGTGGTAAAAACACAGTAGCGTTGCAGTTCTTGACACAAACTGATGCGCCTGGCACCTACAGCCATACCCCGTTCTAAGGCACTTAAATCCTTTGTCTTGCCCATTCACCCTCTGAATGACGCAATCCTTCTTTAACCTATCAAATCAAAATGTATTGGTCACATACACATTGTTAGCAGATGTTAATGCGAGTGTAGCGAAATGCTTGTGCTTCTAGCGCCCACCATGCCGTAATATCTAACAAGTAATCTAACCTAACAATTTCACAACAACTACCTTATACACACAGGTGTAAAGGAATGAATAAGAATGTGTACATATAAATATATGGATGAGCGATGGCCGAACGGCATAGGCAACATGCAGTAGATGGTATAGAGTACAGTATATACGTAGGAGATGATTAATGTAGGGTATGTAAATATTATATAAAGTGGCATTGTTTAAAGTGACTAGTGATTCATTTAGTACATCCTCCCATTCCTCTACAGTGATTGAAGTGGATTTAACAAGTGACATTAATAAGGGATCGTAGCTTTCACCTGGATTCACCTGGTCAGTCTATGTCATGGAAAGACCAGATGTTCCTCATGTTTTGTTTACTCTGTGTATGTTTCTTTGAGTGTAGGAAAGTACTTTGGGCCTTGGGCAGTGATGGTATATGAGTGAGGAATGGGCGGGGCAGCCTTTCATGTCTTTGATGAAATAAGTGGATGTTTTCAGATCATTCAAATGATTCAATTAGGACAATGTCATGGAAAGTGTTTGAGTACATTATCATTGTCACTCTCTTAAGACTGTTGGTGGATAATTCAATTACAGCTTGTGCCAACAGGAATGAATTGCCCAGCACTCAGATCAAATAATTCTATAATCACGAGTTACAGGCACAGCCTTTCCGAGTCAATGTGGGATGGATGGGTGAGATCAAGCTATTGGCTGAACACACACAAACTGTTTTTGCCTGCTGTGGGACACTGTAGAAGGTTCCTTGTGTATGGACCTTTCAAGAGGCTATGGTATATGGATGGATCGGTCTGGAAGGAGCCTGCAGCACTCCTCTGAGGCTGGATCTTCACTATAGCCTGTTCAAGGACACCGTCTTCACAAGTAATAGCCACTCTGAAGTTCAAGCGAGCCTTCACTTCTAGAGATATGTGACACCTGGATTATGGTAAAGACAGCCTTCCCAGCTTTTGAGTATATGTTGTGAAAGCGGATTAAGCCCGCAGCCAGTTGCTGTGAGTGCTCCCTCCCAGTGGGGCTATACAGAACTGTCCTGCCACTCCAGCCGCTCCTAATCCCACAGACACTGTGGGCTGTTAATTGGAGACTGTCTGGGTGGGTGATCTGCAGGGGAAAGCCACGGTTGCCAGCGTGCGAGTCACCAGCGTCTCCGCAATCCCCGGCATGCTGTGGAATGTTTGTCTCCTGGCAGTTGTTCCCATGTTGGACGCCTCCCATACCTCGCCAGATTTGAGCCTTGTGCCAGGATTCACCATGAACATCACTGCAGGAGTTTCCTAATCCACACCACCACTGCCCCACCGTTGGCCCAGCGTCTTCCGGGTTTGGCCGGTGTAGGCCGTCATTATAAATAAGATTTTGTTCTTAACTGACTTGCCTGGTGAAATAAAGGTTCAATTAAAAAAAATACTTTTCAAAAATGGAATTGAAATGATGTGGAAACGGCGTTGATTCAACCAGTGTGTGCCCAGTGGGTATGAATGAAAACGAGGCAGACCTCCCGAATAAAACATACTTTTCGTGTGTGCTTTGACACATCTGAACCAACAGCAAGCAGGGAGGTGCGAGATGTAACACCTATGAGGCTATAGATTCTCCGAGGTGTTAAAGTGTCTTGTCAGCAGGATACAGACAGCTCCTGATCTTCACTGTCTATAGCCATCTCTGACACCTCTCTGTAGATAAAATGATCGTTGGATTAACTGATGAATGTGTCCACCAAATGAGTCCGAGTGAGTCAACATGCAACTACCTTATCTCAAGAGTGTTTAACAGGTTTTCTTTCACATTTCATTATCAAGGCACCAGTTGTTCTGGCCATTACATTGCACATTTGTGTGTGTGTGTGTGTGGGGGGGTTCATGATTTAAATATAGTTATAGTTGTAATGTTTGGAACCCTACTCGCTCTATTATTGGCCTACACATTCTCAAGTAGGTTGTGAGCTTTTTTTAGACAGGAAGCACCCATTAAATGGACCGTCTGGGAAAAGGCGGAACTCAGACCGTCTGTAGCGTCTGAAGTGGAGGGGACCAGTCAAAACAAACCTTTAAGTCCATGTGTGTTTAAAGTACTTATGAATTCATGTCAACTGCCACATGGGAATTCTCAGGACTAACTATCGTTAAAAGGGTGGCAGAGCAGACAGACAGTCTAGATACATCAGCTATTCCTGATGACTGACGCCCAGGGTTAAAGCCACAAGTACGGCGAGGGTGAGAGCGGACAGTTTGACTGACACGATTCTGGAGAAGCTAACACAAGGATGACTGGAGATCGAGTGTCGACTGGCATCAGTGTGTGGGGAAACAACAACTATGCAGATAATTCATCATTTAAAAGCGGAATTTGGATAGAGGACTGGTTTGGTTCCCAAAAGCCTTTATCAGTGATAACAGGATGCGACACAACAACACCCCTGGTTCTATTTCAACATGATGTCTCGTCACCAGAAGAGATGAGGTTTACAGGGCTGTAAGCATCCTGTTGTTGCTCTTTGATAACCCTCTCACCAGTTACATGTCTTTCTGTTTGTCATCCGTCACCTTCTGTTGTGTCTGTAACTACACGTCTATGGTTGTCTGTCTCTTACAATCAGGCTACAGTCCCACTGAATGGAAGTCCTCTCTCTCAAAGCATATTGTAATCTTTTGACTCACCCACTTTACACTTAGTCATTTGTCCATTTAGAAAACATTTCATGTGAAGGGATGAAGGACCCGTCAGTGAAGCTGAGCATGTGAGACAAATTACCAGAGAAAACATCCAGACCACGAAGCCATAATCGTAGCTTGGCTTGGTGATTATGTAGTGGGAAAAGTTACAGGCCCTTAATGTGTCTGAAGCTCAGTTTCAAACAGACATCTGTCATCAAGCTCTCTCTGTTCTCTCCTTTCCAGTGACACATGAAATGATAACTGCCCCCCCACCCCCCCCACCCCCAATCTTTATGGAGGTGTGAAATGTATTATATGACACAAGCCATCACTAGTAACCGTATCCATTTAACCAGTTGCTATTGGCTGGGTAAAACTTTATCCAGACTAACCCAGAAGAAGGAACGGGTTCCTTTACTGGGCACTGGACCCATGTGAACAGCATCAAAATGGCTAAAGTATATGAACTCTTGTACAATTAAGGGGTAAGTCGCGGATGTGTCCTCGTAATAACACGTCTTCTTCGGCACCGAGAGCGGTTTGATCTTTCACTTCGAAAAACAAAGGTTTTACATGAATAACAAATCCTTAATTGAAGAGTAATGTGATCTCCTACAGCTTCTGGGCTCCAAAGCCTGGTCTGACTCACAGGGTTACAGAAACGTTACCTTGGTCAGTCGTTTCTAAACCTAGAGGGATGGAAACTTCTGAGAAGCTTTTCTGCGCTATAGGTGAGACTGCATTGGTTGAGTGATGGACGTTGGGTCTAATACCTTTCAGATCATGCAGGGCTGTTTATGTACTGTAAGAGGGGTACAATGCATTACCCACAATTCCTCGTTGCCAAACAGTTTTCCCACACTGTGTGATGAATGATTTCCTCCATCTGTTGCATAGAATTCTAATGTCTGAAGAAAAGCAGTGGCTCAGTCTGTCAGAAACACAGGAATGTCACGTCTGATCACAACCAGTGGAATTAGGATTGTGACACATGGAAAACGGTGGTTCCACACTGTGGGTCTGTTTATTTCCTCGCAATCATTTTCGACCGCAACAATGTCCTTTCCCATACCCAGTGTTGTAGACTAATAAATAAAGTCTGCGTTGTGGCATTTAAGTGTAATTTACACGCTGGGCCTCGGCCAACATTCAGACTCACTGGGAGAGGTTGTTTGCCCAAATGCTTTATTTAGCGAGACAAGCACAGAGCTTTAGACAGAGTACATAAGAATTTGCGCATTGCCATTTCTATACAGCCTTTTTCTATGGCATGGTTGTGAGAGATGACTGAGTTTACAATGATGGCTGGGTGTGCCTTCTAACAGACGGTTACATACAAAACCATAGCAAGGTACGACACCCTATTTCATCTCTTCTAAATAATGACGTGATTGAATAGGCTGATTTTAGTCACACACACACACACACACATACAATTCTAACCTTTCATGTAGAAATCGATCTGTAATCTCATGCTATGAATGAAAACAAAATATGAAACAAAAATTGTTTCTCAGTGGTTATCCAACTTTATTTCAAAGCGTCGTGTTCAGGCACCACAGTGGTGGCTTCCCTGAGAAGCAAACAGAACCATCCAGACACTGGAGGATAAATAACAGCCCTTTAGCGCAGTTACAACAAGCAGTAAAACAAAATAAAACAGGTCCAGGTCGTCAAAATCATTTACATTCTAATCCGCAATATACACATTTAGCATTTCAACAGAAAAAGCCACAGTACACAAGTACTGCTTTTTAATCAACATATACAAGCCGACCCAATATGGGTCATTTACAGAGGAAGAACACCTCTGTGTGTGTAAACACTAGTGTTGCTCTTGCAAAGCTCAATACCAAACCAACTGGCATACTCACTGAGGAATAAATTACACTAGTGTACATGGCTCTCCGTCAATCCATTTTGTGCAAAAAAGTATTGGAGTATTACATGTGTAGATGGTAATCTAAAAAGTAAATAAACTCTCAGTGGAAGAGTTGGAGGTCATTTAGCTACTTCACAAGAGCAAGCAAAAGTTCATTTGAAACCCAGCTGTGCAATTTTTAAACAAGACCATCTTCAAACAAATCAACAGTTGATTGTAACAGAAAAAAAATCGATGTCTTTGCTATATATTATTTTCCCTGATTCTATCAAATGCAAGGAATGTTCTTAAATACAATCAAATCTAGAGATATTGATATTTTGGGGCTTATATCATTACATCTGTTGTTTTTGACACAGCTGTGAAACATGAGGACGTCAATTCATTCATTTAAAACTATCAATAAGGGAGAAAGTGCTTATTCCTGATATACCTCAGATTTTATAACCTGACGGCACATTTGGAAAACTGCCTTCTGCCAGCTCAAATCATATTAGTAATAACACTGACAAATCATTAACAAAAAGCACCAAAATATCTTCATATTATTGTTTTTGTCCGGAGTCTGAGATAAACAAAAAAATAAAACTACAACCAAAAATCCCAAAAGGAAAACCATTTCCTCCACAATCTCAGAAATGCTGACCGTATGATTATTTCTATAGAACCTAAAAGGATTGTCTTGAATGGCTTCCAAAACCCAGAAGAAACAAAAAGAAATTGAACAATAAGGGAAATTATTCCGCGGAAATTCAACAAATGAATCATGTAAAGCTGGCAAAAGGCTTGGATATATAGGTAGTATATTCTATAAGAATTGCAAATACATTTACAAGCAACATTTAAAACAAAGCACTGATTGCCTGCAAAGCCATAATGCTGAAAGCTCCTTCCCACTAAGTGCCTACCTGGCTCCTCTGCCCCTATGCCAGGGGAGGAACCAAGACACCACACAGGAAGGAAATGTCCCAAGGCGGGCCGCACAGCAGCCCAGTAAAACTATCAGAGTCCGTGTGCCACTGAAACAAAAATACAGTGACATCACAGTCCGATACCAAACACGGGTCCCCACCAGCCTTTCAGATACCGAGGCAGGGCGGGGACGAGGATACCAAAGGAGCCGGTCGCCTAGTAGGCAACCTGAAGCGGACACCAAGGGGTGTCTGGGTACAGCAAACAGTGCACAGACTTAAACCTGGAACACAAGGAGCGAGAGACATGGAGGTTAGATTAACAGAGAAAAATATATATATATATACCCTCTTTACAGTCAAGATAGTTCAAGTAGAGTAGGATCGCCATTTGTGTATTAGTTGTCATGCAGAGGTCATGTCTCACCTTGATGGGTCTTCCTCCACTGGGAAAGCCCCTTTCATATTGATGATGTTCCTCTTGTTCTCAAACATTCCATAACTCAATGTGATCTGGAATAAGTAAATACAAGAAAGAAATTAGCACCCCCGCCCAATAAGTTCAGATAAATGCTGAAACTCTATTCTCACAGAAACAACAGACGGACACACGTGCCCATCTCACCTGTTTGTGAAGTTCAGATCTGGGCACCTGCTGCAGGTTCTCCAGATGGGAGTGGAAGAAGTTGCTGCGGGTCAGAGGCACCCCCAGCACCGACTCGATGATGTAGCCGATGGTGCAGTCGTCAGGCAGACGAATCTTCTCTGCCGTGTTCATAAAATGGCCGCCACTGGCCCATGGGCTCATCTTCAAAGCCAGGCCTCGACTCACACAGAAGCCGGCTCCCCCAGTAGCAAACCAGAAGTTTACTGGTCGCTGGAGAGAAAAAAGAAGAAAAAAGGCAACGAGCATGTTAAGTTGTTGTTATGCAACCCTTTGGAAGCATCTCAAACTTTTAATTACCAATTGAAAAGTTGTTATAAGTTGTTATAAGCCAGGAGGGCTAAGTCCACCTACCATCTTGTTGTCTCCTAGCCTCTCTGTGGCCTCGATGGGCCGGTCCAGGCTGGGCTTGCCAATGTACATGTCCTGGGTGTGGGGGTAGTGGGACAGCAGCTTCACCAGAGTCCTCATGTTAACGTAGTTATCATCATCCACGTGACAGAACCACCTAAGAGGGGAAAACACTGTTAAAGCGTTCTAATATTTCAATTAGAACAATAATCTCTATCAAATCTAGAATGACATACAGCCTGGGTAAATGCAGCACTTTAAATAGACACTTACTTTTTCCCAGACTCAATGAACTTGTCGTACTCCACAGCCATCTTGCAGGATAGAGCTTGGCGGCTGTGTGCTGCTGAACAGTTGGTGTTGATGGCGTGACTCCCTGTAGGAACAATGAGGGAGGTGAGTTAGTGAGGGAGGTGATAGTGAGTTACAAACAAGTACCTTACAAGCTAGCTAATGCAAGTAATTGTAACTATAGCGCTGTTAGAGCCTTAACCCCATCTGCCACTAAGACTACATGCCCCAGGAGCTCAAAGCAACAAATTCCATGGGGATTAAAATAGGGGCTTGGTTTCTCACTATCAAATCTGGACATTTAATGGTGAACTAATCCCAGCTACTGTTCAGGTTAAGACAAATATAAAATGATAACTAAAATATTTATTTTAAAAAATCCAAAACTCACCCATTTTCTTCTTCAACTCCTCATCTTCTCCATCTGTGAAGATGTATGTCTGAAAAGGAGGGAAAATACATCAGATCACATTGTGAGAGTGGAAATACATGAAATCAAAGCCCTCACAGAACAAGTGGTGGCACAAGAGTCAGTTGGATTCCAAACTACAGTATGTCTGATGTCCTTGTTCACCATACAGCGAATTCAGTGTGAATTCAGTCTTTTATGCGTGTGGAAAACACATGGCGTTAAACAAGCCCCATTCTAATAAAGGCCTCTTATGCAATGTTCCCCTCTCTCCATAGCAACCCCCAAAAAAGTATCCCAGACAGAACAAAGAGGGAGGCAACCCCCACGGACCCCCAACACCCTTAAGACCCAACACCATTCTGGATCTGTACCCACTCCCTAGCTCCAACATGTTGACTAGAAATAGAAATCGATGGCCATCATACAGATATCAATGGGGACATCACCAATGATCATTTCAGCACCACCTGTGTGACACAGAGTAAGGTCTTGGCAGACAACCTGCAGGCTGGTGTTTAGTTAACAACAAAAGGCAGCCTCAGTGGCACACTTAAAAGAGCTGGTAGGGATTAGGAGTTGTTTTATGGTGGGTAGGGCTTAGCAGGTGCCAGGCAGCCCTCCCCCAGGCAGACAGGGCTGATGAAAGGGCCCCCATGGCCTGTTTGTGTCTGCCGTTGCCTGTTTGTGTCTGCTGTTGCCTGTTTGTGTGTGTGTGTGTGTGTGTGTGTGTGTGTGTGTGTGTGTGTGTGTGTGTGTGTGTGTGTGTGTGTGTGTGTGTGTGTGTGTGTGTGTGTGTGTGTGTGTGTGTGTGTGTGTGTGTGTGTGTGTGTGTGTGTGTGTGTCTGCCCGTTGCCCGTTTACTTTTCCCCTCTTGTGAGACAGCACCTGCCTTATCTCCGCCGCGTGCCCCAACACGTCAGGTAGCAGCATGCAGTCAGTCCCACTCCCTCCTTCCCTTTCTCGCTGCTTGCGACCTCCCAACAGCTAATGACAACTGAACCAACCCCACATTCCCACTAATTGATTGCTGCCTCTGACTGTTGAGCAGCAACAGCTATCTGAGATGTGTATCTAAACCGTGGGGCTGGCTAAGTTCATGCCAGAGGGCGATAAGGCAAAGACATTCACTTTTCTAATAACTCCCCTCCCATTTCTACACTTCAGTACTATCTGCCATTGGTGCCAAAGCTTTATCTGATTGGTCTGCACAACAAAACTGGGAGCAGATGTTGTGCGATGGATGCTGCAAGGCCCTGGGCCTGTGTTTGTTTAAGGAAGGGTGGTGGTTTCACTGGTAAAGGGATCAGAGGCTGGCGCTGCTTGCTTTAAGTTCCTTCTGAATGGACAGCCTAATCACTGAGGCAGCTGCCAGAGCGGCCCGGGTACTGACAGAAAGGGGTCGAGAGGGGCTGATGGAGGGGGGGGGGGGTCTCACTGCTGATTAGTAAAATCGAAATCTGTGTGTGGTCATTCACCCCCACTTCAAGCCCCTACCCATCCCCCGTTCTCACCACCCAATACGCTGGCCCTCTTCAATAGAACAATGCCGGGTGTTTTCATGCTGGTTAAAGTCCTCCACTGGGTAAATTATAACTATGTTTGCTTGTATTTGCATACAGCTGCAGCAGTTAACTAAAAGAGAAGTTTCCAAAGGGCTAAATGGCTTTTGTCTTAACTGAAACATTAAAGAAAAGTAGTCACTCAAACGGCATAATAATTCATTTACCCCCGTAGTTTGATGAATCCTGTCCCGTGACGAGATTAAAATTATGATGACTGTCTGAACCACAGATGAGGGGGGGGGGGTTAGTGCACTCCTCCCCACTAAGGAAAAGGCCTGGCACGGCCCAGTCTGAGCATGGTGCCTGGCTGGCTGTCTCAAGATCCCCGGGAAGGAAGGGCACGGACTACACCCCCTCCCCTCTTCTCCCTCCAACAACCACCTACACCCCCCCACCCCTCACTCAACCATGCCGCTTTCTCCCTTCCCTTTAGCACAGCACTAAAGTCACTGGAGTGTGGACTACAGTACAGGACAGAGAACAGGCCACCTACAGACACAGAATGACACTTTCCCACTCTGACCAGATGGATATTCACACACTCATTCCTTCATACTGTGCAGGGCTATTTGATTAACTCAACAATGGAGCCAAGTCTTCTCCAAACTACCAGACGTACAGACGCTCATTTTGGGAGTGCTGGCGAATTAATATAATCTCAATTAAAAATGGAATGCATATCAAACCACTATGATGTCACTGCCAGTGCCAGGCTACCAGCTGTCCTGTCCAGACACAACCAAAGTCAATACCTTTATAATGCCCATTGATGTGTAGTTTAGAGCTAGATTTCAACCTGTGTTTGGTTGCTAGTTATATACTGCAGAGCCCAGAGTACTACAAGCCAGAGAACGCTGTTGCTGCACAGTTTGTTCTCTCATTGTTTTGAGGCTCACTCACGAGGGAAGCTGCATTGTTCCAGGGGGGAAATCTGCTGAAACACCGGAAACAAGGGCCTACTATTTGAACAACCCGTGCATAATAGCAAGTTGTAAAAAAAAAAAAATGTATTTATCATGTTATGTCACAGTACTTTTGCTTACTCACTAACTTATGACTCATTAAAAAAAAAAAATTGGGCCTTTCACTACAACGATTCTCTGAACCAAATAATCCCCCCCCCCATAACTTCTTTAATTTGGTGTAATAAAAAAAACTAACTTCTGACCATAATACTAAATCAGATCTATTATTCTGCCAGACACAGTAAGCCACAGGCACAATTATATCATGGTAATCACAGATTGGATCTACCCTCTCTATGTACATATAAACATGATCTGATAGCAAGTCCGTTGGCTTAAGGAAACAGAAAGTGTATATCCTGTGCTGGAAATACTAATCAGGGCTCTCTGATCTGCCCAGTGAACCAGTGCACAGTTCTAGTCAGGCCTCACCTGCTGGCAGAATGCCATGATCTCTCTACCAGCTACAGACATGATCAACTGGATGCAGTCAGCTGAGCTCCACAGGTGTTCGTCAGTTGAGCATTATCATTTAACCTGGGTGCAGATGTCCATATGTGCTGAGACCGGATTCCTATGACTGGCATTAGAGCCATCTTTTGTTCTCTAACTTCTGGCCACCTGTCAGCCTTCCTCCAGGAACTCCCATTTGTATTGTGGGCCCAGGCTGTCCTTTATGCCTGCACTGGCTCCCACCAGCTGCCTGATTAAACCCTGATTAAACCCTGCTGTTAACCCATCTCAGAGAGAGAGAGTTCACTTACATCATCCACTACGGTAAACACAACACACTCAATTGGGGTATATATTTGATAATGTATTTGATTCTGTAATGTATTTGATAATGTGATGCATCTTATGTGTTCAAAGTTCCATTTTCATGGCAACAGACTCAACTCACTCCACTTCCTCTGCATACAGAGAGAGGGACAGTGTTGCCATGACTAACCTTGCCATTTTTAAAACGCCCGACACAGAGTGGGGTTTGGCTTGGGATGGAGAGAAGAGTACCCAAAAGAAGGTGGATAAAGAATGTGTGATTGTGCCCGAGGAGAATTTCATTGACTTTTGAAAAACATGCGTGACAACTCTGGGTAGTGGATAAAATCACTTTGACTAGCCTCGGTTTCCTCTCGGCGATGGCTGTGACTGCCTTTGTGCACCAGTCTAAAAGAGCTTGGTTCTCAGGACTGAATGTTCAAACTCAGCGTGCTACTCCCAGCACAAACCTCCCTATAGATGCACCCCTTTGTCCCAAGCATCCCCTTAACGAAGCCCCCGTTCTCCCATCCCTTGGCTGCTTGACCCAGACTCAGCTCCCACGTTCCCATGGAGCGGCTGAGACAAGGGGGCTGGGAAAGCTTTTCTCCCCCCCCCCTCAGAAAGACGCTTTGTTAGACCCTGGAAGGGGGACAGCACTGGAGCTGCTGCTGTGAGACATACATTGCACCAGGGCATTCACAGGGACACCCAAAAAGAGTGGGATAATAGAGAGAGGGGGAAAAGGAGGGGGAGCAGAGTCCTGAAATTGCTCCCTGTGTTCTCAGGGGCATCACTCAAGGCAAAATACAAAGTGACAGAGCCTAAGGAACTCTGAATAATTAAGAGGGTAATATGGACAGTTCGGAAACAAACAGTTACCTCACCTGACATGAGTGGGACAGATGTTTCAGTGGGTCAGCAGTAACACTTAACTCTCATTGGTGGGTTGTTGTAAAGCATCTTTGATGGGAGAAGATGAGGCCTTTTGCCCATTTTTGTAAAAGCATTGTGTGCTATGGTAAATTGCCTAGCCTATGCCTACTAAAAGGAAACCCAGTGAAAATATGTGATTGTTTTATTCTAGACTTTATCCATGGAAGATTTCAAATGAACAGTATTCTTCTGATAATAATGTAGTAGTGTTGGCTTACCTGCTGCATGTTTCTAGAGATCCAGGTATCCAGAAGGAGATTCAGTCGAGACTGATGGAACTTCTTTGTGGTCTTGACAGCGATGAAGATGTCATCTGCACTGATGTCCTCTGCGGGGGAGGCATCTGTCGCTGACTGAGCGGACCCTGCAGGCTTGTCCGCCTCTCTCCGTCCCCGGGTCAACTTGGAAAAATACGCAGAGAATCCTTTTTTTGTCTGCGCCTCCGAGTTGACCTGTTGCTGAGCAGCCTTCACTCCGTCCGTAGCCAAGGTGTCCGTGCTCTGGAGTGAGCGCGTCCCCATCTCTCTCTGGTTTGGAACCTCATCTACCTGAACTCTTTGATGCTGCGCGACCACCAAGAGCAACAGAAGGCAGGTGAATCCTGCACTGGTTATAGAGATAACCGTTTTCTTACCAGAACTTTTCGACATGTTGATATATTTCAAAACTACAACATGTAGTTGTATACTGAGAATCACGTATATTGAAAGTCCATATAGTAATTCTCTCCAGAATGAACAAATAAATCAAACAGCCGTCCCGTGCGTCTGCATTATTATAATACAATGCAATTTTGTTCTAACCCAACTTTATAACCTACCCGCCAAGCTAGCCACGCCTCATGGGCGGTCTGTAATGTGCCATTGCGCTCTATTGTGGGGACGCTGAGAAAAGACTCTTCCCCCGGGCGGGATCTACCACGTAGACACGCCCACGTTTGGAGGCCGCGCGCGTGTGTGCGTGTGCGTGTGCGTGTGCGTGTGTGTGTGTGTGTGTGTGTGAAATTAATTTTTGTAAGCCCATTGTTACTTTTGATTTCCTTGCCCGCCATAGTTTTCACATTCTGCCTTTTCACATTCTGCCTTAACTATTTTCTTTAGGTACTTTGCTTGTTCTTGAATCTACCATAGTTAGGCCTTTATAGTAGTTTGGTAGATATAACATAAAAATATGTTGCTGTGTGAGCATGTGACATAGAAGTTTGAATAAAGAAGTATTGTTATCTGGAGGAGTTTAAGGATGGCATCAGATCCTATGGTTTTCCTCATCAGGGAAGTCCCATGGCAGCTACAGATAAGAGAGATTTTCTTTAAGAAAGCAGCAGGTGGACATTGTTCATGTTTTCAGTTAGCACCCTGTCTGCAGCAGGTGGTGGTGAAAAGTAGCATTTTTTCAAGTTAGGCTTGAATAATTAACAACCCTAACTGTCTTTAGTTGGCCTGTTTGTGGTTGTCATCAGAGCCTCACAATCTACAAGAGATGGTGCCTAATTGAATAAATCTAGATTATATTTAGGCTACTTATACATACATCCTCGTGATGTTTTGTTTGTTTGGTTACAGAGCAGGCTTCTGAGTTTACAATGATTGATTAGGCCTACCATTGGAAACTTCCATTTAGGAACGGTGGATTCTGTAGCATTTGGCTACGTTCCACGTCTTACAAATGTCTCTCAGATATAAAAAGTTGGACTCCTCATTGAAATTCTTTGTGAATTTATTCAAATTTTGCCAAGTGTGGACAGCTTGTTCACCAGCCAAGCAAATGCAATTATTCTGCATTGACCTTTTAAGGGCTTTAAACAGTTGGCAATTCCTCAGCCCTTATTATTTAAATTCTGTCTCTCAACCAGTGGGGTGGCTGACCCCTGGACGTGACATGAGTTCCAGCAGACCGACTGCCATGCAGCTGGCAGTGACAGGTCTGAATACCCACACTCACTCCCACCAGTCTCAGTCTCAGACCAGAGAATGGCCAATGGACCAATCAAACTATTGGATGAGAATTATAATCTCATGTTTCTCAATACATTTTAAAAAACAGTTTGATGTGAAAAAGCATGTGAATCATGTGAATCATGTGAATCATATGAATCATGTGAAAGTCATATGGAGAATAGTCCAACATGGACTGTCCTGATTTGCAAAGTGGTCTAGCTAAAGCCCTACCCCACCACTTCTATTGTTGAGCTAAGTAAACCACAGTAAATTGGTATGGATACAATCTTTATACTTCTAGTCCTCTTTTTTTTTACCTGACATCACAAGGACTGGTTAAGCCAAAAGAGAACGCACTGTAAAATGGAGAAGAACCAGTTAGAGAACACACTGTGAGATGGAGGAGAAGAACCAGTAAGAGAACACACTGTGAGATGGAGGAGAAGAACCAGTAAGAGAACACACTGTGAGATGGAGGAGAAGAACCAGTAAGAGAACACACTGTGAGATGGAGGAGAAGAACCAGTAAGAGAACACACTGTGAGATGGGGGAGAAGAACCAGTAAGAGAACACACTGTGAGATGGAGGAGAAGAACCAGTAAGAGAACACACTGTGAGATGGAGGAGAAGAACCATTAAGAGAACACACTGTGAGATGGAGGAGAAGAACCAGTTAGAGAACACACTGTAAAATGGAGGAGAAGAACCAGTTAGAGAACACACTGTGAGATGGGGGAGAAGAACCAGTAAGAGAACACACTGTGAGATGGAGGAGAAGAACCAGTAAGAGAACACACTGTGAGATGGAGGAGAAGAACCAGTAAGAGAACACACTGTGAGATGGGGGAGAAGAACCAGTAAGAGAACATACTGTGAGATGGAGGAGAAGAACCAGTTAGAGAACACACTGTAAAATGGAGGAGAAGAACCAGTTAGAGAACACACTGTGAGATGGGGGAGAAGAACCAGTAAGAGAACACACTGTAAAATGGAGGAGAAGAACCAGTTAGAGAACACACTGTGAGATGGGGGAGAAGAACCAGTAAGAGAACACACTGTGAGATGGAGGAGAAGAACCAGTTAGAGAACACACTGTGAGATGGAGGAGAAGAATCAGTAAGAGAACACACTGTGAGATGGGGGAGAAGAACCAGTAAGAGAACACACTGTAAAATGGAGGAGAAGAACCAGTTAGAGAACACACTGTGAGATGGGGGAGAAGAACCAGTAAGAGAACACACTGTGAGATGGAGGAGAAGAACCAGTTAGAGAACACACTGTGAGATGGAGGAGAAGAACCAGTAAGAGAACACACTGTGAGATGGAGGAGAAGAATCAGTAAGAGAACACACTGTGAGATGGAGGAGAAGAACCAGTAAAAGAACACACTGTGAGATAGAGGAGAAGAACCATTAAGAGAACACACTGTGAGATGGAGGAGAAGAATCAGTAAGAGAACACACTGTGAGATGGAGGAGAAGAACCAGTAAGAGAACACACTGTGAGATGGAGGAGAAGAACCAGTAAGAGAACACACTGTGAGATGGAGGAGAAGAATCAGTAAGAGAACACACTGTGAGATGGAGGAGAAGAACCAGTAAGAGAACACACTGTGAGATGGAGGAGAAGAACCAGTAAGAGAACACACTGTGAGATGGAGGAGAAGAACCATTAAGAGAACACACTGTGAGATGGAGGGGAAGAACCAGTAAGAGAACACACTGTGAGATAGAGGAGAAGAACCATTAAGAGAACACACTGTGAGATGGAGGAGAAGAATCAGTAAGAGAACACACTGTGAGATGGAGGAGAAGAACCAGTAAGAGAAAACACTGTGAGATGGAGGAGAAGAACCAGTAAGAGAACACACTGTGAGATGGAGGAGAAGAACCATTAAGAGAACACACTGTGAGATGGAGGAGAAGAACCAGTAAGAGAACACACTGTGAGATGGAGGAGAAGAACCAGTAAGAGAACACACTGTGAGATGGAGGAGAAGAATCAGTAAGAGAACACACTGTGAGATGGAGGAGAAGAACCAGTAAGAGAACAATCACACTGTGAGATGGGGGAGAAGAACCAGTTAGAGAACACACTGTGAGATGGAGGAGAAGAACCAGTAAGAGAACACACTGTGAGATGGAGGAGAAGAACCAGTTAGAGAACACACTGTGAGATGGAGGAGAAGAACCAGTAAGAGAACACACTGTAAAATGGAGGAGAAGAACCAATAAGCCTTTCTCCTTAAATACCCCTATAAAACAAACTGAAAGTTGGGCTTTTTATCAAACAAAAATCACAAAATGTTGCTGAGAAGTTATCCTTTCACTTTGATTTGTTCCTACGGACAAGTTATTTTGTGCATCTTTTAAAACTGCTCACCAAAAGGCAGATAAAAAACAAATATAACCAGGGATAGGGGGTTGTCTCCCTGGCCCTCATTCTTCTTGGATCAACAGGCTCTTTCTCCTGGTTCTGCAGGAGATTCGTCCCACCTCTAAAAAGGCTTTTGGTCAGACTTCTGGGACAATGACAGTTGTTAAAATGGCGGGTGAAAGTCCTTCTTCTATACCAGCTTTATGCCAGCCATCCCCCTTTCTTCTCCTATCTTCCCTCCACTGACAGCAACAACAGAAACATAAAACCTTCTTTCCCCTTTAAACTACCCACCACACTAAACAGCACCCCATTCCATCCCTGAGCCCTTCTAACGATGTTACCGCTGAATTCCAATGAAATGAAATCCCCTTTGTAAAAAGTATCCCACTTCCACCAGAGAGTGCCCACAGACCCACCAATAAACACAACAGTGCTTGATCTCTCTCTGAACATCTCTGGGGATCTGAATAGAGAGGGCTTTGGGGGGCCTGAGTGGGGTGGTTATGATTAGAAGGGTGCTATTTATATTCCTCATTTACTGTCGGATGGATGCACAAAGGGGAGGTAAAGCATTCCCGACAGTTCTGAGGTCAGTTTCAGAAATATTACTGTTGTTTTTTATGTTTGTGTCTAGCCACAAAAATGTCTCTGTCAGACCACTTATTGTTAAGGCCTTGTTCTCACCACTGAAACTTACAACAAAACACATCCACTCAGCGCTGAAAGATTGCACACTCACTGTTGAAACGGACTACATACAGTTTGACCTTGCTCTGTGCGTCATAGGAAGCATCTGTACATGGTAAAGAGGCTGCATATCGCTCTGGGCAATTCCTGTACTCATACGTTTTCTATTTATTTCATTTACATCTTCGCTTCACATCCCCTTTCAGCGTTTGACAAAATGTGCTGCTCTTGACTATGAACAGACACATACAGTGCCTCCGGGAAGTATTCAGACCCCTTGATTTGTACACATGTTGTTACGTTACAGCCTTATTCTAAAATTGATTACAGAGACTTGTCCTGAAGCCACTCCTGCATTGTCTTGGCCGTGTTCTTAGGGTCGTTGTCCTGTTGGAAGGTGAATCTTCACCACAGTCTGAGGTTTTAAGTGCTCTGGAGCAGGTTTTCATCAAGGATCTCTCTGTACTTTGCTCTGTTCATATTTCCCTCGATCCTGACATTTTTAGGTACCCTTCTCCAGATCTGTGCCTCGACAGAATCCTGTCTCAGAGCTCTATGGACAATCAATGATTGGTGGACTCCAATCAAGTTGTAGAAACATCTCAAGGATGATCAATGGAAACAGGATGCATCTGAACTCAACTTCGAGTCTCATTTAACATTACATTTACATTTACATTTAAGTCATTTAGCAGACGCTCTTATCCAGAGCGACTTACAAATTGGTGCATTCACCTTATGACATCCAGTGGAACAGTCACTTTACAATAGTGCATCTAAATCTTAAAGGGGGGGGGTGAGAGGGATTACTTATCCTATCCTAGGTATTCCTTAAAGAGGTGGGGTTTCAGGTGTCTCCGGAAGGTGGTGATTGACTCCGCTGTCCTGGCGTCGTGAGGGAGTTTGTTCCACCATTGGGGGGCCAGAGCAGCGAACAGTTTTGACTGGGCTGAGCGGGAGCTGTACTTCCTCAGTGGTAGGGAGGCGAGCAGGCCAGAGGTGGATGAACGCAGTGCCCTTGTTTGGGTGTAGGGCCTGATCAGAGCCTGGAGGTACTGAGGTGCCGTTCCCCTCACAGCTCCGTAGGCAAGCACCATGGTCTTGTAGCGGATGCGAGCTTCAACTGGAAGCCAGTGGAGAGAACGGAGGAGCGGGGTGACGTGAGAGAACTTGGGAAGGTTGAACACCAGGCGGGCTGCGGCATTCTGGATGAGTTGAAGGGGTTTAATGGCACAGGCAGGGAGCCCAGCCAACAGCGAGTTGCAGTAATCCAGACGGGAGATGACAAGTGCCTGGATTAGGACCTGCGCCGCTTCCTGTGTGAGGCAGGGTCGTACTCTGCGGATGTTGTAGAGCATGAACCTACAGGAACGGGCCACCGCCTTGATGTTGGTTGAGAACGACAGGGTGTTGTCCAGGATCACGCCAAGGTTCTTAGCGCTCTGGGAGGAGGACACAATGGAGTTGTCAACCGTGATGGCGAGATCATGGAACGGGCAGTCCTTCCCCGGGAGGAAGAGCAGCTCCGTCTTGCCGAGGTTCAGCTTGAGGTGGTGATCCGTCATCCACACTGATATGTCTGCCAGACATGCAGAGATGCGATTTGCCACCTGGTCATCAGAAGGGGGAAAGGAGAAGATTAGTTGTGTGTCGTCTGCGTAGCAATGATAGGAGAGACCATGTGAGGTTATGACAGAGCCAAGTGACTTGGTGTATAGCGAGAATAGGAGAGGGCCTAGAACAGAGCCCTGGGGGACACCAGTGGTGAGAGCGCGTGGTGAGGAGACAGATTCTCGCCACGCCACCTGGTAGGAGCGACCTGTCAGGTAGGACGCAATCCAAGCGTGGGCCGCGCCGGAGATGCCCAACTCGGAGAGGGTGGAGAGGAGGATCTGATGGTTCACAGTATCGAAGGCAGCCGATAGATCTAGAAGGATGAGAGCAGAGGAGAGAGAGTTAGCTTTAGCAGTGCGGAGCGCCTCCGTGATACAGAGGGGAGCAGTCTCAGTTGAATGACTAGTCTTGAAACCTGACTGATTTGGATCAAGAAGGTCATTCAGAGAGAGATAGTGGGAGAGCTGGCCAAGGACGGCACGTTCAAGAGTTTTGGAGAGAAAAGAAAGAAGGGATACTGGTCTGTAATTGTTGACATCGGAGGGATCGAGTGTAGGTTTTTTCAGAAGGGGTGCAACTCTCGCTCTCTTGAAGACGGAAGGGACGTAGCCAGCGGTCAGGGATGAGTTGATGAGCGAGGTGAGGTAAGGGAGAAGGTCTCCGGAAATGGTCTGGAGAAGAGAGGAGGGGATAGGGTCAAGCGGGCAGGTTGTTGGGCGGCCGGCCGTCACAAGACGCGAGATTTCATCTGGAGAGAGAGGGGAGAAAGAGGTCAGAGCACAGGGTAGGGCAGTGTGAGCAGAACCAGCGGTGTCGTTTGACTTAGCAAACGAGGATCGGATGTCGTCAACCTTCTTTTCAAAATGGTTGACGAAGTCATCTGCAAAGAGGGAGGAGGGGGGGTGGAGGAGGATTCAGGAGGGAGGAGAAGGTGGCAAAGAGCTTCCTAGGGTTAGAGGCAGATGCTTGGAATTTAGCGTGGTAGAAAGTTGCTTTAGCAGCAGAGACAGAGGAGGAAAATGTAGAGAGGAGGGAGTGAAAGGATGCCAGGTCCGCAGGGAGGCGAGTTTTCCTCCATTTCCGCTCGGCTGCCCAGAGCCCTGTTCTGTGAGCTCGCAATGAGTCATCGAGCCACGGAGCGGGAGGGGAGGAACGAGCCGGCCTGGAGGATAGGGGACATAGAGAGTCAAAGGATGCAGAGAGGGAGGAGAGGAGGGTTGAGGAGGCAGAATCAGGAGATAGGTTGGAGAAGGTTTGAGCGGAGGGAAGAGATGATAGGATGGAAGAGGAGAGAGTAGCGGGGGAGAGAGAGCGAAGGTTGGGACGGCGCGATACCATCCGAGTAGGAGCAGTGTGGGAGGTGTTGGATGAGAGCGAGAGGGAAAAGGATACAAGGTAGTGGTCGGAGACTTGGAGGGGAGTTGCAATGAGGTTAGTGGAAGAACAGCATCTAGTAAAGATGAGGTCGAGCGTATTGCCTGCCTTGTGAGTAGGGGGAAGGTGAGAGGGTGAGGTCAAAAGAGGAGAGGAGTGGAAAGAAGGAGGCAGAGAGGAAAGAGTCAAAGGTAGACGTGGGGAGGTTAAAGTCGCCCAGAACTGTGAGAGGTGAGCCGTCCTCAGGAAAGGAGCTTATCAAGGCATCAAGCTCATTGATGAACTCTCCGAGGGAACCTGGAGGGCGATAAATGATAAGGATGTTAAGCTTGAAAGGGCTGGTAACTGTGACAGCATGGAATTCAAAGGAGGCGATAGACAGATGGGTAAGGGGAGAAAGAGAGAATGACCACTTGGGAGAGATGAGGATCCCGGTGCCACCACCCCGCTGACCAGAAGCTCTCGGGGTGTGCGAGAACACGTGGGCGGACGAAGAGAGAGCAGTAGGAGTAGCAGTGTTGTCTGTGGTGATCCATGTTTCCGTCAGTGCCAAGAAGTCGAGGGACTGGAGGGAGGCATAGGCTGAGATGAACTCTGCCTTAGCAAAGGGTATGAATACATATGTAAATAAGGTATTTCTGTTTTTAAATTTGCAAAACATTCTAACAACCTGTTTTTGCTTTGTCTTCATGGGCTATTGTGTGTAGATTGCTGAGGATTTTGACCTATTTAATCTATTTTGGATTAAGCCTGTAACATAACAAAATGGGGTCTGAATACTTTCAGAACGCTCTGTACAGTAACGGAAACATACAGTAATGATAATGTTTCTCTGAGGAGATCATCTATCAATCACATGCTTAGACTTGGCGAAAGACTTCAACTCATTAGTCAAAGGGATCGCACACTTCGAAAATAACTGAAAACTGAATATGTCTTGTGTGAATATAACTATACCAGTGTTGTAGTTGACCACAATTGAATGCATCCTTGCCTTTTATTGAATGAACTGTGTGCTGTATTTGAGTATTTTATGAGCTCTCTGTACCTCTGGATTCTCTGTGAGGTCTGGAAAACGTTGAGCCTCCTGTAAGCCTTGAGGCACGGTCATGCTGTTGTTCCTAAATATGGTACCAATAAGCGGAAATGAACACAGCTCTGAGTCTGACAGGAAGACCTTCTCAAGCCACTCTTCTGTCTTCTTGTCATCTTCTCTCTTTCAGGTCTCTTTGAAAAATGGATTAGTGGTAGTAGCCACAGTGATAAAAGCCATATTTTCATTTACATTTACATTTAAGTCATTTAGCAGACGCTCTTATCCAGAGCGACTTACAAATTGGTGCATTCACCTTATGACATCCAGTGGAACAACCACTTTACAATAGTGCATCTAAATATTTTAAGGGGGGTGAGAGGATTACTTTATCCTATCCTAGGTATTCCTTAAAGAGGTGGGGTTTCAGGTGTCTCCGGAAGGTGGTGATTGACTCCGCTGTCCTGGCTCGTGAGGGAGTTTGTTCCACCATTGGGGAGCCAGAGCAGCGAACAGTTTTGACTGAGCTGAGCGGGAACTGTACTTCCTCAGTGGTAGGGAGGCGAGCAGGCCAGAGGTGGATGAACGCAGTGCCCTTATTTGGGTGTAGGGCCTGATCAGAGCCTGGAGGTACTGAGGTGCCGTTCCCCTCACAGCTCCGTAGGCAAGCACCATGGTCTTGTAGCGGATGCGACTTCAACTGGAAGCCAGTGGAGAGAGCGGAGGAGCGGGGTGACGTGAGAGAACTTGGGAAGGTTGAACACTAGACGGGCTGCGGCGTTCTGGATGAGTTGTAGGGGTTTAATGGCACAGGCAGGGAGCCCAGCCAACAGCGAGTTGCAGTAATCCAGACGGGAGATGACAAGTGCCTGGATTAGGACCTGCGCCGCTTCCTGTGTGAGGCAGGGTCGTACTCTGCGGATGTTGTAGAGCATGAACCTACAGGAACGGGCCACCGCCTTGATGTTAGTTGAGAACGACAGTTTGTTGTCCAGGATCACGCCAAGGTTCTTAGCGCTCTGGGAGGAGGACACAATGGAGTTGTCAACCGTGATGGCGAGATCATGGAACGGGCAGTCCTTCCCGGGAGGAAGAGCAGCTCCGTCTTGCCGAAGTTCAGCTTGAGGTGGTGATCCGTCATCCACACTGATATGTCTGCCAGACATGCAGAGATGCGATTCGCCACCTGGTCATCAGAAGGGGGAAAGGAGAAGATTAATTGTGTGTCGTCTGCATAGCAATGATAGGAGAGACCATGTGAGGTTATGACAGAGCCAAGTGACTTGGTGTATAGCGAGAATAGGAGAGGGCCTAGAACAGAGCCCTGGGGGACACCAGTGGTGAGAGCGCGTGGTGAGGAGACAGATTCTCGCCACGCCACCTGGTAGGAGCGACCTGTCAGGTAGGACGCAATCCAAGCGTGGGCCGCGCCGGAGATGCCCAACTCGGAGAGGGTGGAGAGGAGGATCTGATGGTTCACAGTATCGAAGGCAGCCGATAGGTCTAGAAGGATGAGAGCAGAGGAGAGAGAGTTAGCTTTAGCGGTGCGGAGCGCCTCCGTGATACAGAGAAGAGCAGTCTCAGTTGAATGACTAGTCTTGAAACCTGACTGATTTGGATCAAGAAGGTCATTCTGAGAGAGATAGCGGGAGAGCTGACCAAGGACGGCACGTTCAAGAGTTTTGGAGAGAAAAGAAAGAAGGGATACTGGTCTGTAGTTGTTGACATCGGAGGGATCGAGTGTAGGTTTTTTCAGAAGGGGTGCAACTCTCGCTCTCTTGAAGACGGAAGGGAAGCCAGCGGTCAGGGATAAGTTGATGAGCGAGGTGAGGTAAGGGAGAAGGTCTCCGGAAATGGTCTGGAGAAGAGAGGAGGGATAGGGTCGAGCGGGCAGGTTGTTGGGCGGCCGGTCGTCACAAGACGCGAGATTTCATCTGGAAAGAGAGGGGAGAAAGAGGTCAGAGCACAGGGTAGGGCAGTGTGAGCAGAACCAGCGGTGTTGTTTGACTTAGCAAACGAGGATCGGATGTCGTCGATCTTCTTTTCAAAATGGTTGACGAAGTCATCTGCAGAGAGGGAGGAGGGGGGAGGGGGAGGAGGATTCAGGAGGGAGGAGAATGTGGCAAAGAGCTTCCTAGGGTTAGAGGCAGATGCTTGGAATTTAGAGTGGTAGAAAGTGGCTTTAGCAGCAGAGACAGAGGAGGAAAATGTAGAGAGGAGGGAGTGAAAGGATGCCAGGTCCGCAGGGAGGCGAGTTTTCCTCCATTTCCGCTCGGCCTTCCGGAGCCCTGTTCTGTGAGCTCGCATTGAGTGCCACGGAGCGGGAGGGGAGGACCGAGCCGGCCTGGAAGATAGGGGACATAGAGAGTCAAAGGATGCAGAAAGGGAGGAGAGGAGGGTTGAGGAGGCAGAATCAGGAATCATTTTCCTGCCTTTGATTCATTGTTTCTTGACACAGACCTGCTCATACACCCTGCTGATAGAGTGTCTTTCTGGTCTCTGCTGGGTGAGCAGGAAAGCACTACTATCCCACAGAGGGAGTGTCCCAGACCCAGACCTGACTTATGGCCTACTTTACAGAGAAATCCAACCCATGTATGTCTCTTTGGAGCATTTCTATTCAACTTAATGGTAACTCTATCTGTGTATTGTGGACCGATATAGAAAAACAGGCTCTATTTATTTGTCTGTCAAGCAGTGAGCCATTCTGCCTCTTATGATCCTGCGGAGAGCATCTTCTAATGTTGCATGGGGGACAAGGAAATTGAAACCCTCTTCTGAGGGGCCGACCCGTCCCCTGGCTCTCACTTCTGGTGTGACCTGTAATCCTATCACTGCTAGTGTGTCCATGCTGGGAGAATAAGCAGAGGCAGGGGCTTCTCCTACTGCCCGTTTGTCATGTACTGGTTCTCTGGCCCAGGCCCACATGCCTTCTCTGAGAGAGAGATACAAACGTTCACTGTCACATATTTTATAGGCATACTAGACTGAACGTACTAAACATTAATATTGAGTTGCCTTTGTGCCCTCAGAACAACTTCAGTTCGTTGGGGCATGGGCTCCACAATGTTTTCGAAAGTGTTCCACGGGGATGCTGGGCCATGTTGACTCAATGCTTCCCACAGTTGTGTCAAGTTGGCTGGATGTCCTTTGGGTGGTGGACCTGGGAAACTGTTAAGCATGAAAAACCAAGCAGCGTTGCAGATCTGACACACTCAAATCGGTGTGCCTGGCACCTACTACCATACCCTGTTCAAAGGCATTTACATCTTTTGTCTGGCCCTTACACCCTCTGAATGGCACACACACACACAGTCCATGACTCAATTGTTTCAAGGCTTAAAAATCTTTCTTTAACCTGTCTTCTCCCCTTTCTCTACACTGATTTAAGTGGATTTAACATCAATAAGAGATCACAGCTTTCACCTGGATTCACCTGGTCAGTCTATGTCATGGAAAGAGCAGGTGTTGTTAATGTTTTGGACACTCAGTGTATAACTACTATTCTAAAAGATAGCATATTTACATTTTTGCAGTTATAAGTCTAAGATACACTACATGATCAAAAATATGCGGAAACTTGCTCGTTGATCACGTCATTCAAAAATCATGGATATTAATATGGAGTTGGTCCCCCCTTTGATGCTATAACAGTCTCCACTCTTCTGGGAAAGAATTCCACTAGATGTTGGAACATTGCTGTGGGGGCTTGCTTCCATTCAGCCACAAGAGCATTAGTGATGTCGGGCATTGATGTTGGGCGATTAGGCCTGGCTCGCCGTCGGCAATCCAATTCATCCCAAAGGTGTTCGATGGGGTTGAGGTCAGGACTCTGTGCAGGCCAGTCAAGTTCTTCCACACTGATCTCGAGAAACCATTTCTGCATGGACCTTGCTTTGTGCACTGGGGCATTGTCATGCTGAAACATGAAAGGGCCTTCCCCAAACTGTTGCCACGAAGTTGAAAGCACAGAATCGTCTAGAATGTCATTGTGTACTGTAGAGTTAAGATTTCCCTTCACTGGAAATAAGTGCCCGAACCATGAACAACAGCTCCAGACCATCACTGTTGGCACTATGCATTCGGGCAGGTTGCTGGATCAAATCTCAGAGCTGACAAGGTAAAAATCTGTCTTTCTGCCCCTGAGAAAGGCAGTTAACCCACTGTTCACCGGGTGCCGAAGACGTAGATGTTGATTATGGCAGCCCCCCGCACCTCTCTGATTCAGAGGGGTTGGGCTAAATGCGGAAGACACATTTCAGTTGAATGCATTCAGTTGAACAACTGACTAGGTATCCCCTTTCCCCCCAATAACAGCACTTACAGTTGTCCGGGGTGGCTCTAACTGACTGGTTAAAAAGGTGGCATCCTATGACGGTGCCACGTTGAAAGTCTCTGAACTATTCAGTGAGGCCATTCTACTGCCAATGTTTGTCTATGGAGATTGCATAGCTGTGTGCTTGATCTTATACACTTGTCAGCAACCGGTGTGGCTGAAATAGCCGAATCCACAAATTTGAATGTGGGTCCACATACTCTTGTATATATTGTGTATATTCCACTTTCTCAACTTTCTCAAACACTTCAACTTGCATGCAGACTATTATGCAGATGTGAATTATTTTTGTTTTAAAACAAGTTAGATTTATACATTGAATTCTTTGGACATGATGGAATATTTCTAGATTTTTGGAAGTCATTTTCTGCATGCGTTGGCAGTGGGTGCCTTGTGTGGTTGCCAGTTGCAGTTGTTGTGTGCGGCTTGTGCTTTATTTCCAGCTAATCTAATTGATTACAGTACTATGACAGTGGATCTACTACAGCTCCAGGTCAGGTTACACTCGGACATGTCCAGGCATGTTCAACTGACTCATTCTTGTTCTGCCATAAAGGCCTGGGTGAAACTCTTCTATTCAGCTTGCAACACTAACATATTGCTATGGTACCCATGTCGGGCAGAGTGAAAACATTTTGTCGACTCAATTACACCCCAAGCAGCCTTCTTCCAGAAGTTACTGCTGCATTACTGCTACAATTATTGTGATATTTGGAAAGCGTTAGAAAGAGGGAGAAAAGTGAGAATAAAGAGATTTATTACAGCATCCATAGTTTTAATTGTTCTGTAATCGTCAGAACTTCTAATACCTGTTGACAAATGTAATTTATGTTTTATGCTCATGGAACTATAAGTGATGAGAACGTTGGAAAGGATTCATTTGAACTGTGTGGGTGCTGGCTGTGGCAGCCAGGGCCTGAAGACAAGTGGTCTCTGTTGGAATGAATGGCTTGTCTTCAACCTGTACAGTGTCGTTTTGTCCCCAGCCGACCACTAGCTACCTTGCTGGGTCTTCACAATGGGAGATCCAGAGGAGAATGCAACATGTCACTGTGATGACTGGATTCCATTAAGTACTCAAGCCTACTGCCCAGTGCTCTCATCAGGGCTATTCTCATTCAAATGTCCCAATGCTGCATGCCTATGTGGGAACCAGGGCCAACTACTGTATAGCAGTCGAAAGGTGTGTTTAGACTTTAGAGTTTAAAAAAAATATATATATTTTTTGGGGGGGGTGGATGGTTATTCCAGTCTGATCTATTACAGCCAACAAGTAAGGCATGTTGTAATCCTTGGGTGATTTATGTCTTCAAACATGAAATAGATGATCGTAACTATTTACATTGATGATCTAACATTAGACTACTTTATGATCATTCTCACTGTCGGGGAGCTCTATTTGGAAGCTTTTCGACCCCTCCCCAAGCCACTTGAAAGACTTTGTTGTAATAAAAATGAACCGTCCATTTAAAAATGCATTTGTATTTTTATTGTTTTCCCCCCAATGTTGTGGTATCCAATTGGTAGTTACAGTCTTGTCCCGTCGCTGCAACTCCCGTACGGACTCGGGAGAGGCGAAGGTCGAGAGCCACACAACCCAGCCAAGCCGCACTGCTTCTTGAGACAATGCCTGCTTAACCCGGAAGCCAGCCGCACCAATGTATCGGAGGAAACACCGTACACCTGGCGACCGTGTCAGTATGCACTGTGCCCGCCCCGCCACAGGAGTCACTAGTGCACGATGGGAAAAGAATATCCCTGCTGGCCAAACCCTCCCCTAACCCAGACAACGCTGGGCCAATTGTGCACCGCCCCATGGGTCTCCCGGAACCAGGATCTATAGTGGCACAGCTAGCACTACGATGCAGTGCCTTAGACCACTGCGCCACTCTGGAGGCCCAGGGCACATATACCCTGTATGATCCGGATCCTGGAGCATTTGGTACTCTGATCACTACACATGATTCAATAGCCCTCAGGCACCAACAGTCCTCTCGCTCCCCTTCTAAAGGAGATGCCTATGTAGTAGAGGTTCCACTAAACCCCTAGAGCCCTTAAATTCAAAAATGGACCCCGAAGCCAGTTCCACTCCTTTTTTACACTCTCTCAGGGACTGATTTATAACTGGGACGCAATTATCAGGTAGAACAGAAAACCATCAGTAGTCTGGACCTCATAGGGTAAGATTTTAATTATCCTGCCCTAGAGGATAGACTGTATTTCTCAAGAGACACTGATTAAAATGCTTCAATTTGTACCCTATTTTGGGCACATTCTTTGTCAAATTATAGTACCCATAGTTTGCCACTATATCTGAAAAATAAACACATATTTACCCTTATAAATACAACATTTTATCAATTGCTCTATACCAAGTCGAGAATGTCATTATTCAGATGAAACTCAGATGAAGCAATTGAAACTGAGTTGAAAGTTAGAGCTAAAAGTCGTATATGGCACTGGCAGCCAAATATCCAATGAAGGCAACCATCCTAGGTCATACCAGTAGGCCAGGCACGTGCACAGATAGGGCTCAACCAACCGAGCACCTGCCCTTGTGCCCCCCTATGAAAAAGTGCCCTCTCAGCTCGGTGGATTTGTGTAATTTTATGAATTATTTAGTCACTTTGAGTACCTTAGGATTTTTATCATTCATGTAACGAATTGCACATCAAAATAGCTCATTTCATGAGCTCTTGAATCTCAGAAAATACCCCCCACCCCAAGTGCACAGTCATCTGACTTGCATGCGGTGGCCATGCAAGGCCCTGTTTTTAGCACCTGTTGCCCTAAAAGGTCTGTCCATGACCCTGCAGTAGGCTGTCAGATAAGCTCAATTGCCAATTACTCTTCCTCTGAGAAACACAGCACTTTAAATGAATAACAGAAACATTTTCATTGGAAGTTGCAATGGATGAAATTGATCAAAAAACTGTTAAAAACACGAAAACCTGTCTATTTTTAAACATCAAATTTAAACGTAAATGTGTGATTTTTAAAAAATACATGTTTGTTTTGGGGAATTTCAACCATTCATTTGTCTTACAAAAGGTTACTGAATCGCAGACACTGTCTGGAATGAGGGGGTCTGTGCTAGAGCGGTGTGTGTGAGACAAGGGAGGATCTCGAGAGCAGTTGTTCTCACTGAAATGTCTGTAAAAGTTGAATGGTTTGAGCTACAATCTATTATGACCGGTTCAGCCCGACGAGGGGGCTAAAGGGCGCTTAGCCCCTTCAGTCAAGCTTTAGCACCCTCACTTTTAGTTTTATGTCTCTATATAATGGACAGGGTGCACTGTGGTGTGTGTGTATCACCTATCCATAAAAAGAGTGGGAAAATGCTTCTCCTCTCTCTTCTTTGTGGTAGGCTAAGTGAATAACGTGATACACCTAGATTTTTAAAGGCGGGGTCAAGTTTACCATTGAAGCTGCTTCACTCTTAGCTAGCTATCTGTAAAAAGCAAGACTGCTATTACCCTTAGCCTATTTAGCTAGCTCGAACCGGCTAATCTGCCATGATGGAGTTCAGAAATTGGCTACGTCAAAGTACCAAAACAAAGGAGAAGGAGAGCGATGAGCACCAGCATCAAACCACCGCCAAGCCCAACAGCGATGATGCCAAGCTCCAGCTATCTCCTTGTGCAGAGCTTACCCCCCCTTCCACAAATGCCACCAGAACAATAGCTCCACTGCCGCCTCCACCTCTCCATATGCTCTCCACTGTGTGTACAGACGACTATCTGACACCGTACATACCTGTGCCTCCTGAGAACACCACCCTCCCACCAGAGTCCAGACTCCTTGATTGGCCCAGTATGAGACTGAGGCAAGTCTCTGAAACATGGGCTAACATCACTGTTCAGATCCCCCATCACTTCAAGAGGATGTACAGCCTGGGTTTCTACAATAACAGCGTTTACACTGATACTCAAAACCTCAAAATTCAGAATGAGGACGTTGAACTTAAAAACCTGAAACCCCATACTGAATACACGTACTGTGTCGCTTCTATAAGCAATGCTCTTAGAGTGAGTTATATTTGTATGCTCTTCTCTTGAAGTGGTTAGCGGTTACAGAACCATGCAACAGCTATCCACTACATTATAACCATCCTAGGTTGTCTCTTTAGTATGGTGATTGTCCTAGGGGTGGTCTACTATTACTTGCGTTAAAAACAATGTCAGCAAGATGAAAAGCACTGTATCGATGCTCTGACGTCAGAATCCACATCTTTTCAAGGGGTGAAATCAGGAGCTGTGTCCACCCAGGAGCCCCAGCTGGTCCTAATAACAGAGCAGCCGCAGAGCAAGTCTAGCTTCCTGTCCCCGGTGTATTATATAGAGTGAGCGCTTCTCTCCTCAACCCTCCTCTTCTCTTTCACAACTATAGAGGTACACAGCCCATTTGCATAACTGTTCAGACTCCCACTGCCCCCCCCCCCTGTCCCTGCCCTACTTCCACTCTATCAACCTAACTAACGCTTCCCATAACTTTCCCTTTGTCTAACCCCATGTTGTCCTGGGAACCACTGCTGATTGACAGGTTACACTGGGAGAGATCTAGTCTACCCTTCATAAGACTATAGGGTTCTGGGGGAGGGGGAGGGACATAGGAAAATAGTGAGAACTTCAACTGTCTTTAGTTGGACAGTTCTAATTATGGATGCTGGAGGGGACCACTGAGTGTCAAGTCTTGAATTTGTTTTGATTGTTTTCAATTGTCACCCATGTTCCTGGGAGGGCTTTGTGTTTTGTATGGTGTGCAATCTGAAGAGATGCGGGCTGGGGACCCGGTCTGCCTGTGTATTAGGTTGGAAGAATGGAGCTCTGGGAACTGATACTGTATAAACGACCAGGCATGCCAATGTGTGAGAATCTCATGGGACTGACTGCTGAGCTGGCCTGGGAGAGATTCAGATGGGACACTACTGAGGTTAGGTGTGGGTGGATATGTATATTGTGTGAATTACATCATCCCAAATGGAAAATAGTTTTAATTCCATAGCACCCCCCCTTGAAAAAAATCTATAAAAACACTAACACATTTGACTTTCTTGCACTCACTGACTTTGTTAATAGCTGGAGACACCTGAAACCCCACCTCTTTAAGGAATACCTAGGATAGGATAAGTAATCCCTCACACCCCCCCCCCTTTAAGATTTAGATGCACTATTGTAAAGTGACTGTTCCACTCGATGTCATAAGGTGAATGCACCAATTTGTAAGTCGCTCTGGATAAGAGCGTCTGCTAAATGACTTAAATGTAAAATGTAATGCTTTATTGAGGGAAACTTTGCCTACTATGACTGTATCTACCTTATTATGAATGCACTAACTGTAAGTCACTCTGGATATGAGTACCTGCTAAATGACTAACATGTAAATGTTAAATGAAATGGGAACAACTACATGTTGGATTAGTATTAACAATTTATCTGAGGTGGTTTCGGTTCAGACTAGCAATGAAACTTGTTGGGCTACCGCCCCCCCCTCGATTCTTCGTTGAATCGTGTAACTTCTCATCCTACCAGTCTCCTTCCGACCACAGGTATAAAAAAAAAAATCTTCCCTCGAGTCTCACTCTTCAGAAGGGACTGATACATGATCTGTTTGGAAATGACCAACTCTGTGTGAGTCCCTAACTTGCCTACCCTCAGGGGCCCTGGGGCTCCCAACAGGCAGAGGGGAGACACTGTCTACATCAACAGAGGCACTGTCTGTAACGTGTGTGATGCCGAGGGCCTTCGCCCTGCCAGAGCTCTATCATTGTGTCCTTCATAATACGCCACAGACAACAATGACGGACGGGCCAGGTTCTCTGGGTCAATTATCACCACAATCAGTGATATTATACTACATCTGTACTCTATTTAGAGCTTCAAAGATACTTTTAATACATCTCCACAGTGTCCGTTACACACTCATAATTTTGGGAGTCTACTTGATTTTTTCATTATACTCAGGCTTAAAAAAAGGATTGTTAATTTCATACAAAAACAACAACACTCGCACTTGTCTTTTCCTACTAGCACTGTCTTTGCGGATAACTAATTTATGGAGGATAAATGTACTTGACTGTGATAGCTAGCTACCTTAAGATGAATGCACTAACTTGTAAGAGCATCTGCTTAATGACTAAAATATTATTTCATTGATGTTGTTTATCAAGCAGTTCCTGATCGATAACCGTCTGGCTTGTGTCTTGTAAGGTATTTTTTATTTTACTATGTAGGTCAGTTAAGAACAAATTCTTATTTACGATGACGGCCTACCCTGGCCAAACCCTAACAACGCCGGGCCAATTGTGCGCCGCCCTATGGGACTCCCAATCACGTATGTGATACAGCCTGGAATCAGAACCAGGGTCTGTAGTGACGTCTCTAGCACTGAGATGCAGTGCCTTAGACCGCTGCGCCACTCGGGAGCCCAATCTGGAGAGTAGCATCCCTCGATCATGTCCTAGCAGAGACGCTGAGCAGAGAGCAGGGTTTAATGGATAGCACCATGGGAAGCCAGGGGAATTACCAGCCGACAATGTAAAGCAGATGTGATTGTAAGGTTGTTAAATGACTTTACTGCCTTGTGAAAACCAGTGAAAGACGACACAAAGAGGACTAGCTAATTACTAAGGACTAACTGGTAATTGAACTGACATGGGATACTAAGACTGCATTTCGTGTTGGAACCCACATATAATTTATGTCAAGTTACTCCCATTTGTCCTTTTGTGATAAATGACACAAACCACTTCTTGGCTCCTCCATTAGCAAATTGAGTCCAACATAATCACATAAATATTTGTGGTTGTTGTTATGCCAAACTTGTTTTATTCCACTGCCATCTTGTGATGCATAATTTAATGCAAGACATGCATATGGCTCAATACTGATTAGCCATTCTTCATTAATAATTCAACTATCAAGGGCTACACGTAAACAAGGCTTACTGCAGTCATGCTTGGCCGTCTGTTTGACTGGGGTAGAGCCGGCCTGGCCACATGCTACATGCTGAGGGTACAACCTGCTCAGCAGAAATGCCAGTCTGTCCCTCAGTCTGGAATATCAGCAGAGCAGAATGATAATGAGGTGTCCCCCACACACACACGTCTGCACTCAAGTGAATTCACCGACACTCATACACACATTCACCCACACTCACAAACACATACACACACATATGTTTTACTATCCTTGTGGGAACCTACTATTTATTTCCATTCATAATTATATTTTCCCTTATCCCTAACCCTAAACCTAACCCCTAATCCTAATTCTAACGATAAACCCTGATTGTAACCCAAAACCTAAACCTAACACCTAAGCCTAAAATAGCCTTTGTCCTCGTGGGGACCATGTTTTATACTATCCTGGTGAGGATTTCTGGTCCCCGCGAGGATAGTAAAACCCCCAAAAACACACACACACAGCCTTCTGCTCCCCAGACTGTTCATCCTAGTCAGCTGAGGGAATCTTCTGCTCTATTTGCTGCTGAGGGAGGTTCATTCCTGGCACGGCTCCATCGAGGGAAAACAATAGCACCTCCATGTCGCCATCACACGAGGCAGCAGTCTACCCGTTGTGGAGGGTCTAACAGAGCTGATCCTCTCGTAATAAGTGGATTATCCAAGGCCTTGTTTAACTGTCGGCCTTTAATGAATACAACAGGGGCATGTCTAAGTTTACTGACTTTGCTGATGACTACTTTATTGAAGAAAAAATGGACTTACTATGACTGTGATGTGTGATTGTCCCACCTAGTTATAGTTAAGATGAATGATCTAACTGTAAGTCGCTCTGGGTAAGAGCGTCTTCTAAATGACTCAAATGTAAACGTTAAATGTTGTTTGACTGTCAGCCTTTACTGAATGCAACAGGGGCTTATCTAAGTTGACCCTTTATAACATAAAGAAATATATGAAATTAATGCATATGATTCATATTATATGCAAAATTCCTGTTATTAACTGAAAGTAATAAATAGATTATGAATTGTTGTATTGTTTGTATTTTGTGCTTTTACATTTGGCTATGGTTCCGACTTATTACCTACGTGGTATTAGGAAAACATTCTGCATATCTGACCCCTGTGGGGAATCAGACCTGCTTAAACCCCCATAGAAACCGTGGGAAACTGTAGGATTATTGCAAGTTACAAGCATTTTGATTTCCCTCAGGGAGCATCAATGAGGACCAGGTTCGGTTAAGATCCTGATGCAACTATATGGTCCATTATATGACTGGACAGAACGGATCAAATGACCTTTAGGCAAGATCCCATGGAGCAGGTCAGTCAAATGAGAAAAATAATAATTTCTCTAGAATAAACACTAATAACCACAGACTACCATCACAACGATGTTATAATATATTAGTTTATTATACTATGACATTGCACAATTGTCAACTAAGAATTCCTCGGGGGTAATTCGATGCAATGTATTGTGATGAAATAGTATGTGAGCCAGACTTGCAGCGTTGCATGGGGAGACTACAGTCCCAAAGCCAGATTAGAAAGTGTTCGTTTATGGAGACGCCGGGTGTTTTTAGGAGAGCCTGTGTCTCTGGTAGGTTAGTCTGTAGAGTAGAAGAGCAGCAGGTGCCCCTCCCTCCCTATGCTTGTATAATAATCTCCTTCACAAGGCAGTGACCCCCTCAGACTGCTCCATACGGGCGCCATGCTCATCACAGTCACAGCCCTGCCTGCCAGCCACACGGCCCAACACAGATGTGCCTGAGATCAGACTGAACATAAACACCCCGGCCCAGGCCAGCCCAGAAGTCTGGGTATGGGCTAGGCTGTAGAGCCTGGGTTAGCCTGTGTTTAGCTAACACCCCCTTAGCATGGATCATGGGGAGCAGCATTAGCCTCAACTGGGATATAGGCCTACTGCATGCATACCTCTGTATCTTCAAGTGTCATTTCCCCACATTTTGGGACTTCCTTTTTGACAGAACATTTAACTATATCAGCTTAAGTTTGTCAACGTAAAATATCCCATCAAACACTGTAATTTTCCCCTCAATGCATATTTATTTAAGGCAGCTCTATCAGGGGACCAAGGAGAGAGCGAGAGATCAGGTAACATCTGTGCTCATATGACCTGGTGATGTGTTGGGGGAGGGCACGATCGCTAAAGCTCCCTCACTAAGGCCTCATTAGCAAACACACACGCAAACACAGTAACCCAAACACACCATCACTTTTGTCCCCAAGACAAGTTGTGACCGAGACTGTGATGATGTCATCTCCCCACACTGAGCCCATTGGTTCTGTTGGACACCCCCCAATACCGTTAACCTCCACAGAGCCATTCACTGTGACCAGTGCCAGCCCCAATCGAGGCCACACTCGCTCACTGGGCCTTTCCCACAACCTCCAGGCACCTTGGAGGAAGTCATCCATGGCTAACTGTGCTCCTTAATCAAAGACTGAATGTAGAAGTTGTCCCGGAGGTTGGCTGCTGCAAGTGCGGCATTAAGCAAAGCACATGCTCTCCTTTCAGCAGGAAACAATGGCACCCATTGTCTTGGTGCAGAACTGTCCATTTTGATTTAGAGTGGCTCTTTCCAGCAGATAGACAATACAGAGGGACTATATTTGTCCCCAATACACCAGTACACTATTGGCACGGGACTTCACGGCATCAGAAAATCAAAAGAGCTCTCTGCTTCAACGTTTTTTGATTTGTTATGTCAAATGACTCGTATCCTTCTTTTCTAATGTTTGTCCAGGAAACATTATGAATGACAGTCTTTTATTCTGGGGAAAAAAATGTCACTCAGAAGAACAAAAGTTATACTTGTCGTTGATGCATACATGATGCTCTCCGAAGCTTACTGTAATAAAGTAAACATATCAGCATGCTATTGACTGGTGTCTCGTCTTATTGAAGGGGGTCCCTTTAGTCAGTCTGTTGTTGTTGTGACAAGATGGATTCTACTTAGAACTGATGTAACGGGCTCAAGTGAATGTCACAACAAGGGCTAACTGTGACAAATGGATGTGGGGAGAGACAGGACAGGATTCCGGCCTGGGTTTCCTCTCTGATAGCAGAAGGTCTACACTGTCTCTAGCAAGAGTGGAACGCTCAGGTTACCCTAAGACAAGAAACGCTCACAGTAAAACACTCTCTTGAATTGGTCTTTAATTCAGCGTAGCAAAGACATACAAACAGAATGTGGGAGCCATGCCTTAAAATCAATTGAACATAAATATTCACTTTCAACTGTTGTGCTAAAGCCTTGTCTCATATTGTTTGACCTATGGCTTCAGTTGGTTTATTAATGGCACTAACCCACACACACACACAAAAATATGTTTTGTCCATTGTGTTTCCATCCGGGTACTGTCCTCACCCTTAATGCTCACGTCTCTGCCATTCTCCGGTAAACATCCTGCGAACCGATCTAACTGACCTATTACCACTGACATGGATGATGAGAGTCCTTTTTGTCTCCACGGGGATTTCATCATGAAGATATGGTCAAATGAACTGTCAAACTAAGTGTCTTCTTTGTCGTATGAAAATAAAGCTGGGAAAAAGCTGGGATTATGACCAGAGCTATTCCTATCTGATGTGTAGTGAAATAATATTTGTTATTAACATGTTTGGGCGTAACCATGGACAACAGTAGTCCACATGATTGAATGTGTTTGGGAAAAACTTCAAGGAAAGTTTACAGTGCTGGACTGTTTCATGTTTTTTTTTTTTTTGGTCACTCTCCTGGTGGGACAGCTTGAAGCAACTAATTGTAACTGGCACTTATGGAAACAATGTCCTAGAACATCAGTTGCTTGACATCACTTTTCATCGTGTGGTCAGTTAAGTGAAATAAACATAGCATCATCCTGTCAAACCTCATCCATCGCTTGTTGTGTTTTACAAATAAACCCCAGCCTCCAAACAACCAACTTTGGCTTTAAATGTATATCTTTACGCTTTGTTTACACTTATCATTGACATGTTTTCCTCTTTTAATGTTATCGCTGTTTATTGCACCGCTTGGGTTTAGATACCCATGTCCTACGCCATAACGGTTGTCTTTGAGGTTGCTGACATGTTAACGCAAAAAAAAAAAGGGTCAGCTTTTAAAAGGAGAACATAAAACTTGGTCAGACATGGTTTCTTTTCTCTACGTGATTATGCTCCGTATCAGACTGTTTAAGAGGAGCGTTTTAAAGGGAGCTTTAGGGGCTTATGTTGTGTGTGTGTGTGTGTGTGGGGGGGGGGGGGGGGGTGTCTGAAGTGGTGGTTCGCCATTATTCTCTTTCACTGGGGCCTGCCATTTTCATTGAAATGAAGGCAATCAGGGGCCCGTATAGCTCTTTTCACAGCAGACTAAAGGGTCCGCTTTAGACAGACCTGTCCATGGGCCGCACAGACATGGGACACAACAGATGTGTTAAACACAGTGAACCCTCTGACAAGAGTTCAGAAGGGGGACTTCTGCGTCCTTTAAGAGGGGCAGCTTTATGCTAATTGCTGAATAGAGTGGCTCAAAGCTGGTTCATCTCTGATGCCTTTGGTGAGCATATCCGAGGACTCCCATGACACAAAGCAAAAAGAGTAGCTGTCTCTTCCCTCCATTTTTTGGTATACATTTCATTCATTAAAAGTAGTGCACACCATACTGTCCTGTTTTTCCATCTATTAAATCTATAAACCTAGTATAGAATCTTAAAATCAATAGATTGTTATCGTCATTTTAACACGTAGCATTATATTGAGCTGTTGTAGTCTGGGGACAGACACATTGTGTAGTCAGGATCACATGTTTTACTATGGTGCTACGTACAGCCTGAAGCCATGTTAGTGCTGGAGCCTAGCCTGGCTCCTACTGTGTCAGAGACTCCCGTGGGAATAAAGGTTTAGCACTATCCATGTGGGAATGCAGCCTACTCCACAATGTAAATCCAACCACACAAAGCAACACTCCCTGTGTTGTGTCAATCTTTAACTTTCTTTAAATTTCTCATCTTCAAGAAAGCGAATCATATCCCTAAACATTCAACCGGGTGTTCGAGAAAAAACAAACTCCTATAGTTCGTCTTCAACATTTAAATGTCCCTTCTTTGGCGCTGTAGCCGGGACCTTAAACCCAGGGGTTAACAATGGGAGCTTGGCGTGGACTGCCCAAGGCAAGCCATCTGCCATGGAAAGAGTGGAGTCCCATTGTCAGTCATTGTGGAATGTGTGGCCAGATTGATGAGGGTGATTCCTTCATGGTTCTCCGAGGCAGCAGACAGCACAGAGAGAACACCATGCACAGGGCACACCACAGAGCACACCACAGGGCACACCACAGAGCACACCACAGGGCACACCAGAGGGAGCAAACCCTGGCTCCCTCCCTCTCCCTGTCCCTCTCCCTGTCCCTGTCCACACACACATCCACCAATCACAGGAGGATTCAGCAGCAGGGCTTTCTGTGCTCTGTAAATATAGAGGGAATGTACTTAATGTGAAGTTAGCCTACATAAAACCAAGGTTATCAGTGCTCTCAACGGTCATTTTCCACTTCAGTGGAACATTGTGGACATACCACAAGAGATTAAGCAGATGCTTTGTGGTTTGTAAATGTAGTTCGTAATACCCATTGAAATTGAGCAATTTCTCAAAGTTGATAGATGAAAGTAGTTTAAGAGAATTAATCCTCTTACATGTAGAATGGTTGAACCCATCATAAGTTTCAAAGTGAATTCCTTGTTATAAACCCTGTTAATGCCCGACAGCAGATCTTTCCAGCAGTGCACGGTCATTCTCTGTGAAACATGTTTTTGATCGGTGTGTTTTTTTTGTTTTGTGAGTGACCTTTCGGGAACCTTAGTCGATAACAAAGAGCCTGGTTCCTCTCTAGGTTTCTTCCTAGGTTCCTGCCTTTCTAGGGAGTTTTTCCTAGCTACCGTGCTTCTACATCTGCATTGCTTACTGTTTGGGGTTTTAGGCTGGGTTTCTGTATAGCACTTTGTGATGTCGGCTGATGTAAGAAGGGCTTTATAAATACATTTGATTGATTGATTGATTGAACAATTTGACATATGACTTTATTGGTTGATAATCGTCCAAAAGATGTTTTATTGACTGTAAAAGACACAGTCAGGAACTAGAGTGTATGACTTTCTCCTGAACATTGGGAGAGAGGGAAATCCCAGGCCTGCCATTGGTTGACAGGAGGCTGGAGTCCTGTTGTGTTGTGGGTAATGTGCGCATGCCTTGGTCGGCGACCCCTGACCCTCTCAGCAGGTGTGTGTGGCCAGGCTTTATTGAGAGAGGCGCCCCCTCTGGCCTTTCCTAGAGGGGGCGGGTCAGTGGTGGGGGAGGAGGGGCCTGCACAGGACAGATGTTGTATGTGAAAACGTCCAGGGAAAGTGTGCCGTCACTAAAGAGGGGAATGCAGAACAATAAGGCAGATATCTGACACAAGCAGCCACACAACACACAAGCCCCAGGTTTCCATGGCAGCTTGTTGCTCTGGCAGCAGTACTAAGACCCGTGTGTTCACTGTGACATTAATTATGCCCTGGGATCCGGGATCCCCAAAAACAAAATATGCCTTTATTCCACTACTGCCATCATACAACCATGTCTTTTCTAGTTAGAATCGCACAAAATGTATCTGCTTATCGTCTCACTCAACGCCCTTGATACGGTCAAAACCCACAATGTTTTTGTAAATTGTGAAGTCAGCATGATGAACCAGATAACACTTCACATAGAGCAATGTTGAAGCCATATGGTTTCATCTTCTCTCTCACCATCTGTTTGCATGTGACTTCATGAATAGATTATGCCTGCACCACTCATTTGTATAAAACCAAAATGGAGGTTGCACAATATGGTTAACTCCACAATTGTAGAGTCATTTCCATTATATGGGATGATGAAAGAAGATGGGTTCATTTGAACCGTCTCTGACAAACAAACAGTTTTGTATCCACTGGGCAGTCAGAGAGTCAGTGTTCTGCAGGTTCCTGGGCCCCTGTTCATAAAGCATCTAAGAGTGGAGTGCTGATCTAGGATCAGTTTGGCCTTTTAGATAGAGGTCGACCGATTAATCGGAGTGGCCGATTAATTGGGGCCGATTTCAAGTTTTCATACCAATCGGAAATCGGTATTTTTGGATTTCTTTTTTTTTACAACTTTATTTAACGAGGCAAGTCAGTTAAGAACACATTCTTATGTTCAATGACGACCTAGGAACGGTGGGTTAACTGCCTTGTTCAGGGGCAGAACGACAGATTTTTACCTTAGTTTTTAACTAGTCCAACGCTCTAACCACCTGCTTTACATTGCAGTCCACGAGGAGACTGGCTGTTATGCGAATGCAGTAAGAAGCCAAGGTAAGTTACTAGCTAGCATTAAACTTATCTTATAAAAAACAATCAATCATAATCACTAGTTAACTACACATGGTTTATGATATTACTAGTTTATCTAGCGTGTCCTGCATTGCATACAATCGATGCGGTGCGCATTTGCGAAAAAGGACTGTCGTTGCTCCAACGTGTAACTAACCATAAACATCAATGGCTTTCTTAAAATAAATACACAATATATATTTTTAAATCTGCATATTTAGTTCATATTGCCTGCTAACATGAATTTATTTTAACTAGGGAAAATGTGTCACTTCTCTTGCAACAGTTAGGGTATATGCAGCAGTTTGGCTCGTTGCAAACTCTGTGAAGACTATTTCTTCCTAACAAAGACAGCCAACTTCGCCAAACGGGGGGTCATTTAACAAAAGCGCATTTGCGAAAAAAGCACAATCGTTGCACGACTGTACCTAACCATAAACATCAATGCCTTTCTTAAAATCAATACACAGAAGTATATATTTTTAAACCTGCATATTTAGCTAAAGCAAATCCAGGTTAACAGGCAATATTAACCAGGTGAAATTGTGTCACATCTCTTGCATTCATTGCACGCAGAGTCAGGGTATATGCAACAGTTTGGGCCGCCTGGCTCAATGCGAACTAATTTTCCAGAATTTTACGTAATTATGACATAACATTGAAGGTTGTGTGTAACAGTATAATTTTAAACCGTCCCCTCGCGAACCAGGGACCTTCTGCACACATCAACAACAGTCACCCTCGAAGCATCGTTACCCATCGCTCCACAAAAGCCGAGGCCCTTGCAGAGCAAGGGGGAAACACTACTTCAAGGTCTCAGAGCAAGTGACGTAACCGATTGAAATGCTATTTAGCGCACACCGCTAACTAAGCTAGCTGTTTCACATCCGTTACATGTGCAATGTAACAGGAATATTTAGACTTATGGCTGCCACCCGTTAGATAAAATACGGAACAGTTCCGTATTTCACTGAAAGAATAAACGTTTTGTTTTCCAGATGATAGTTTCTGGATTCGACCATATTAATGACCTAAGGCTCGCAATTTCTGTGTTATTATGTAATAATTAAGTCTATGATTTGATATTTGATAGAGAAGTCTGACTGAGCGATGGTAGGCACCAGCAGGCTCGTAAGCATTCATTCAAACAGCACTTTCGTGCGTTTTGCCAGCAGCTCTTCACAATGCTTCAAGCATTGTGCTGTTTATGATCTTCGTCTGCTCCGTTCCGTCTCCCAGGTTCAATCTCCGTTTCCATCTTCGTCGCGTCCATCTGTCTTCCAGTCTCCTTCAAGCCAATCAAATCAACTCCCGAGATTAGGCTGGTGTAACCGATGAGAAATGGCTAGCCAGTTAGCAGGGTGCGGACTAATAGCGTTTCAAACGTCACTCGTTCTGAGACTTGGAGTAGTTGTTCCCTTTGCTCTGCATGGGTAACGCTGCTTCGAGTGTGGCTGTTGTCGATGTGCTCTGGTTCGAGCCCAGGTAGGAGCGAGGAGAAGGACGGAAGCTATACTGTTACACTGGCAATACTAAAGTGCCTATAAGAACATCCAATAGTCAAAGGTATGTGAAATACAAATCGTATAGAGAGAAATAGTCCTATGATTCCTATAATAACTACAACCTAAAACTTCTTACCTGGGAATATTGAAGACTCATGTTAAAAGGAACCACCAGCTTTTATATGTTCTCATGTTCTGAGCAAGGAACTTAAACGTTAGCTTTCTTACATTGCACATATTGCACGTATAGAGAGAAATTTTACTTTCTTCTCCAAAACTTTGTTTTTGCATTATTTAAACGTTAGCTTTCTTACATTGCACATATTGCACTTTTACTTTCTTCTCCAAAACTTTGTTTTTGCATTATTTAAACCAAATTGAACATGTTTCATTATTTATTTGAGGCTAAATTGATTTTATTGATGTATTATATTAAGTTAAAATAAGTGTTCATTCAGTATTGTTGTAATTGTAATTATTACAAATGTTCAAAAAAACGGCAGTTTAATCGATATCGGCCTTTTTTTTGGTCCACCAATAATCGGTATCGGTATTGGCGTTGAAAAATCATAATCGGTCGACCTCTACTTTTAGATCATATGCTTCTATGGACAAGGGGGGACCTGTTCCTAGATCAGCCAAATTATGAAAACAGGCCCAGGTCCTATAGTTGTAATAGACTCCATCTTGAATCCTGGCCAACGCACATGGACAGTGTCTGAGGAATGCACTGTGTCTGGGGACAATTCCAATATGGAATTGCTAAAGCTTCAAAGCAGTGGGGTGTAGCAGACAGCACAGCTTGTTGTCCTGTCTGTTTACTGCGCTTGGGTCGTTTCCTTTAAGGAGATGGCTGCTGCAGAGGAATGTGAGAGTCTGCCACTGTCTTTGATCAATCCACGGCCTAATCAGGTCATAGTACACAACAAATGGGCAGTAAACCAGTCATTTCAATCGCTGACAGCTCTTTCCAATTGAGTAGTAATGCACACAAGCACATTGCATCATTACTGTTGTAAAGCTTCATGGACAGGTGCTTCTACACCTGCATTGCTTGCTGTTTGGGGTTTTAGGCTGGGTTTCTGTACAGCACTTTGAGATATCAGCTGAAGTACGAAGGGCTATATAAATAAAATTGATTTGATTTGATTTGACAGGAGAGAGTCTCTGCAGCCAGTCTAGATCTAGTTTCTCCAGCTTGGCCACCATAAAATGATCTTGGAAGTGACATATTTTTTTGTACCTATATTTAACTAGGCAAGTCAGTTAGAACAAATTCTTCTTTACAGTGTTGGCCTACCCCCGGACAACACTGGGCCAATTGCGCACCGCCCTATGGAACTCCCAATCATAGCCGGTTGTGATACAGCCTGGAATCAAACTCTGTAGTGACACCTCTAGCACTGAGATGCAGTGCCATAGACCTCTGTGCCCCTCGGAGCCCAAGATTGATGAGGGAGATTGGAATGGAAGGTGCGTGGAAGGTCATGAAACCAAAACAATACAATGATGAAAGATACATGAAAGACATGGGGGATAATACATGGAGAAACTGTAGCTGTTCAGCACTCCCCAGTGAGTGATACAGGATGACTTTTCACTCAGACAAATCTGTGGGCAGACCTTGCATTGACTTTTCTCCGTGCTGACCTGTTTTTGTTGCATTGAATTTTACTGGGAGTTTTTCACATGAATTGCTCAAGGGGAAATGGAGGGAGAACAGGCAACCTCTAAGAATAAATGGTAATCGGGCAGGAACCGAGGAGCAAAGTCTTAGGAGGCAGTTCTAAAAGGAAGCTGCTGTGAGTAGAAAACATTGCCTCACTGTGCTAGTGTGTTTTTTCCTTTTTCAACATGACCTTGTCTATAAAATATCTTTGTTCATTTTTCCAGGGGTCTCTGCTCCTCTCGGCCTCCAGGACAATGTTCGGAGGGTAAACGCTGGTGCCTTGTATGGGAGATGTCAGTCCAATGACGCATGACATTTGTATAACATTACTGGGTTCACAGCCTGGGGTCAAAGTGACCCAGGGAAAAGAAAGAGCCAAGGCCAGGCCTGAGGATAAATCGTGAACTTCAGCCATCAGAAAGAAAGCACAGGTCAAACAACCCTTAGATACGCATCTTGGCTTTAGCTCGGCGATCAAGTCTTTGAAACGATCTAAAGATTATTGCTTTAAACGTTTTGCCCCAAAAGCCATGGTCATCATCTCCCACGGAGAGATATCGGGCTGCAGCTGCTGCTAAAGGTCTGCAGAAGGTCACCAAAGAAAGCCCCTTCCAAACCTATAGAGATGATGTACAGTTTGTACAATATGAGGTCTACCATTTTCTTCTTCTAATTGTAACCACTTTATTTATTTACCTTTTGCATTGACAAAAGTAGTACAATTGTATGGACGTTTTTTTATGGGAGATGAAGATCTGTTATATTTTTGGGACAGATACATAGTGTGGCCTCTTGAATGTCTAGCCAAGTTTCACGTGTATTTATTTTGTGAGATCAGTAAATGATTCACCACTGATTTACAATGTGATTTGTTGAGCATGCAAATTAACAGACCTATCCCCAGTTTCTAGATAGCGATGGAATTTTGTTTTTTACGAGTGTTTTAACGATGCATCTTTCCTACATTTCCCAAAACACCACGCAAATGTCATGTATTGTATTGTCATGTCTTGTCCCTGTGCTTTCTCTTCTCTTCGTTTCCCCCTGCTGGTCTTATTAGGTTTCTTTCTCTCTCTCTATTCCTCTCTCTCTCTATCGTTCCGTTCCTGCTCCCAGCTGTTCCTCATTCTCCTAACGACCTCGTTTACTCTTTCACACCTGTCCCCTATTTTGCCCTCTGATTAAGTCTCTATTTCTCTCTCTGTTTCTGCTTCTGTCCTTGTCGGATTCTTGTTTGCTGTTTGCTTTGCCTTTGTTCCGTCCAGTTGTATTCTGCCTCGTCATCAGATACTGCGTGTGAGCAGGTGTCTCTATCCTCTACGGCCCGCGCCTACCCGAAGGGACCTGCAGTCTGTTGCCGCTAGCCCTGCAACTCTCCTCAACAACTAGAAGGGGGACTCTCCTGTTAAACTAGAGGATTTATGTTTTCCCTGTTTGGACATTAAAAGACTCTGTTTCCGTTATATCGCTTTTGGGTCCTCACTCACCTGCATAACAGCAGAGAACGTTCGTAAGTGCTTCGTTGAGGCATTTGGGGGTGGCAGGTAGCCGTAGTGGTTAAAGCATTGGGACAGTAACCGAAAGGTTGCTGGAGCGAATCTCTGAGCTGACAAGGTAAAAATCTGTCATTCTGCCCCTGAACAAGGCAGTTAACCCACTGTTCCCCGGTAGGCCATCATTGTAAATAAGAATTTGTTCTTAACTGACTTGCCTAGTTAAATAAAAAAATGTATGTGTCGATACAGATATGATGGAAAGAAAGGCAGCTCTCGGGTCAGCTTTCTCCATTAAAACCTTACCTTAACAATATAATTATTCCACAATGCTGACGACAGATCAGCTCCTTGAAATATATTAAACCTATGGCTGCAAATATTGAGGCGGCTTATTCTAATGCTTACCCTATAACATTGCACTAAATCAAGATTTGACACATCATTCAGCACATGTAAGGTTCAATATCATGATATATATTGAGGCAAAACATTTGACAGTAGCCAAATAGATAGATACAAATACATTTAATGAACATGAAAATGATTTCAAATCTATAGAAAGTATTCATACCCCTTGACTTCTTTCACATGTTTTTGCTACAGCCTGAATTCAGAATGGATTAAATAGAGGGGGGGTTTCTCACCCATCTGCACACAAATACCCCATAATGACAAAGTGAAAATATGTTACATTTTTTTGTGTGCAAATGCATTGAAGATGAAATACAGAAATATCTCATTTACATTTGTTTGTACACCACTGAGTCAATACTTTAAAGAGCATATTTGCCAGTGATTACAGCTGTCTATTTTCTGGGTAAGTCTTTAAGAGCTTTCTTACCTGGATTATGTAACATTTGCCAATTATTATTTTCAAAATTATTCAAGCTCTGTCAATTTGGTTGTTGATCATTGCAAGCTAACCATTTTCAGGTATTGCCATACATTTTCAAGTGGATTTAAGGCAAAACTGTAACTCGGCCACTCGGGAACATTCACTGTCTTCTTGGTAAGCAACTCCAGTGTAGATTTGGTCTTGTGTTTTAGGTTATTGTCCTGCTGGAAGGTGAATTCATCTCCCAGTTAATGGCTGCAGCAACTTACTCTGTAGCTCTGCTAGCTCTTTCTGTCACACCCTGACCATGGTTTGCTTTGTATGTTCTATGTTTTGTTTGGTCAGGGTGTGATCTGAGTGGGCATTCTATGTTGCATGTCTTGTTTGTCTGTTTCTGTGTTTGGGCCTGATATGGTTCTCAATCAGAGGCAGGTGTTAGTCATTGTCTCTGATTGGGAACCATATTTAGGTAGCCTGTTTTGTTTTGGGTTTTGTGGGTGATTGTTCCTGTCTTTGTGTTTGTGGCACCAGATAGGACTGTTTAGTTTTTTTCACGGTTCTTGTTTTGTATATTGTTCATTTATCATCTTCATTAAAGATGTATCACAATAACCACGCTGCATTTTGGTCCACCTCTCCTTCCCAGGAAGAATCCCGTTACAGAATCACCCACCACAACAGGACCAAGCGGCGTGGTAACGGGCAACAGCAACAGCGGTACAAAGAGGAATGGACATGGGACGATGTATTGGACGGCAAGGGTTGCTACACATGGGAGGAGATCCTGGCGGGAAAGGATCGCCTTCCATGGGAACAGGTGGAGGCTGCTAGGAGAGCAGAGGCAGCCGGAGAGAGGAGCCGGCGATATGAGGAAACACGGCCTGCAAGGAAGCCCAAGAGGCAGCCCCAAAAATGCATTGGGGGGTGGCACACAGGAAGTATGGCGAAGCCAGGTAGGAGACCTGCACCAACTTCCTGTGCTTACCGGAGGGCGAGAGAAACCGGGCAGGCACCGTGTTATGCGGTGGAGCACACAGTGTCCCCAGTGCGGGTGCATAGCCCGGTGCGGTACATACCAGCTCCACGTATCGGCCGGGCTAGAGTGAGCATCGAGCCAAGTGCCATGAAGCCGGCTCTACGCATCTGGTCTCCAGTGCGTCTCCTTGGGCTGGCGTACATGGCACCAGCCTTGCGCACGGTGTCCCCGGTTCGCCTGCATAGCCCAGTGTGGGCTATTCCACCTCTCCGCACTGGCAGGCGACCGGGAGCATTCAACCAGGTAAGGTTGGGCAGGCTCGGTGTTCAAGAGCTCCAGTGCGCCTGCACGGTCCGGTCTATCCGGTACCACTTCCACGCATCAGCCCTCCGGTGGCAGCTCCCCGCACTCGCCCTGAGGTGCGTGTCCTCGGACCAGTACCACCAGTGCCGGCACCACGCACCAGGCCTACAGTGCGCCTCGCCTGTCCAGCACTACCGGAGTCTCCCGCCTCTCCAGCGCTGCCTGAGCAACCCATCTGCCCAGCGCCATCAGAGTCGCCAGTCTGCCCAGCGCCGCCAGTGCCGCTAGTCTGCCCAGCGCCGCCAGTGCCGCCAGTCTGCTCAGCGCCGCCAGTGCCGCCAGTCTGCAAGGAGCCGCCAGTACTGCCAGTCTGCAAGGAGCCGCCAGTGCCACCAGTCTGCCAGGAGCCGCCAGTGCCGCCAGTCTGCCAGGAGACGCCAGTGCCGCCAGTCAGCCAAGAGCCGCCAGTGCCGCCAGTCAGCCTGGAGCCGCCAGTGCCGCCAGTGCCGCCAGGAGCCGCCAGTGCCGCCAGGAGCCGCCAGTGCCGCCAGTCAGCCAGGAGCCGCCAGTGCCGCCAGTCAGCCAGGAGCCGCCAGTGCCGCCAGTCAGCCAGGAGCCGCCAGTGCCGCCAGTCAGCCAGGAGCCGCCAGTGCCGCCAGTCAGCCAGGAGCCGCTAGTGCCGCCAGGTTCTGCCAGAGCCGCCAGTCAGCCCAGAGACGCCAGAGCCCCTCAGCCCAGAGGCGCCAGAGCCCCCGCCCCTCTGTCCAGAGGGGCAGTCCAGCGGGTTCATTTAGAAGGGTCGCCGTGGTTAGGAGGCCACGGAAGCGGAAAATGGGGCGGACTAAGACTATGGTGAAGTGGGGGCCACACCCAGCACCAGAGCTGCCACCGCGGACAGATGCCCACCCAGACCTTCCCCAATAGGTTCAGGTTTTACGGCCGGAGTTCGCAACTTTGGGGGGGGGTGGTACTGTCACACCCTGACCATAGTTTGCTTTGTATGTTCTGTGGCACCAGATAGGACTGTTTAGGTTTTTTCACGGTTCTTGTTTTGTAGATCGTTGTATTTTCATCTTTATTAAAGATGTACAAAAATAACCACGCTGCATTTTGGTCCGCCTCTCTTTCACCAGAAGAAAACCATTACACTTTCTATATAATTTATATATATATATATATATATATATATATATCACTTTCAGCTCTCAGTAACCACCAAAAACACCTTATAGAAAATAGGCTAAAATATAAGGCACATTGCCACAAAGTTAAAACAAACAGACTGTGTTGATGGCTTTTGCAAATAGAGCTGGGTTTCTTCACGTCTAAATGAAGAATTTTAAAACAGGCATCTACAGTACCTGTTTTTTTTGTCCGACTTTCACGTTTTCTACCACAACCACAAACCCTATAGCAGTTTCTGGTTCTCACCTCTGAGATATGACCTTCCTCACAGACAAACTGACAACAGTCTTTCGCCAGGGTTTGTTTCCTACTGTGTCATTACAATACAGACTAAAGTATTACAATAGAGAGGAGCAACTTAGAGGTTATTCTTCACCACTGTATTGCTATGACAACGGGGTTTTAAAGCCATGGTTATTTTAGGATCCAGCATGGCAGCTCATTTTAAGACGTCTTGCTCTGTCATGTTGGCATAGTCCAGAACATGCCTAGGAAAATAAACTGAACCAAAATATAAACGCGACATGTAAAGTGTTGGTCCCGTGTCTCATGAGCTTCAATAAAAGATCCAAGACATTACGCACAAAAAGCGTATTTCTCTCAAATGTTGTGCACACATTTGTTTACATCCCTGTTAGTGAGAATTTCTCCTTTGCCAAGATAATCCATCTGTCTGACAGGTGTGGCATATCAAGAAGCTGATTAAACAGCATGATCATTACACAGGTGCACCTTGTACTGCGGACAGTAAAAGGCCATTCTAAAATGTGCAGTTTTATCACACAACACAATGCCACAGAAGTCTTAAGTTGAGGGAGCTTGCAACTGGCATGCTAACTGCAGGAATGTCCACCAGAGCTGTTGCCAGAGAACTGAATGTTAATCTCTCTGCCATAAGCCACCTCCAATGTCGTTTTAGAGAATTTGGCAGTACGTCCAACAGGCCTTACACCCGCAGTGTGTTACCATACCAGCCCAGGACCTCCACATCCTGCTTCTTCACCTGCAGGATCTTCTGAGGCCAGCCACCCCGATAGCTGATGAAACTGTGGGTTTGCACAACCTAACAATTTCTGCACCAACTGTCAGAAACCATCTCAGGGAAGCTCATCTGTGTGCTCGTCGTCCTCACCAGGGTCTTGACCTGACTGCAGTTTGGCGTCGTACCCGACTTCAGTGGGCAAAAAATGCTCACCTTCGATGGCCACTGGCATGCTGGAGAAGTGTGCTCTTCACGGAAGAATCCCAGTTTCAACTGTACTGAACTGATGGCAGACGGCATGTAGAGGTACCGTGACGAGGTCCTGAGGCCCATTCATCCCCCGCCATCACCTCATGTTTCAGAATATTAATGCACAGCCCCATGTCGCAAGGATCTGTACACAATTCCTGGAAACTGAACATTTCCCAGTTCCTCCATGGCCTGCGTACTCACCAGACATGTCACACATTTAGCCCGTTTGGGATGCTCTGGATAGACTAGTGTTCCAGTTCCCGCCAATATCCAGCAACTTCGCACAGCCATTGAAGAGGAGTGGGACAATATCCAACAGGCCACAATCAACAGCCTGGTCAACTCTATGCAAAGGAGATGTTTCAGGCTGCATGAGGGAAATGGTGGTCACACCAGATACTGATTGGTTTTCTGATCCACGCCCCTAGCTTCTGTTTAAGATATATGTGACCAGCAGGCGCATATTTGTATTCCCAGTCATGTAAAATCCATAGATTAGGGCTGAAGGAATTTATTTCAATTCACAGATTTCCTTATATGAACTGTAACTCGGTAAAATCTTTGAAATGATTGCATGTTGCGTTCATATTTTTGTTCAGTGTAATTTCCAGTAGTTTAGAGTGACCAGTACCCTGGCTAAATTGAGGGATTTAAAACAAATTGAATGAGATTACATTGGAATAAATCATTGGTTGAGCACATGAGCTAGGGTGCTCAGTGGCAAGCCAGGAGCATTACGATCAATCCTCGTGTCTGTGTTTTTCAGTTTGAGCCAAGTCAAACATGGAAACCTATTCATAGTGTGAGCAGAAGTTAGGCCCAGGGAGGACCCCTTCCTGTCAGCCAATCTCCTCCTGATTAGTGGGAATAAAGGGTCATCCTCTCCCTGACATCCCTTTGTGTCTGTATCGACAGGGGAAAACATCCTATCCACTGTTTCCCCTCAGGGATATCATGATCTCTACTGTTGGCGGAACCATCACTGGTCCAAGCCAAGGAATGTCTGATGTAGACCTGGCTCATCTTGACAGGTCTGAGACCTGCTGTGAGACCCTATGGACACGGTCACATCTGCAGGAAGACTCCTGATTATGATTAGACCTTTGTGGTCAGCATGGGTTCTCCCATTTCCTCCTTACCGTGGGCACAGGCTTGCTTCATGTGTATCTCAGATATGTTTCCAATATGTATGCCGGCGTGTGCATTTTCAAAGAGTGACTGAGGCTAGGGCGTTCAAGTTGAGGCGGTGTCGCCTTTGAGAGTCCTTGTCCTTTCATGCGTTCAGTGGTGTTCATGTTTTCAATCTGTTATTTCCCACCATTGTCTGCTGTGAAGGCGTTTTCTGGGAAGCATCAAAGATATTTGTTTATCATCTACTTTAACTCTTGCCTCGTCCAAAGAAGCCACTGCTAAAGATGTTTGTTTAAGGGGTCAGGCTATCTGTTTAGAAATATATATCTGGAGATATATTTAGCAGCTGGGGGTGACCCTTTGCTATTGTAGACAGGGTGAAAATAGCTTCCCAGAGTGTCATAATTCAGGCACATGGTTGTGTACATAACATACATCTTGAAGATACTGTATGCATAGTGTATATAGAGAAACAGAAACTGTTAAATACACCACTGTCTGTGTAGCAGAAATAGTCCAAACTCTAACAAATTCAAATCACATGAGGATAAGGGATAGTACACAAAATAGTCCAGAAAACGTTTGTTTACAACTTCAGTAAATCGGAAGTGAGCAAACATGAAATTTGTCTGATCTGGGATTTAATCCATTTAGCCTGTTGGTTTAAAATCTTCAAAGCGTTAAAGGGCTTGTTACTGGCACCGCTATGTTGTCTTCTGGATCTATGGTCTATTGTACACTGTTAATACCAGCTTAGCAGGAGAACCTTGGCTAATTATCCTGGTTAACCATCTCTATGCAACATTATATGACAGTAGCTCTGATGACCAGAAGAATCTGTACAGTTATGTGACCAAAAACAATCATGGGTGGAGCCAGGCCATGACCCATTACAACCAAACCTTACTCGTGTTTTTGCATCCTCATAGGGAGAAATTAAGTCTATTTGTGAACAAAATGTTGTTTTAGATGAGTTTCTCACCATTAGGACAGTCCTGTCTATGTGAGCGGGGACGAGGGAGTGGAATAACTAAATTGTGAGTAGGATGTGAGCACCCAACTCTGACCTCCCTCCCCACTGCTTCCTCTCCCAAATCCCTGGGTGGGTCTCCCCCCAGGCTGCTAGAAATCACACATATCTACTGTTCTCTGCCTGGCTAGTGTTTTTTTTAATTTTACCTTTATTTAACTAGGCAAGTCAGTTAAGAACAAATTCTTATTTTCAAAGACAGCCTAGGAACGGTGGGTTAACTGCCTGTTCAGGGGCAGAACGATAGATTTGTACCTTGTCAGCTCGGGGATTTGAACTTGCAACCTTCCGGTTACTAGTCCAACGTGCTTACCACTAGGCCACTGGCTAGTGTTTCTCTAGTTAGTAGTCTTAGGGACTGGGACTGAGAGATAACATTTATTGCCTGGCTGAAGTAGCAGGGAGGGAAATCTGTCAGTTTGTTTCAGTTGGGTTTCTGCCATGGGAGATATTAATCTGCTGTTTTTAAGCAGGAAATGAAAGGTAATCCTTGAAATACGCAAAAACGGTGAAACAGTTCATGAATCCTCTGCCATAGCAATAACACTGTGGTATGTCCCTGTTTTCTTTTATAACCGTCCCTTATTATGATCAGAGTGACTGCGGATTCGAGAGAGATCAGGCCTGGGCAAGAATGAAATGGTGCATTCGGAATAATAAAAAAATCATGAATAAATGTATAATAAATTACAAAAGACAGTACGTCGGTATAGTCCAAGAACCTTGTGACATTTCCTGCCTCATACGTGTCACTGAATTTGACATAGCTCACGTTGTCATATCACACCGTAAAGCGGTCCGCATCGCACACAATGTGTTGACAATAGGTTTGGACGAGTACACGTTTCCGTGCACAAGAGCGGCATTGAAAAGGACACATGGCTTGAATTTGGATCAGTGAATTGTTTGCCAGTGGAGAGGCCTAAGCTTTAGGAAGATGAGGAGGCTTCTATCTGACGGAGCTCTATCTCTGTAGTCTCAACCCCCCCCCAGGAAGCGTGTGCACCAGTTAAACCATGGAAAGTTTACACTGCTGCTGAACAGATCAGTGTTTACGTTGGGGCCACCTCAGTAGGAAGCAGTGTAGCAGTAGTAGAAGCAGTGGTGGTGGGCTCCGACTCCCTGTGTCATCAAATGAGTCACTGTTTCCACTTGATAAATACAAAGCAAACAGTTTGATTCCGCTGTTATTGGCAGATCAGAGGATGTAACTCTGCTCTAGAAGACATCAGAGAGTTGTTGAAATTCCAAAGGAATGTCATAATGGTTAATTGAATGGCTATGATGTGGGTTAGTAGTGTATGTATGTATGTATGTATGTATGTATGTATGTATGTATGTATGTATGTATGTATGTATGTATGTATGTATGTATGTATGTATGTATGTATGTATGTATGTATGTATGTATGTATGTATGTATGTATGTATGTATGTATGTATGTATGTATGTATGTATGTATGTATGTATGTATGTATGTATGTATGTATGTATGTATGTATGTATGTATGTATGTATGTATGTATGTATGTATGTATGTATGTATGTATGTATGTATGTATGTATGTATGTATGTATGTATGTATGTATGTATGTATGTATGTATGTATGTATGTATGTATGTATGTATGTATGTATGTATGTATGTATGTATGTATGTATGTATGTATGTATGTATGTATGTATGTATGTATGTATGTATGTATGTATGTATGTATGTATGTATGTATGTATGTATGTATGTAAAAGATACGTACGCTGGTTCTGTAAAAGGTGTGATGGACCTCAGCTGCTGGTTGAGGATACATGAGGCCAGAGTGCTGATAACAGGATGGAGATTTGGTTTCAAGTAGGTTTCCTCCCACAAAACACACACTCATCACTTTTACTGCTGGGACTGAGAGTCAACGTAAAAAGTTGAGAATAACTGAATGCTGGATCAGGTCCAATACACATGTTTTTATCTCAATATCATAAACATTTTTAGGTAACAATTAAGCACCTTACTGTGATTGTTTCCAATTCAAATGGTCAAAAGGAAACAGAATAGCAATTCCTCAAGCAAAAATGTTGCTAGGACTGTCTGGGACTGGAGTGTAGAGCGGAAAACTGAAAACCAAACTTATTGGCAGAGAGGGTTGGAACTCTCTTTCTTATTGGTCTATTAACTAATTTACCGCCTGGGGATGTCACAGGCAGGTCAAACATCCATCCCACCAAAACAGGATGACATTTCAGGCAGTCTTTTCAAACAGCTCTTACACTAAAAGGGCATTACAATTTCACAGTATAATTTCAACATCATAGTGTGGAAATATATATAAAACACAGGCAAATCATAATATTTAACAGCACTGGGACTTTAAAGCTATTCGGGAAACGTTTCCGCATAGTGTGCAATGAATCTCCGTAACTTAATCATGATTGCCTCAAATCAGTTTATTTGGTGCCATACTCTAATATACTCTTCTTTGTATACAAGAAAGAGATGGAAATGTGTTAGCTCCCTGTCCCCTAGGGCATTATAATACCCAGAAACCCCTCATTATACGTACCTTGAATTGCTGTGGGTCCAGAGATGCTATCTGTCTCCAGATAACAGGAGATACTGTGTGTTTTAACATAGCACAGAATGGGTGACTTGTTTGCGCTTCCGAGATTTTCAGTCATCTATTTCAAGCCTGTCACACAATGGGCTGATGTGAGAAATGTTCTTCTGGCAACAAATACTGTGCTATTTCACAGAGCCACAAGGGCTATTTGTTGCTGTCACTTTTCTGCCCCCCCTCAGTTGGTGACCGATCACAGCTCTCATTCCCAGCATGCAGGGGATGTCACGGACTGCTGCCTCACTACCACTGCAAATATCAGAGCTGACATGGTGGTCAGCTGCAAACTCTTACACTTTTTGTACCACGTTACCATGGGAATCGCAAATCAACCACAGTCCCCACTCATTGTGCTGGTATATATATCTGTAGAGTCGTGTAAAACCTTGGATGTGTTATTAAATGCTGAGCTGCAGCAGATTCCTGACCCTACCCCAGTGGAGCCATGACACAGTGTTCTCATTGAGCCTGGTCTGAAACAAGGTTAAGTCGAAAGCCCTTGTTCCCCCTTTTTCTCGGTCACGTGATTCTTTTGTCACTATGATGGGATCACAACCGGAAGGTTCTCAGAGAGCACTTGGGTGTGCTGTCAGCATTTGATCTCTATTGTTCACTCTTTCCCTCTACAATTTGCTGAAGGAACAAGATACAGTTTCTCTCTCCCCTCTATAGAAAGTACCTCGTTTGTGGAACTCCATTGAAATGTGCCTTTTTGCCTTTTTGTCCACTTCAATTTCATCAATTGAGTTTGTTGAAAGTCTCCCACTGTACGCACACACTGGTTGAATCAACAATGTGGAATAGATGCTGAATCGTGGGATTGCTCATGAAGAACCAAAATCGAATCATATTTTTTATTTCTGCTTCTAAAAGTGGATGGTTAAAACATTAACTTCAGTGATTATATTTGTTGGTGGTCTTGTTTGAAGGATTATAGTTTTTTGTTGTAAATGAGAACAGTGTAATTGATGGACTAATGATCATAGGAGAGCGGCGGTAATGGGGACACTGGGACAGTCACTGTCTGATCGAGATATGCTGGGCTCAGCATGGCGTCTTCTTATTAACATATTTTGCTGATTGTATCTGGCCTACATATGACCATTTGTTTTGGCATCTTGGGAAAATGTCCTGGGTACTGGCATATCTTGTTGTCATGGTAATGACACTGTATGCATTGTGTGCATTTTATTCAAAAGGCATCCGTCAGCTGTTTCCTTCTAATTTATAGTTTGGTAAGAATCCACAGAGATCCTCTTGGGGCTAGCCCTTTTTCTTCTTGGGGAAACACTATTGTTATGTGGTTACTCTCTGCTACTCTTTCTTTCTCTCCATTGTTTGGCTTGCACTGTATTTACACTATATTTGTCTTGTGTAACACATCAGGAACAAAAGACAGAACAAACTACAATATCCACCTACTTTATCTAGGATCACATAGACATAGACTAGACTGGGAGACTCAAATTAGTATGATAGGTTACGTTTGGTATGGTCACATAAGACAGATGGTTACTTAAAGCAAAAACAAAAGTAAGGTGGTTGGGGGTGTAACACGAATGTCAAGCAACCAAAGGTTGCGAGTTCAAATGTCATCAAAGACAACTTTAGCATTTTAGCTAATTACCAACTTAAAACTTTGTAGCTACTTTGCAACCACTTAGCATGATAGCTAACCCTTCCCCTAACCCTAGCCTTAACCCTTTAACCACAATCCTAAACGTAACCCTAATCTTAACCATAACCCCTAGCCTAGCTAGAATTCATAACGTATCATACACTTAGCAAATTCGAAACACATTGTATGTTTTGCAGATTGGTAAATGTTTACATATGTTTACGTATAATACGAATTGTGGCTCGTAACATATCATACAAAATGGGTGATGGAAAATCCACAAATGATTACATACCATACGAAATGTAACATATCATAAGAGCGTTGGGCCAGTAAGCAAAAGGTTGCTGGATTGAATCCCCGAGCTGACAAGGCCCCTAAGCAAGGCAGTTAACACACTGTTCCCCGGGTGCCGAAGACGTGGATGTCGATTATGGCAGCCCCCTGCACCTCTCTGATTCAGACGGTTTGGGTTAAATGCGGAAGACACATTTCAGTTGAAGGCATTCAGTTGTACAACTAACTAAGTATCCCACTTTCCCCTAAATGGAGTATCTCTGATTTACGTAAAGAATAATACCAAATGCTCTGAGACCAGGTTGAGCCTCAGCAAAAACCTCATTACAAACAATCCCAAGTATGTACACTGACACCCAAAGTTGTAAATCAACAGATTCCACTAAAAGCATAGTCTTTGGTAGCTGACCTCAAATAACAGCAGCAGCAGGAGCAGCAGTATCTAGACTAACCGTGTGCTGTGATAGGAAACGAGATACGCCACTGAGGCAAGATGGGGAGATTGGGCCTGTGTGCTGATTACTACCAGGTTCCCAGGGTCTTGTCTCTCTCTGGGGAGAGACCTGAGCACAGATTGGGTCTCCCCACTGTCATTACTGCCTGTGAGTGCCACAATAGGTCAGGGAGATGAGATAACATTGTGGGTGAGGAGCAGCAGGTGAGAAGCTCAACAGGGCATTATTAGGTATCCGGATCCCAGGGTGTAGCATTGCTGCTGACCTCAGGGGTTATGACTCACCATCTGCCACAGAGAATTCCTCCTGCTCAGAGCTCAAGCCCAAGGGCCAATTCAACAGGGGAACTAAATGTTTGTGTTGTTTTGGCTTTGGTTTCTCTAGTTTCTTTGTCTCTTTTTGTAAACAGATGAATGATAACGAATATGCTTTCAAAAGGTTTGATCTGTAGTAGTGTCTGTTTATCATAGCCTTAGTGGCTATGAAAAAGGAAAAACAGATTTGTAGCATTTCAGATTTATTCTATCTATATAGTCATAGGAGCTGACCTGTAGAACACAGTGCATGAACCGTGGAACCTATCCTTCTGCCAGTCAGATATGTGGCCCACATTATATGGGTTTTCAGATTCTCAAATTCCAGTCGGTTTACAGGACCATCAGTCACTGAGAGCACACCCCAGGGATGCTCTGATGAAAGCCATGTTGGATGGTTCACACACATGACCCCAGTGTGCTGACGCTGGGTACACCCTTTACCTTGACCTCTGATCCCAGCGCCTGTTTGATCTGAGAACCTGGTGTAAAATCAGAGGTGCCCATCACAGCCACACATGCCAGCCACCCGTCCGGTCTGAGAGGCAGACACGGCAGAACCTGGGAATATTGAATTAGGACGTGCTGCTTTGACCGAAAAGCAGGAGCCAGTTGTTAAGAGGATGAGGCTGGCCCCATGCCCGTCTCTGACCAGCCAGCTTGAAGAGCAGCTGGTAACAGCTATCAGCTTTCACGGACAGGCCAGGTGAAGTAGAGTTGAAGTCGGAAGTTTACATACACCTTAGCCAAATACATTTAAACTCAATTTTTCACAATTCCTGACATTTAATCAGAGTAAAAATGCCATGTCTTAGGTCAGTTAGGATCACCGCTATATTTTAAGAATGTGAAATGTCAGAATAGCAGTACAGAGAATGATTTATTTCAGCTTTTATTTTTTCACTTTTTTTTCCACTTTTTAAAAAATCACATTCCCAGTGGGTCAGACGTTTACATACACTCAATTAGTATTTGGTAGCATTGCCTTTAAATAGTTTGACTTGGGTCAAACGTTTCGGGTAGCCTTCCACAAGCTTCCCACAATAAGTTAGGTTTGTATGCCTCCTTGCTCACACACACTTTTTCAGTTCTGCCCACAAATCTTCTATAGGATTGAGGTCAGGGCTTTGTGATGGCCACTCCAATACCTTGACTTTGTTGTCCTTAAGCCTTTTTGTCACAACTTTGGAAGTATGCTTGGTGTCATTGTCCATTTGGAAGACCCATTTGAGACCAAGCTTTAACCGATGTCTTGAGATGTTGCTTCAACATATCCACATCATTTTCCTCCCTCATGATGCCATCTATTTTGGGAAGTGCACCAGTCCCTCCTGCAGCAAAGCACCCCCCAAACATGATGCTGCCACCCCTGTACTTCACGGTTGGGATGGTGTTCTTCGGTTTGCAAGCCTCCCCCTTTTTCCTCCAAACATAACAATGGTCATTATGGCCAAACAGTTCTATTTTTTTTCATCAGACCAGAGGACATTTCTCCAAAAAGTACGATCTTTGTCCCCAAGTGCAGTTGCAAACCATAGTCTGGCTTTTTAATGGCGGTTTTTGCGCAGTGGCTTCTTCCTTGCTGAATGGCCTTTCAGGTTCTGTTGATATAGGACTCGTTTGTCTGATGATATAGATACTTTTGTACCTGTTTCCTCCAGCATCTTCACAAGGTCCTTTGCCTTCTCCTTCCTGAGCGGTATGACGGCTGTGTGGCCCCATGGTGTTTATACTTGCGTACTATTGTTTGTACAAATGAATGTGGTACCTTCCGGCGTTTGAAATTGCTCCCAAGGATGAACCAGACTTGTGGAGGTCTACAATTAGTTTTCTGAAGTCTTGGCTGATTTCTTTTGATTTCCCATGATGTCAAGCAAAGAGGCACTGAGTTTGAAGGTAGACCTTGAAATACATCCACAGGTACACCTCCAATTGACTCAAATTATATCAATTAGCCTATCAGAAGCTTCTAAAGCCATGGCATAATTTCTCGGGAATTTTCCAAGCTGTTTAAAGGCACAGTCAACTTAGTGTATGTAAACATCTGACCCCCTTGAATTGTGATACAGTGAATTATAAGTGAAAGAATCTGTCTGTAAACAATTGTTGGAAAAATGACTTGTGTCATGCACAAAGTAGATGTCCTAACCGACTTGCCAAAGCTATAGTTTGTTAACATTAAATTTGTGGAGTGGTTGAAAAACTCGTTTTAATGACTAGTATGTAAACTTCCAACTTCAACTGTATAATTATTGTGCTTTTCTATTAAATATCTCACTGTTAAAAACAAGCTTGTAACTTTGTTTTGAGAGTAAATGCACCAAATTTGAAGTACCTGAATTTTTATTTGCATTGATTTATAAATAAATCTTTACCATTGAATACGGAAATGAAAACTTTGAGAAGATTATGCTCACTTAATGGATGCAACTCAAGCCAATTCATAACCAAAATTCAGAGATTGATTTATGGTATGGATATCACATTTTGATTAAATGTGAGAAGGGTACGCCCTATCTGGAAAATATTTTCAAATCAGTTAAGGAATCGACCTCACACTTCTAAATGCACTGCTGTTGTTGGTACCAGACACCTCAAGTCATGACAGGCACCTCTGACCTTGGCCTCATATATTCTGACATGCTAATGATCAGCACATCAACTACTTTCACTGGCAACAAACAACTTATATCAGCTCACCCTATATCATCTGCTTTTAAGGGGCGGCAGGTTGGTAGATTGAATCCCCGAGGTAAAAAGTTGTCCTTCTGCCCCCAATAAGGCAGTTAAGGCACTGTTCCTAGGCCACCATTGTAAATAAGAATTTGTTCTTATTTCAATAAGGGTGTAAGATATGGGTGCCTGATTGTCTGTTATTCTATTGACACCCTTGTCTTTCAACAGGAAGTTGTTGGACACAAATATAGTTGATTTGATCCAGGGACAGTGGATTATCTTTGTGCACATCTGAAGGCCTGATGCGTAGTCCAGATGTGGTGTGTGACCCGGCGGCGCTGACCCACAATGCCCCAGAAGACCGCACGAGCCCGGAAAATGTACTCCCCTTTGGAAACAGAAAAGCGTGCAGCTAGACATCAGCAAAGCAAATACTTGCTAATGATTTGTAACATCTCAAGAGAATGACAAACATCAACAAACATAAGAATAAAAACTGTACAAAAAAGTACAAATGTTCCTGCCTGATTACATTCACATGTTGAGAGTCCTCTACAACAACCCTTAACAGTCACATAATCAAACATAAGCCACCAGGGCATCATAGTAAGACAATATCCTCCTCCTACGTGCAACCTCAGAGCTCAGTACTTTGACAGCTCTGTGTTGGTAACCCCAGTAGAGCAGAGGACTCAGCCCCTGCCCCACCCCCGCCTCTGGCTCTATGCTGACTGCTGACAGAGGGCAGGGGGCCATCTGAGGGGCTGCTGATGCCGGGGTCCATGTTCCACTACGTTACGGTATACAACCCCGCTCTGCTTCCATCTGCTCAAGTCATCAGGCCTCCTGCACTGCTGCTGGAAAAGAGTTTGTGTGCTGCTTGCTGACATGTCAAAACAAACCAAGATGAGGGTCCTGTGCAGCACCGCGAGCCCTCCTGCCACCTGCCCAGACCCCTGCTGGGACACCATAAGGCCCATGTTTTACTTTCAGACATGACCCTTACAGAGATGACCCTCTGGACTAACATCCCTGCTGCTGAATAGACAAGTAAGAAAACCTGTGTGCATGCTCAGTGACACTAGGTAAACATGTAAACCTGCAAGGCACTGGACTGTTAAGTGGTGGACAGTAAATGTTGTGGAGAGGAAAGGAAGCCTGGCAATGCAGGGCAGTGATCTGCTGTGGGCTGTAGTGCCATCCCACTGGGGCCAAACTGGTTGAATCAACAATGTTTCCACGTTATTTCAACATCAAAAATAAATGTGATGACTTTGACTCAATGGGGAAAACTGATTGGTTTAGCAAAAAGTCATCAATGTAAAGGAATTTCAGGGATTCCTGTATGTCCCCCCCCCCAAAAAAAAAAAATCAAATGGAACGTTTACAGAACTTGTTGATTTCACATTGAATTAGCACTCGCTGTCACCTCAATAAAATGTACGTCAAAACTAGATGTTGATATGATGTCTGTGCCCAGTGGCATGCCACCGTTTAGAGCAGCTCTCTCTCGCCCCCCTGGCAGTCTAATCTGAACCTGCTACATGCTTGTGATTGATGGTCCATTCACTTCTAACCCTCTCAGCAGTGCTTAGCTGCACCTATTGGGACTTTTTCCAACTGGAAAGTGTTGAGCTCTTTAGCAGAGCAGAGAAATTCGATGGACAGGGACAGGTTTGCCCTGGGCCCTCTTTCAACAGTATCCTCACCTGGAGAAATAGCTAGATTTTCCATCAGGATGTTACATAGAAATGATCCCCACTCCATCAGTATGTTACGTAGAAATGATCCTCTCTCCCTCAGGATGTTACATAGAAATTATCTCCACTCCACCAGGATGTTACATAGAAATGATCCCCACTCCATCAGTATGTTACATAGAAATGATCCCCACTCCATCAGTATGTTACATAGAAATGATCTCCACTCCATCAGGATGTTACATGGAAATGATCCCCACTCCTTCAAGACGTTACATAGAAATGATCTCCACTCCATCAGGATGTTACATAGAAATGATCCCCACTCCATCAGGATGTTTACATGGAAATGATCCCCACTCCATCAGGATGTTACATGGAAATGATCCCCACTCCATCAGGATGTTACATAGAAATGATCCCCACTCCATCAGGATGTTACATAGAAATGATCCCCACTCCACCAGGATGTTACATAGAAATGATCCCCACTCCATCAATATGTTACATATAAATGATCTCCACTCCACCAGGATGTTACGTAGAAATGATCCCCACTCAATCAGGATGTCACATGGAAATGATCCCCACTCCATCAGTATGTTACATGGAAATGATCCCCACTCCATCAGTATGTTACATGGAAATGATCCCCACTCCACCAGGATGTTACATGGAAATGATCCCCACTCCATCAGGATGTTACATGGAAATGATCCCCACTCCATCAGGATGTTACATCCCTCTAGTGGTGTGGGGGCTGTGCTTTGTCAAAGTGGGTGGGGTTATATCCTTCCTGTTTGGCCCTGTCCGGGGATGTCCTCGGATGGGACCACAGTGTCTCCTAACCCCTCCTGTCTCAGCCTCCAGTATTTATGCTGCAGTAGTTTATGTGTCGGGGGGCTAGGGTCAGTTTGTTATATCTGGAGTACTTCTCCTGTCCTATTCGGTGTCCTGTGTGAATCTAAGTGTACGTTCTCTAATTCTCTCCTTCTCTCTCTCGGAGGACCTGAGCCCTAGGACCATGCCCCAGGACTACCTGACATGATGACTCCTTGCTGTCCCCAGTCCACCTGGCCGTGCTGCTGCTCCAGTTTCAACTGATCTGCCTTATTATTATTCGACCATGCTGGTCATTTATGAACATTTGAACATCTTGGCCATGTTCTGTTATAATCTCCACCCGGCACAGCCAGAAGAGGACTGGCCACCCCACATATGCTCTCTCTAATTCTCTCTTTCTTTTAAAAAAAAAAAAAATTATTTTTGCATTTTCCAATTAAGAACATTCAAAACAAAAGTGAAAAGATATTAGACAACGATAGGACAATGTGACAGTAACAGACGAACGTAACAAAAATAAATTATAATTATAGTTATATAAACAAACATACCATAATAAAAAATAAAAAATAAAAAAAATAAACATTTGAAAAATAACGAGACGTTGGATCACCTGCCGTAGGCTAGATATTATACATTACGTGTGAAACATTATGTGAGGATTATATATAGATTCAATCAATGAGATGTGGGGGGAGATTATCCATATAGTCAATAAAAGGTTGCCAAATTCTGTAAAATGTCTTTAACTTATTCCTCAAGCAGTAAGTGATTTTCTCCAAAGGGATACAACTATTAACTTCCGATAGCCACATTGCAACTGGCAGGGAGGAATCCAATTTCCATTTCAAGGCAATACATTTCTTGGCAATCGCTAGCAATATTTCTGTTAGCTTTATAGTATGGCTTTGCCTAAGATTGGTGTTAGTAAAGTTACCCAGTAGACAGACCTCCTGTTATGCAGGTGAGTGAGGACCCAAAAGCGATATAACAGAAACAGAGTCTTTTAATGTCCAAACAGGGAAAACATAAATCCTCAATCTTTACAGGAGAGTCTGTCATGCAGGTGAAAGAGGACCCAAAAGCGACTTGGCGAAAACAGAGTCTTTAATCCAGTAAAGTTAATACAATCAAAAAAACACAACTTTCACTCGAAATGACGAGGACAAACTGGAGACTCGATCTTGAACAGCAGGTGAACAGCAGGTTGCCTCGGGAAGGCACTTGAACCAGACAGACTCAGACACCTGCTCACCACGCAGCATCTGAGGAAAACACGACACGACAGGGCGATACACAAACACAGCACGGTGAATTCTAGACAAGGAACCGACAGGGCAGAAACGAATAACAAGGAGAGAAATAGGGACTCTAATCAGGGAAAAGGATCGGGAACAGGTGTGGGAAGACTAAATGATTGATTAGGGGAATAGGAACAGCTGGGAGCAGGAACGGAACGATAGAGAGAAGAGAGAGCGGGAGAGTGAGAGAGGGAGGGGGAGAGAGAGGGATAGAAAGAGGGAAAGAACCTAATAAGACCAGCAGAGGGAAACGAATAGAAGGAAGCACAGGGACAAGACAAGATAATAAATGACAAAACATGACAGTACCCCCCCACTCACCGAGCGCCTCCTGGCGCACTCGAGGAGGAATCCTGGCGGCAACGGAGGAAATCATCAATGAGTGAACGGTCCAGCACGTCCCGAGACGGAACCCAACTCCTCTCCTCAGGACCGTAACCCTCCCAATCCACTAAGTATTGGTGACCCCGTCCCCGAGAACGCATGTCCATGATCTTATGTACCTTGTAAATAGGTGCGCTCTCGACAAGGACGGGAGGGGGGAGGGAAGACGAACGGGAGTGCGAAGAAAGGGCTTGACACAGGAGACATGGAAGACAGGATGGACGCGACGAAGATGTCGCGGAAGAAGCAGTCGCACAGCGACAGGATTGACGACCTGGGAGACACGGAACGGACCAATGAACCGCGGAGTCAACTTACGAGAAGCTGTCGTAAGAGGAAGGTTGCGAGTGGAAAGCCACACTCTCTGGCCGCAACAATACCTTGGACTCTTAATCCTGCGTTTATTGGCGGCTCTCTCACAGTCTGTGCCCTGTAACGGCAAAGTGCAGACCTCACCCTCCTCCAGGTGCGCTCACAACGTTGGACAAACGCTTGAGCGGAGGGAACGCTGGACTCGGCAAGCTGGGATGAGAACAGAGGAGGCTGGTAACCCAGACTACTCTGAAACGGAGATAACCCGGTAGCAGACGAAGGAAGCGAATTGTGAGCGTATTCTGCCCAGGGGAGCTGTTCTGCCCAAGACGCAGGGTTTCTGAAAGAAAGGCTGCGTAGTATGCGACCAATCGTCTGATTGGCCCTCTCTGCTTGACCGTTAGACTGGGGATGAAACCCGGAAGAGAGACTGACGGACGCACCAATCAAACGACAGAACTCCCTCCAAAACTGTGACGTGAATTGCGGACCTCTGTCTGAAACGGCGTCTAACGGGAGGCCATGAATTCTGAATACATTCTCGATAATGATTTGTGCCGTCTCCTTAGCGGAAGGAAGTTTAGCGAGGGGAATGAAATGTGCCGCCTTAGAGAACCTATCGACAACCGTAAGAATCACAGTCTTCCCCGCAGACAAAGGCAGACCGGTAATGAAGTCTAAGGCGATGTGAGACCATGGTCGAGAAGGAATGGGGAGCGGTCTGAGACGACCGGCAGGAGGAGAGTTACCCGACTTAGTCTGCGCGCAGTCCGAACAAGCAGCCACGAAACGGCGCGTGTCACGCTCCTGAGTCGGCCACCAAAAGCGCTGGCGAATAGACGCAAGAGTGCCTCGAACACCGGGATGACCAGCTAACTTGGCAGAGTGAGCCCACTGAAGAACAGCCAGACGAGTGGAAACAGGAACGAAAAGGAGGTTACTAGGACAAGCGCGCGGCGACGCAGTGTGCGTGAGTGCTTGCTTAACCTGTCTTTCAATTCCCCAGACTGTTAACCCGACAACACGCCCATAAGGAAGAATCCCCTCGGGATCAGTAGAAGCCACAGAAGAACTAAACAGACGGGATAAGGCATCAGGCTTGGTGTTCTTGCTACCCGGACGGTAAGAAATCACAAACTCGAAACGAGCGAAAAACAACGCCCAACGAGCTTGACGGGCATTAAGTCGTTTGGCAGAACGGATGTACTCAAGGTTCTTATGGTCTGTCCAAACGACAAAAGGAACGGTCGCCCCCTCCAACCACTGTCGCCATTCGCCTAGGGCTAAGCGGATGGCGAGCAGTTCACGGTTACCCACATCATAGTTGCGCTCAGATGGCGACAGGCGATGAGAAAAATAAGCGCAAGGATGAACCTTATCGTCAGACTGGAAGCGCTGGGATAGAATGGCTCCCACGCCTACCTCTGAAGCGTCAACCTCGACAATGAATTGTCTAGTGACGTCAGGAGTAACGAGGATAGGAGCGGACGTAAAACGTTCTTTTAGAAGATCAAAAGCTCCCTGGGCGGAACCGGACCACTTAAAACACGTCTTGACAGAAGTAAGAGCTGTGAGAGGGGCAGCAACTTGACCGAAATTACGAATGAAACGCCGATAGAAATTAGCGAAACCTAAAAAGCGCTGCAACTCGACACGTGACCTTGGAACGGGCCAATCACTGACAGCTTGGACCTTAGCGGAATCCATCTGAATGCCTTCAGCGGAAATAACGGAACCGAGAAAAGTAACGGAGGAGACATGAAAAGAGCACTTCTCAGCCTTTACGTAGAGACAATTCTCTAAAAGGCGCTGTAGAACACGTCGAACGTGCTGAACATGAATCTCGAGTGACGGAGAAAAAATCAGGATATCGTCAAGATAGACAAAAACAAAGATGTTCAGCATGTCTCTCAGAACATCATTAACTAATGCCTGAAAAACAGCTGGCGCATTGGCGAGACCGAACGGCAGAACCCGGTACTCAAAATGCCCTAACGGAGTGTTAAACGCCGTTTTCCACTCGTCCCCCTCTCTGATGCGCACGAGATGGTAAGCGTTACGAAGGTCCAACTTAGTAAAGCACCTGGCTCCCTGCAGAATCTCGAAGGCTGATGACATAAGGGGAAGCGGATAACGATTCTTAACCGTTATGTCATTCAGCCCTCGATAATCCACGCAGGGGGCGCAGAGTACCGTCCTTCTTCTTAACAAAAAAAGAACCCCGCCCCGGCCGGAGAGGAAGAAGGCACTATGGTACCGGCGTCAAGAGACACAGACAAATAATCCTCGAGAGCCTTACGTTCGGGAGCCGACAGAGAGTATAGTCTACCCCGAGGAGGAGTGGTCCCTGGAAGGAGATCAATACTACAATCATACGACCGGTGAGGAGGAAGGGAGTTGGCTCGGGACCGACTGAAGACCGTGCGCACTCCTGTCAAATCGCCAGGTTCCTCCTGAGAAGTAGGGACAGAAGAAACGGGAGGGATGGCAGACATTAAACACTTCACATGACAAGAAACGTTCCAGGATAGGATAGAATTACTAGACCAATTAATAGAAGGATTATGACATACTAGCCAGGGATGACCCAAAACAACAGGTGTAAACGGTGAACGGAAAATCAAAAAAGAAATAGTCTCACTGTGGTTACCAGATACTGTGAGGGTTAAAGGTAGTGTCTCAAATCTGATACTGGGAAGATGACTACCATCTAAGGCGAACATGGGCGTAGGCTTCTCTAACTCTCTGAAAGGAATGTCATGTTTCCGAACCCATGCTTCGTCCATGAAACAACCCTCAGCCCCAGAGTCTATCAAGGCACTACATGTAGCACCCGAACCGGTCCAGCGTAGATGGACCGACAAAGTAGTACAGGATTTTGATGGAGAGACTTGAGTAGTTGCGCTCACCTGTAGCCCTCCGCTTACAGATGAGCTCTGGCTTTTACTGGACATGAATTAACAAAATGTCCAGCAACTCCGCAATAGAGGCACAGGCGGTTGGTGATCCTCCGTTCCCTCTCCTTAGTCGAGATGCGAATCCCTCCCAGCTGCATGGGCTCAGTCTCTGAGCCAGAGGAGGGAGATGGTTGCGATGCGGAGCAGGGAAACACCGTTGATGCGAGCTCTCTTCCACGAGCCCGGTGACGAAGATCTACCCGTCGTTCTATGCGGATGGCGAGAGCAATCAAAGAGTCCACATCTGAAGGAACCTCCCGGGAGAGAATCTCATCCTTAACCACTGCGTGGAGTCCCTCCAGAAAACGAGCGAGCAGCGCCGGCTCGTTCCACACACTAGAGGCAGCAAGAGTGCGAAACTCAATAGAATAATCCGTTATGGACCGTTCACCTTGGCATAAGGAAGCCAGGGCCCTAGAAGCCTCCCTACCAAAAACTGAACGGTCAAAAACCCGAATCATCTCCTCTTTAAAGTTCTGGAACTTGTTAGAGCAATCAGCCCTTGCCTCCCAGATAGCTGTGCCCCATTCTCGAGCCCGGCCAGTAAGGAGTGAAATGACGTAAGCAACCCGAGCTCTCTCTCTAGAGTATGTGTTGGGTTGGAGAGAGAACACAATCTCACACTGCGTGAGAAAGGAGCGGCACTCAGTGGGCTGCCCGGAGTAGCAAGGTGGGTTATTAACCCTAGGTTCTGGAGGCTCGGCAGGCCAGGAAGTAACAGGTGGCACGAGACGTAGACTCTGGAACTGTCCAGAGAGGTCGGAAACCTGAGCGGCCAGGTTCTCCACGGCATGGCGAGCAGCAGACAATTCCTGCTCGTGTCTGCCGAGCATGGCTCCTTGGATCTCGACGGCAGTGTAACGAGCGTCTGAAGTCGCTGGGTCCATTCCTTGGTCGGTTCCTTCTGTCCTGCAGGTGAAAGAGGACCCAAAAGCGACTTGGCGAAAACAGAGTCTTTAATCCAGTAAAGTTAATACAATCAAAAAAACACAACTTTCACTCGAAATGACGAGGACAAACTGGAGACTCGATCTTGAACAGCAGGTGAACAGCAGGTTGCCTCGGGAAGGCACTTGAACCAGACAGACTCAGACACCTGCTCACCACGCAGCATCTGAGGAAAACACGACACGACAGGGCGATACACAAACACAGCACGGTGAATTCTAGACAAGGAACCGACAGGGCAGAAACGAATAACAAGGAGAGAAATAGGGACTCTAATCAGGGAAAAGGATCGGGAACAGGTGTGGGAAGACTAAATGATTGATTAGGGGAATAGGAACAGCTGGGAGCAGGAACGGAACGATAGAGAGAAGAGAGAGCGGGAGAGTGAGAGAGGGAGGGGGAGAGAGAGGGATAGAAAGAGGGAAAGAACCTAATAAGACCAGCAGAGGGAAACGAATAGAAGGAAGCACAGGGACAAGACAAGATAATAAATGACAAAACATGACAGAGTCCCCCTTCTAGTAGTTGAGGAGAATTGCAGGGCTAGCGGCAACAGACTGCAGGTCCCTTCGGGTAGGCGCGGGCCGTAGAGGATAGAGACACCTGCTCACACGCAGTATCTGATGAAGAGGCAGATTACAACAGGACGGAACAAGGGCAAAGCAAACAAGAATCCGACAAGGACAGAAGCAGAAACAGAGAGAGAAATAGAGACTTAATCAGAGGGCAAAAGAGGGGACAGGTGTGAGAGAGTAAACGAGGTCGTTAGGAGAATGAGGAACAGCTGGGGGCAGGAACGGAATGATAGAGAGAGAGAAAGTAACCTAATACGACCAGCAGGGGGAAACGAAGAGAAGAGAAAGCACAGGGACAAGATATGACAATACATGACACCTCCGGGTCTAAAGGGAATGCAACCCCATGAATTGAGGATATGGTATCGCATATAATTATCTCGTTCTTTCTCTCTCTCGGAGGACCTGAGCCCTAGGACCATGCCCCAGGACGACCTGACATGATGACTCCTTGCTGTCCCCAGTCCACCTGGCCGTGCTGCTGCTCCAGTTTCAACTGTTCTGCCTTATTATTATTCGACCATGCTGGTCATTTATGAACATTTGAACATCTTGGCCATGTTCTGTTATAATCTCCACCCGGCACAGCCAGAAGAGGACTGGCCACCCCACATAGCCTGGTTCCTCTCTAGGTTTCTTCCTCGGTTTTGGCCTTTCTAGGGACTTTTTCCTAGCCACCGTGCTTCTACACCTGCATTGCTTGCTGTTTGGGGGTTTAGGCTGGGTTTCTGTACAGCACTTTGAGATATCAGCTGATGTACGAAGGGCTATATAAATACATTTGATTTGATTTTAAATTATCCCCACTGGAATTGGCTGTACTGTACAGTACCAGTTGACAGACCGTGCATATGTTTGTTTAGTGGAGACTTACAGCCACATTAGTCACAGCTCAAAAAGTGGCAAATCTCATGAGTCAGGTTACCTAACTGATGATACAGTGAAGATTGAGACATGGAAGAAAATACAAATTAGATGATATTGTAGCGAGAGCAAATCATCTAGAGGGTATGGCATCTTAATTGAACCTCTACAAAACATTGAAAACTGACAGGAAGGATCATTCAGTCCCATTCTACCCACCAAAAACAGTTTCTGACTGAGAAGGAACCAGAAGATGAGAACGATATAGAATATCTGCATCTTATTCCTGTCTTTTTGCATTGTTAACATTTACTTAAGAGTTACATTTAAGTATATGGATCCCCCAGTGAGTCATTGGTATTGAACTAACAGCTGCGGCAGGTGTGAGCACAAGATGCACATATCAACATGGACTAACAATGAGGCATGCTCCATAACAGACAGCTTTAACTGCCATGTAATAAATGAAACAGATATGCTTTGAACTGCTGCAAGTGGTTGCTTCTCAAGTTGTTACATAAGTGAATATTTCCTTGCTTGATTGCATTGTTGTGTGCACCTTGGATAATGAAATCAGGCACTGGAGTTTCCCCTGTTTGCCAACGGTTTGGTCAGAAAACTTGCAGTACAAAGTTAATGTACACAAAATCAGAAACGGGTAACTTCCCATTGGGCACAAACTGGTTGAATCACCATTGTGTCCACGTCATGTCAATGAAATTACGTTGAACTAACAGGGAATAGACATCTGTGCACAGTGGGTTACTGTACTATGGTTATATGTATTTTTATCCACTACACAAACTAAATCAAGCTGGATTTATGAAAGAGATTTTCATTTAAGGTCTTATACAGATGATATCATAAAATGTTTTCTTTCGCAAAACGTATTGCAAAGGTCAACGGCTATATCTATTTTATGACACTGTGTTCCCCACCTTAAAAACCTCCACATCCTTTGATCTCCTGTAATTTATGGACCTGTCCTCATCAAACTGAGACCTGTGTTTATGATTCATAATAAAACCAATCTCTATAAAGTGTCTTTAGTTCCAGAATCCTCCATTCCCCACGGGAAACTACTTGCAATTGATTGCCTTAGAAAATCACCAACTAACACCAAAACAATGGTGCGTAGTGACCATTTTAAAAATGAGGCTAAAAACTATTTGTCCGTGATATAGTGAGCTCCAATTTAAGGGTATTGTCATCCATATCGGGTGAATCGTTTAGAAATTACAGCACTTTATGGAGTCACTTTTCTTAAAAATATTAGAGAATATGTTTCTAAACACTTCTACATTCATGTGGATGCCACCACGACTACGGATAATACTGAAATACTTTTGGACCTGACTGTAAGTGACGGGGCAAGGTTCACAGTAGCATTAAAGAGAACAAAACCAGATGGACACTATGACTGCTCACTAAACAAACTCACTAAATGATGATTCATCGCTCTTGCCTCCCCTCAGTATGGATTCATGAGCAGCTTGACCATTGAGGGGTCATGGTCAGGTCTCTCCTTCCTCTCAACTGGGGTGTCTGTGTGTGAGAGGAGCTATGGTCCACAGATCACCCCTGGGGCCTATCCTAACCCCATTACACAGTCCCCTGTCTATGGAGGCCTACGGAGTGGCGACCCCAGCGTTGGAGACCAGCCTTGCTGATGAAGTAATGCAGTTGGCCCTGTAGTTATTTTTTTTATCCCCGTGTTTAGAAGGATTTCCATTGAACTGATGTGTCATAATCTTGGGAGTTGACAGAAACTCTACCCTGTTAGACATGTTTCATTGATTTCTTTCTGTTCCTACCTTTCTTGAGAAGCTGTATTGCGTGCCAGGATTCTGCAGTGATTAGGAGTCAGACAACAGTCTGGTAGAAGGTTTAGGGCTGGATTCAATCTGTATATCTGAAGTATCGCGGAAGATCCGCGTTTGCCGTGAATGCAGTCTCTGCGAACATGGGAACAATTGCCTTTAAATTTCTATAATGTGGATCTTCCTCGATACGGATTGAATCCAGCCCTTAGTCTGTGACTAGGTCAAATGGGAGGTGGCATTAGCATAGTGGCCCAGGCTCAGGGATTCTATGGGACTGCAAGTTTCCTATGAATGCTGTCTAGCAAGGTCACTTATGGGTCTGGCTTCATCAGTATGTCTACAATGTGAGAACATGCCCCACTCAGCCCCCTACCATGGCTGGACTCACTCACATCAGCAACATGGGCCTTCCACGTCACCACCATATGGTCCACATTCACATAGGCACTGGGAAAGCAGCACCCTCAGCATCATTATGTAAATGTAGACGCCAAAGGCCTTGGTAGACCCAGGCAGAAAAGTAGACAGAAGCCCAGCCTGAGGGAGGGGCTGAGGGGCTCTCTCTCTCTCATTCCCATGCAGAGACACTGAGGGGTTGGCCGTCAAAGCCACATGATAATGTCTCAGCTGATGCACGAGGGCCATTTAGCATGTATTGCATATGTTTGGGTATGTTTTCTTCTGGATCTCAGAAGCCATTGTGCGTACAGGCCTACAGCAAAACACCTAGGAAACAATGGAACAAGCTGAAAACAATACTAGAATGAGTCCAACCAAGGACTTGTGTACGTGATTTTATGTTTGGGTTCAAATGTATATGGTCTCGTGGGAGAAATACTATCTTGTGCATTATTCAGACCAACCAAATTTAGGGCACAATAAAAAATATAAAAAAATCTCACACTGCCAGTTCGAAAGGGAAAGCCCCACTGGTATTTGGCAGTTGAAACATTTGAATGTTTGACTTCTAAAAGCATTTCTTTGGTATTCCACATTGCAATGTTTCTTTGTATTCACATTTGGGAGTTTCAGGAGCATGTCTCAACTCACAGCACATCTCTCCCATGAATACTTGGAATCTTTACTGTTATGGTACTAATAACAATACTTTTTAGCCTCTTTCTACACCCTATTTACACCCTGTCCCAGGGTGTAAATCTCATCAGTACATTTTGTTTTGATTTAAAAATAGGTGTTAGTCGCCCTCTGTTGGTTATCCATAGAACAAGTGTTGTTTTTTGCCATCATTGTAAACCTGCCACACACAAAAAACTATACGATACATTTATTAAACATAAGACTGAGTGTGAGTTTTTGTCACAACCCGGCCCGTGGGAAGTGACAAAGAGCTCTTATTGGACCAGGGCACAAACAATAATATAATAATAATCAATCATTTTGCTCTTTATTTAGCCATCTTACATATAAAACCTTATTTGATCATCGAAAATTGTGAATAACTCACCACAGGTTAATGAGAAGGGTGGCACAACTCTGCAATGTTGGGTTGTATTGGAGAGAGTCTCAGTCTTAAATCATTTTCCACACACAGTCTGTGCCTGAATTTAGTTTTCATACTGGTGAGGGCCGAGAATCCACTCTCACATAGGTACGTGGTTGCAAAGGGCATCAGTGTCTTAACAGCACAATTTGCCAAGGCAGGATACTCTGAGCGCAGCCCAATCCAGAAATCTGGTAGTGGCTTCTGAATAAATTCAATTTTCACAAAACTGCTTGTTGCTATTTCGATGAGGCTCTCTTGTTCAGATATCAGTAAGTAATAATAATAATATATGCCATTTAGCAGTAAGTGGACTGGAGGCAGGGCATGAAAGGGATAACGAATCCAGTTCTTTGTGTCATCTGTTTCGGGAAAGTACCTGCGTAATAGGTGCTTCACTATATCACATTTGACATTGTCCGTAAGCTTGAGTTCATTTGCACACAAAAAAAATCACACAATGATGGAAAGACCTGTGTGTTGTCCTTGTTAATGCAGACAGAGAAGAGCGCCAACTTCTTAATCATAGCCTCAATTTTATCCCGCACACTGAATACAGTTGTGGAGAGTCCCTGTAATCCTAGATTCAGATCATGAAGGTGAGAAAAAACATCACCCAGATAGGCCAGTTGTGTGAAAAACTTGTCATCTTGCAAGTGAAAATTATGGTCAGTAAAGAGATCTTTAAGGTCCTTACAATTTTTTAAAAACGTGTCAATACCCTTGATAACCAACTCACTTCTGTATGTTGTAAAAGCGTTACATGGTCGCTGCCCATATCATTGCATAGTGCAGAAAATACACGAGAGTTCAGGGGCCTTGCTTTAACAAAGTTAACCATTTTCACTGTAGTGTTCAAAACCTCTTTCAAGCTGTCAGACATTCCCTTGGCAGCAATCAAACCTCTTATTATTGGTGTCCTTTAGTAGTGGTTTTTGATCAAGAAATTCAACCATGAAGGCCTGATTCACACAGTCTCCTCAGAACAGTTAATGATGAGATGTGTCTGTTACTTGAACTCTGTGAAGCATTTATTTGGGTTGCAATCTGAGGTGCAGTTAACTCTAATGAATGTATCCTCTGCAGCAGAGGTGACTCTGGGTCTTCCATTCCTGAGGCGATCCCCATGAGGGCCAGTGTCATCATAGCACTTGATGGTTTTTGCAACTGTTCTTGAATAAACTTTCAAAGTTCTTGACATTTTCCGGATTGACTGACCTTCATGTCATAACGTAATGATGTAGTGTTGTTTCTCTTTGCTTATTTGAGATGTTCTTGCCATAATATGGACTTGGTCTTTTACCAAATTGGGCTATCTTCTGTATACCACCCCTCCCTTGTCACAACACAAATGATTGTCTCAAACTCCTTAAGAAGGAAAGACATTCTGCAAATCAACATTTAACAAGACACACCTGTTAATTGAAATGCATTCCAGGTGTCTACCTCATGAATCTGGATGTTAGAAGGCCAAGAGTGAGCAAAGCTGTCATCAAGGCAAAGGATGGCTACTTTAAAGAATCTCAAATACAAATATATTTTGATTTGTTTAACACTTTTTTGGTTACTACATGATTCCATACAGTGGCAAGAAAAAGTATGTGAACCCTTTGGAATTACCTGGATTCTGCATAAATTGGTAATACAATTAGATCTGATCTTCATCTAAGTCACAACAACAGACAAACACAGTCTGCTTAAACTAATAACACAAATTATTGTATTTTTCTTGTCTATATTGAATACATAATTTAAACATTCACAGTGTAGGTTGGAAAAAGTATGTGAACCCCTCGGCTAATTCCTTATCCAAAAGTAATTGGAGTCAGGTGTCAGCTAAACTGGAGTACAATCATTGAGACGAGATTAGATATGTTAGTTAGAGCTGCCCTGCCCTATAAAAAACACTCACAAAATTTGAGTTTGCTATTCACAAGAAGCATTGCCTGATGTGAACCATGCCTCAAACAAAAGAGATCTCAGAAGACCCAAGATTAAGAATTGTTTACTTTCATTAAACTGGAAAGGATTACAAAAATATCTCTAAAAGTCTTGATGTTCATCAGTCCACAGTAAGACAAAATGTCTATACATGGATTATTATTCAACCATGCTGGTCATATATGAACATTTGAACATCTTGGCCATGTTCTGTTATAATCTCCACCCGGCACAGCCAGAAGAGGACTGGCCACCCCACATATGCTCTCTCTAATTCTCTCTTTCTTTTAAAAAAAAATAATATATTTTTGCATTTTCCAATTAAGAACATTCAAAACAAAAGTGAAAAGATATTAGACAACGATAGGACAATGTGACAGTAACAGACGAACGTAACAAAAATAAATTATAATTATAGTTATATAAACAAACATACCATAATAAAAAATAAAAAATATAAAAAATAAACATTTGAAAAATAACGAGACGTTGGATCACCTGACATAGGCTACATATTATACATTACGTGTGAAACATTATGTGAGGATTATATATAGATTCAATCAATGAGATGTGGGGGGAGATTCTCCATATAGTCAATAAAAGGTTGCCAAATTCTGTAAAATGTCTTTAACTTATTCCTCAAGCAGTAAGTGATTTTCTCCAAAGGGATACAACTATTAACTTCCGATAGCCACATTGCAACTGGCAGGGAGGAATCCAATTTCCATTTCAAGGCAATACATTTCTTGGCAATCGCTAGCAATATTTCTGTTAGCTTTATAGTATGGCTTTGCCTAAGATTGGTGTTAGTAAAGTTACCCAGTAGACAGACCTCCTGTTATGCAGGTGAGTGAGGACCCAAAAGCGATATAACAGAAACAGAGTCTTTTAATGTCCAAACAGGGAAAACATAAATCCTCAATCTTTACAGGAGATGTCCAAACAGGGAAAACATAAATCCTCTAGCTTAACAGGAGAGTCCCCCTTCTAGTAGTTGAGGAGAATTGCAGGGCTAGCGGCAACAGACTGCAGGTCCCTTCGGGTAGGCGCGGGCCGTAGAGGATAGAGACACCTGCTCACACGCAGTATCTGATGAAGAGGCAGATTACAACAGGACGGAACAAGGGCAAAGCAAACAAGAATCCGACAAGGACAGAAGCAGAAACAGAGAGAGAAATAGAGACTTAATCAGAGGGCAAAAGAGGGGACAGGTGTGAGAGAGTAAACGAGGTCGTTAGGAGAATGAGGAACAGCTGGGGGCAGGAACGGAATGATAGAGAGAGAGAGAGAGATTGAGAGAGAGAAAGTAACCTAATACGACCAGCAGGGGGAAACGAAGAGAAGAGAAAGCACAGGGACAAGATATGACAACCCCATGAATTGAGGATATGGTATCGCATATAATTATCTCGTTCTTTCTCTCTCTCGGAGGACCTGAGCCCTAGGACCATGCCCCAGGACTACCTGACATGATGACTCCTTGCTGTCCCCAGTCCACCTGGCCGTGCTGCTGCTCCAGTTTCAACTGTTCTGCCTTATTATTATTCGACCATGCTGGTCATTTATGAACATTTGAACATCTTGGCCATGTTCTGTTATAATCTCCACCCGGCACAGCCAGAAGAGGACTGGCCACCCCACATAGCCTGGTTCCTCTCTAGGTTTCTTCCTCGGTTTTGGCCTTTCTAGGGACTTTTTCCTAGCCACCGTGCTTCTACACCTGCATTGCTTGCTGTTTGGGGGTTTAGGCTGGGTTTCTGTACAGCACTTTGAGATATCAGCTGATGTACGAAGGGCTATATAAATACAAAATTTGAGTTTGCTATTCACAAGAAGCATTGCCTGATGTGAACCATGCCTCGAACAAAAGAGATCTCAGAAGACCCAAGATTAAGAATTGTTTACTTTCATTAAACTGGAAAGGATTACAAAAATATCTCTAAAAGTCTTGATGTTCATCAGTCCACAGTAAGACAAAATGTCTATACATGGAGAAAGTTCAGCACTGTTGCTACTCTCCCTTGGAGTGGCCGTCCTGCAAAAATGACTGCAAGAGCACAACGCAGAATGCTCAATGAAGTTAAGAAGAATCCTAGAGTGTCAGCTAAAGATATACAGAAATCTCTGAGGGTGTAACTCAATATTAGGAAGGTGTTCTTAATGTTTTCTACAGTCAGTGTAGGCTATATAATATATATACCCTGAACAAAAATATAAATGCAACATGCAACAATTTCAACAATTTTACTGAGTTACAGTTCAAATAAGGAAATCAGGCAATTGAAATTCATTAATTAGGCCCTAATCTTTGGATTTCACATGACTGGACAGGGGCACAGCCATGGGTGGGTCCTGGGAGGGCATATGCCCACCCACTTGGGAGCCAAGCCAACCCACTGGGGAGCCAGGCCCAGCCAATCAGAATGAGGGCTTTATTTCAGACAGAAATACTCCTTAGTTTCATCACCTGTCCGGGTGGCTGCTCTCAGATGATCCCTCAGGTGAAGAATTCGGATGTGGATGTCCTGGGTTGGCGTGGTTAGATGTGGTCAGCTCATAAAGCAACACTTGCGTTGCGTTTGTTGCATTTATATTTTTGTTCAGTATACATGGGTTTAATCTCTACTCAGATACCATTTGGAGTTGTTTTAATTTTATTTGGAATTTTAGGACCCCTTTAAGTATAAAAAAATAACGGATAAAATATGTAATTTGTCCTTTAATATAGCCCATAGAAATGCATTGAATAACACATTCATAAATGGCAAAAAAGACAAGTCAGAAAATAAATAATAAGGAATGAAGTGTCTGTGGGATATCGCCAGTCTCCCATTTCCACAGTGGGTTCATATTAGTTTAGCCCAGAATGGGTCTGAAGCTAGAAAGAAGTTGGCACATCAGCTTTGCCGACTTCAGACGAGTCCGGTGGGAGTCGTAGAGCAAAACCATTGTGTTCGCGAGAGTCTCGTCTTTCCATAGAATAGTGATAGTGATTTGAAACAGACTCCATGAGGGTGGTATGAGGGCCCGACGTCCACAGGTGGGGGTTGTGCTTACAGCCCAACACCATGCACGACGTTTGGCATTTGCCAGAGAACACCAAGATTGGCAAATTCGCCACTGGCGCCCTGTGCTCTTCACAGATGAAAGCAGGTTCACACTGAGCACGTGACACAGTCTGGAGACGCCGTGGAGGAGAACGTTCTGCTGCCTGCAACATCCTCCAGCATGACCGGTTTGGCGGTGGGTCGGTCATGGTGTGGGGTGGCTCGCCAGAGGTAGCCTGACTGCCATTAGGTACTGAGATGAGATCCTCAAATCCCTTGTGAGACCATACGCTGGTGCGGTTGGCCCTGGGTTCCCCCTAATGCAAGACAATGCTAGAACTCATGTGGCTGGAGTGTGTCAGCAGTTCCTGCAAGAGGAAGGCATTGATGCTATGGACTTGCCCGCCGGTTCCCCAGACCAGAATCCAATTTAGCACATTTGGGACATCATGTCTCGCTCCATCCACCAACGCCACGTTGCACCAGACTGTCCAGGAGTTGGCAGTCCAGGTCTGGGAGGAGATCCCTCAGGAGACCATCTGCCACCTCATCAGGAGCATGCCCAGGCGTTGTAGGGAGGTCATACAGGCACGTGGAGGCCACACACACTACTGAGCCTCATTTTGACTTGTTTTAAGTACATTACATTAAAGTTGGATCAGCCTGTAGTGTGGTTTTCCACTTTAATTTTGAGTGTGACTCCAAATCCAGACCTCCATGGGTTGATAAATTTGATTGCCAATGATAATGTGTGATTTTGTTGTCAGCACATTCAACTATGTAAAGAAAAAAATATTTTATAAGAATATTTAATTCAGATCTAGGATGTTATTTTAGTGTTCCCCTTATTTGAGCAGTGTAGTAAATACAGAGACATTGTGTATAATGTTTGTTTTTTTCTTCCAATTCCATCCAACTTCAAGTGCTGGTTGTAAGCCTAATACAGGAGAATTCAAATCTGGACCTTGATGCCAGTTCCACTGCTGATGTTCATGCTTCCCATCAAATCAAGGACTGATTTACAAAGATGGTGGATAAATGAAGATCGTTCACCCCTTTTACACTAATGCTAGCTTCACTTCAACATATACATATTACCCGAATTACCTCAACTAACCAGTACCCCTGCGGGGTAGCCCCTATATAGCCTTGTTACCGTGTTGCTGTTATTTCTATTTTCTTTGTTTACTTCAGTCTATTTAGTAAATACTTTTCTTAAATCTGTATTGTTGGTTAACGGATAGTAAGCAAGCATTTCACTGTAAGGTGAAGTCCATTGTATCCAGCGCATGTGACATTACATTTGATATGGGTTACAATTACATTTATGTAAGAACCTATACATTTGTGGAGCAGCTAGCTCACTGAACAAGAAAAACTCAGGCTTTTAAAAAGACGGACAAATGGCCCAGTGGTTGGAGACACCAACGGAAAGAACTGTCAGCCTCAGCCATTACAATTATTTTACAAAAGACAGGCCAGAAGAACAAGATACAGAACATTCTTTATTTGAGATACAACAGAGCAGGTCAGCCTAGAAAGAAAGCCCTCCTGTCAATTGGTCTCATCTCCTGCACATCCTAGATTAGAACTTCTGGAACTGCTTCTTGGCTCCAGCGGCCTTTGTGACCTTGAGGACGTTGAACCTGACTGTCTTGCTGAGGGGTCGGCACTCTCCGACGGTAACAATGTCTCCGACGGAGACGTCTCTGCAGAGAAAAGGAGGGAATTATTGGAGCATATTCCTGAAGTGACCGAGGCACTGCTTTTGGAGGTATGACATCAACCAATGTGCCATCTCATGTGATAGGTAGGCCAAACTGCATCAGTGTTGCCATTAGGCAGTGTCGTCAGAACCACATGGGCTTGGAAGACCATCGTGAGAATAACATCATTTGCAGCCAACATCAAATCTGATTTAATAGAACTTGGCGCAGTAGGAAAGGCACAATCAGCCAATTATTGGATACAGCCTAGTCAGAAAAAACACATGCAAGGAAGAGCAGTTGGAAAGGATCAACAGTATGACAGAGATCCTCTTACCTGAAGGCAGGTGAGAGATGGACCGACATGTTCTTGTGCCTCTTCTCAAAGCGGTTGTATTTGCGGATGTAATGCAGGTAGTCACGTCTGATGACGATGGTCCTCTGCATCTTCATTTTGGTCACCACGCCTGAAAAGGCAGAATCAGGTCAATGTGTGGTCAATCTTAGAATACATCGAAGCACTGATCTAGGGATAGGAGTAGACCGTTGAATAGGGTGAGCAGGGGGTTTGGGTCGTTGCATCAGTAATGCCATAAGGCATTGTCGTCATAACCAGAAGGCTTGGAAGACCATCGTGAGAAAAACATCATTTGCAGTAAAGTGAGAACAAAAGCTAACTGTTGTACATCCAAACCAAAAACAATAAACAGCAAGGAAATGTAAAGACGAACCGGAGAGGATACGACCACGGATGGAGACATTTCCAGTGAAGGGGCATTTCTTGTCAATGTAAGTGCCATCAATAGCCTGTAGAAACAAAATATGTTTGAGGCAGTTTATGGTAGAGAAATGAACATTCTATTTTCTCGCAAAAGCTCTGGTGGACATTCCTGCACTCACCATGCCAATTGCAAGCTCCGCCAATTTCAGACATCTGTGGCGTTGTGTGACAAAACTTCATATTTTAGTGTGGCTTTTAATTGTGCACAGCACAAGGTGCACATGTGTAATAATGCTGTTTAATCGGCTTCTTGATATGCCACGGGTGGATGAATTATCTTGGCAAATGATGAATCCTCACTTACAGGGATGTAAACAAGTTTGCAAACAACATTTTATGGAAATAAGTTTGTGCATATGTAACATTTCTGGGATCTTTTATTTCCACTCATGAAACCAACAGGTTACATCTATATTTTTGTTCAGTAAGGATGCCAAAAGCCCTCCTATAACTGCATCAGTGTTGCCATTAGGCAGTGTCGTCAGAGCCTCAGGCTTGGAAGACCATCGTGAGAAAAACATCATTTGCAGCTTGCAAAGAGCAGTTAACCATACAAGCTAATTGATCACTAGATACAAGGCTGTATTCAAAGACGAATCATACTGCCCATAAGGAGCACAACTGTAGTTTTAGGATAGTTTGGGTTGTTGGGTAAGTTACCTCTCTTGGAGTTTTAAAGCCTAGCCCAACGCTCTTGTGGTAGCGTGGTAGTTTCTCCTTGGCCTCCTTGCCACCTTCACCAACCAGAACACGCTTCTTGTTCTGGAAGATGGTTGGCTGCTTCTGATAAGCCCTCTCCGTCTGTGGGGAAAATACATAACACCAGGTCAAAAACCGATCTATGCAGAGTAACACATCGCTCCATCATGGAGCTGAAAATACCCATCTTCAAGTTACACTGCATCAGTGTTGCCATTAGGCAGTGTCGTCAGAACCTCATAGGCTAGGAAGACCATCGTGAGAAAAACATCATTTGCAGGTAAATCGAAATAGAAGCTACTACAGAGAAACAGTAGATCAGACATGATGCACTAGCAAGACTTAAAATCTATGAAGCGGACCATAATTTAAGTTCTGAAAAACTAGGTAGCTAGCTAAATAATAGCCATACAAGTCTATAACATTTGGAATATACCAGTTAAGAGGACCGCTGAGTTTAGTCAACTAACGGGTGGCTAGCTAGCCATATTCGCGTATAAACTAACCTAACTGCTATAGCTTTTGCAGTACGCCAAGCTCCTCGCACATACATTTATCTAGCAATGACATGTTTTAGTTATCAACTCTGTCATAAATCAATAATCAATATCAACTACAGATGGAGAATACTCCCAATGCTGTAAAGGCCTAGTTAGAAAAACTTCCTACTGAATCTCCGACAAAGCTCACCACACGGCACAGGGCCTGGAACGTGATAGTCGAAGTAGATAATACCGTTAAGTGCCCAGTCTACTTCGATATACTTCAATCGCATGCTTTTCGCTTAACAAACGTTATTTCTTGTAAGCTACATTGGCATGATGTTTATTTTTAAACATCTAAAAGCACATTAATTTTACCACGCTGTTTTGCTGAACGTACTTGTGCGTCCGCCATCTTTGCCAGCCGAGTCGTAAAGAGAACTAAGCATGCGCGCGACGGACAGAAGTCAGAAAGGACCGGATATGACGTTTAAGAAAGGCAAGGCAGAAGCGGAACGTTGGATTCCATTTGTGTCTATAAATATTTATATTTATTGCTAATTAAACTTGCTGTAGTTTAAGTATTTTGTAAATTGACTACTCATAAATTGTATTGGCCTTCTACATAGTGCTCTTGCAAGCTGGAATGTCACATGACTGCAGGCGGAAGCAGAATCAAAGTAATCTTAGTACAAGATGGCAGCGCTGTCGGGAGGAGGCGATTCAGGTGAGTGTCATGACTATGATAAACACAATCGATACGGAACCGTGGTACTGATATCGTAATTATCGTGAGCCGGAACGAAAAGTATTTGTCACGAAACTATTGTTTGTTGCCGGTTGGACCCAGGCGTGTCGAGCTAACCAGCTAACATAACACCCAGCCATCCCATCTCTGAAACATGCCCTAACACATAACTTGGTAAACTATCTAGGAAAGCTACATTATTGTTTTCTAGCTGTTCAACTGGGGGAAAGTGTTAGTTAACTTGTTTCCTCATCAAGCTAGCTTAAAAGCCTGTATGTGATAGTCAGTAATAAACAAGTTGTGTATATGTATATGATTTATTTAACTTGGTAGGCTAGTTGAGAACAAGTTCTTATTTACAAATGCGATTTACGACAGCCCAATCATTTGTTTTATGTTGGATATTCGGTTTTCACTCGTCCAATAGCTATTGAACCAAGCATGCCATGACAATGAATATTGTATATTCTGAATCAGGGGATTTGAACCAGGGACTGTAGTCACGCCACTTGCACTGAGATGCAGTGCCTTTGACCACTGCGCCACTCAGGAGCCCATATATAAAATGGTAACAGAGAGTGGCTTCGTTTTACACTAGATTGAGACAAGATTGTAACTACTAACAATTGGATAACACGAAAGGGGGTAAAAGTAAATAAAAATAAAGCCAGTCAGTTGATTATTGACAAGGTTTTCCAACGCTTGACAATCAGGGCAAAATAGAAAAAGGCCTATAACATTTAGGATCAGCTTATGAATCATGGCTGCCTTCCAAGCAATGGGACCCCCCCCCCCCCCCCCCAGAAAGGAGAGACTGGTTTGGCGATGATAGGGGCAGCAGCCTTAAAGAATGGTCTAAACCATCTAACCTAGATGTTTTTTGGGGTGTCAAGTTTCAGTTGCTAGTCACATTAGAATGGGTGGGAAATGAGATGTTGGATGGGCAAGGAGGCATAGCTGAGTCAAATAAGAATCCTGACTTAATGAAGTGGTGATTAAAGAGCTCAGCCATGTGCTTCTTGTCAGTAACAACCACATCAATGTTAAAGGGAGATGGGCAGCTGTGAGGAGGGTTAATTCTGCAGGTCTTTAACAGTTTTCTAGAACTTCTTGGGGGTTAGACCCAGAGAGAGAACTGCTCCTTAAAGTAATTGACTTTGGCCTTCTGGATAGCCTGAGTGCACTTATTTCACATTTGCCTGAACATGAGCCAGTCAGCCTCCAAAAACATAATACATTCACAGATTTCGTGACACACTGTGTGCCCTCCGGCCCCTACTCCACCACTACCACATATCTACAGTCCAAAATCCATGTGTACATGTGTGTAGAGTCGAATCAAATTGTATTTGTCACGTGTCGAATACAACAGGTATATACCTTAGTGAAATGCTTACTTACAAGCCCTTAACCAACAATGCCGTTAAGAAATTACCCCTCCCCCAAAAGTAAGAGATAAGAATAACAATTAAAAAGCAGCAGTAAATAACAATAGCGGGGTTATATACAGACTGTAACGATAGTCAATGTGCAGGGGCACCAATGTCGAGGTAATTGAGGTAATATGTAGGTAGAGTTAGTGACTATGCATAGATAACAGTAGTAGCAGCATAGAAGAGAGGGGGCGGCAATGCAAGTAGCCGTTTGATTAGCTGTTCAGGAGTCTTATGGCTTGGGGGTAGAAGCCTCTTGGACCTAGACTTGGCGCTCTGGTACTGCTTGCCGTGCGGAAGCAGAGATCAGTCTATGACTAGGGTGGCTGGAGCCTTAGGCAATTTTTAGGGCCTTCCTCTGACACCGCCTAGTATAGAGGTCCTGGATGGCAGGCTTGGCCCTGGTGATGTACCGGGCCATATAGGGAGAGGTTTGCTGTGTCATCGTTGTCGGTGATCAGGTTGTCATCAGCAAACTTAATGATGGTGTTGGAGTCGTGCCTGGCCGTGCAGTCGAGTGAACAGGGAGGACAGGAGGGATTTGAGCACGCACCCCTGAGGGGCCCCTGTGTTGAGGATCAGCGGGGCGGATGTGTTACCTACCCTTACCACCTGGGGGTGGCCCGTCAGGAAGTCCTGGATCCTGTTGCAGAGAGAGGTGTTTAGTCCCAGGGTCCTTATCTTAGTGATGAGCATTAAGGGCACTTTGGTGTTGAACACTGAGCTGTAGTAAATAAATAGTATTCTCACATAGGGGTTTCTTTTGTCCAGGTGGAAAAGGGCAATGCGGAGTGCAATAGCGACTGCATCATCTGTAGATCTGTTGGTGCAGTATGCAAATTGGAGTGGGTCTTGGGTTTCTGGGATAATGGTGTTGATGTAAGCATTTCATGGCTATAGATCTCAGTGCTACGGGTCGGGTCGGTAGTCATTTAGGCAGGTTACCTTAGTGTTCTTGGGCACAGGGACTATGGTGGTCTGCTTGAAACATGTTGGTATTACAGACTCAGACAGGGAGAGTTTGAAAATGTCAGTGAAGACACTTGCCAGTTGGTCAGCGCATGCTCGGAGAACATGTCCTGGTAATCCGTTTGGCCCAACAGCCTTGTGAATGTCGACCTGTTTAAAGGTCTTACTGACATTGGCTGAGAAGAGCGTGATCACACAGTTGTCTGGAACAGCTGATGTCTGTTTCAGTGTTACTTGCCATATTTCAGTGTTACTTGCCTTGACGCAAGCATAGAAGTTATTTAGCTCGTCTGGTAGGCTTGTGTCACTGAGCAGCTCTCGGCGGTGCTTCCCTTTGTAGTCTGTAATAGTTTGCGAGCCCTGCCACATCCGAGTGTCGGAACCGGTTTAGTACAATTCGATCTTAGTCCTGTATTGATGCTTTGCCTGTTTGATGGTTCGTTGGAGGGCATAGCAGGATTTCTTATAAGCTTCCGGGTTAGTAAGGGTAGAGCGGTAGCTTCAGCTTAGTGCGAATGTTGCCAGTATTCCATGGCTTCTGATTGGGGTATGTATGTATAGTCACTGTGGGGACGACATACTGGATGCACTTATTGATAAAGCCAGCGACTGATGTGTACTCCTCAATGCCATCAGAAGAATCCCGGAACATATTCCAGTCTGTGCTAGCAAAACAGTCCTGTAGTTTAGCATCTGCTTCATATGACTACTTTTTTATAGACCAAGTCACTGGTGCTTCCTGCTTAAATTTTAGCTTGTAAGCAGGAATCAGAAGGATAGTTATGGTCAGATTTGCAAAATGGAGGGAGAGCTTTGTACACGTGTGTGGAATAAAGGTGGTCTAGACTTTTTTTTTCCCCCTCTGGTTGCACATTTAACATTATGATAGAAATGAGGTAAAACTGATTTAAGTTTCCAGCCACTAGGAGCGCCGCCTCTGGATGAACGTTTTCCTGTTTGCTTATGGCGGAATACAGTTCATTGAGTGTGGTTTTAGTGCCAGCCTCAGTCTGTGGTGGTATGTAGACAGCTACGAAAAATACAGATAACTCTAGGTAGTGTGGTCAACAGCTTACCGTGAAATACTCTACCTCAGGTGAGCAAAACCTTGAGACTTCCTTATATATATCATGCACCAGCTATTGTTTACAAACATGCATAGGCCCCCGTACATTGTCTTAACAGAAGCTGCTGTTCTGTCCTGACGATAGTGTATAACCCACCAGTTGTGTGTTCTTAATGTCGTCCTTCAGCCACGACTCGGTGAAACTTAAGATATTAGTTAATGTCCTGTTGGTAGGATATACATGGTTTCAGTTCATCCCATTTATTTTCCAGCAATTTAACATTAGCCAGCAGGATGGAAGATTAGCCACTCGTCGCCTGATCCTCGCAAAGCACCCTGATCTTTTGCCTAAATCTCAGTGTCCTTCTCCAGCGAATCACAGGGATCGGGGACTGGTCGGGTGTTTGTAGAAAATCCCTTGCGTCAGACTCATTAAAAAATAACTACTCATCCAATTTGAGGTGAGTAATCCCAGTTCTGATGTCCAGAAGCTCTTTTCAGTCATAAGAGACGGTAGCAGCAACATTATGTACAAGACAAGTTAGAAACAACACAAAACAAAAATATAGCATGGTTGGGCCGATAAAACGGCAGCCTACCCCTCCAGCGCCATTTTCCTTGGTGCGCATGTTATTGTGTATGCCTGTGTTGCTTCACAGTCCCCGCTGTTCCATAAGGTGTTTAAATGGAATTTTTGTGCTTGCGTCAGTTACTTGAAGAGGAACAGAGTTCCATGTTGTACTGTGCGCCTTCCATAATCGTGTATTAGACTGATTCATCAGACTAGTGGGGTGTGATGTATTCAGAAGATGGGCAGGGACTGTTGTTTTCACAGAGAAGCTGGTTCCACCATTAGGGTGCTAGGACACAGAAGTGCTTGGACTGGGAGCTGCCCTCCTGTAGGGGTGGGAGGGCCAGATGTGGCAGTCTGAGTCTTTGTACTTAATTGTCATTCCAGAAACATCATAGACAACTAGTCTAACTGCAGTACATCTTGGACCAGTCCAGCTGTTACTAATGTCAGCTGACAAGTCAACTTCTGAAAATGAGCCAGCTGGTGTTTTAACTGTTTTACATTAATTAATGTCACACTGAACTGGTCATGAGACATGCATACTTCAGTAGCTACTTGTTCAAGAATATCTTTGTGTGTCACATTTCAAAACATGTTTAGAACATTACAGCATATTTTATGACGGCCCAGTTTCGATTTGACAGACACGCATACATTAGCCCGGCTGACGCTACCCACGTGACTCAGTCAGGAGGACTTCAAGAATTCAGTATTTGCCAGACTACCCACACATAGGCATGGTCTTAAATGACCTCTACCTGCCCTTGGTTTATGTCCTGGTAGTACTGACTCCAGTGCTGCTTTGTGTTCTCAGGTAATGGAACTGATCAGGTACTAGAACTGGGAAGAACATTACTGACAGAGTGAGTATACTTTCATGTTTACTCCTGAATTTGATCTTTATTCACATTCGTCTGATTTAAATCAGGCTGTAATACAATTTACAATTTAATTAGTACATACAGCCTGAAACATCGGAGCTGTTAATGTTCCTTAAAATCACATTTTTACTACCGGTTGTCTGCGTGGTTTGTCCTTAAGAGCAGGCCATTTTCAATTTCTGCCTAAAATGACATATCCAAATCTAACTGCCTGTAGCAAGGATATGCATATTCTTGATAACATTTGAAAGGAAACGCGAAATTAATGTAGGAGAACACAGATCTGGTATAAGATAAGAAAAAAACGTTATTTTTAGTTGTTGCATTATCTTTGACATGAAAAGAAAAACCACACATTCAGCTAGGAAGCTGGAGGTAATTTAGATGGTGTCCACAAGAGGGCAACAGTGTATGTGCAAAGTTCCAGACTGATCACTTCAAGAATGAGTAAGCAACCTGACATTTAGTATGAAGTCATCCAGGTATCCCTCAAGATTTTCCCAAGTGGCAAATGTAAAAACTTTTAACTAGAGTAAACATACAAAGATGCTATACTAATAAAATATACACATTTACACACTCCCAGTAATGTCATACATGATGGATCATTAGCTACCCAACATAAAATGTACTAAACAGGAGATGTGACAAGAATGCTGATCCAATATCTCCAAACGCAGTGAAATATTTAAGGGCCAAGTTAGCAGCCAACACAAACAAAGTTAAGAAATAAATTGTACACACTAAGTATTTAGAAACCCTTTCTACACAACGTTGTGCTGCTGGTCCCAAGTCTCTTTCTGCTGTAAAGCACTTACCATCCTCTAATTGTAGGCTGGCTAGGTATTGACATCTCTAGAGGGCCGGGCGGTGGTTTGTTGTGGAGCCAGAGTGAGCAGCAGTCAGGCTGGGGGGAACAGAGAACTTGAATGTTGTCTCTTTGAAGTCTTTACCACAATTGCATTCGATTTTCAGATATCTTTCTTTGCAAGTTGAACGAGTGGAAATAAAATCGATTGTGCATACTATATGGACATTACATTTTTATCAAAAAATGTTATCTCTAGAACCCTCAGGATGACAAATCAGAGCAAGATTACATCATGCAAGTACGTTACTTACCTTCAGATAGGAATGTATCAAACCTGTCGCCGTGATAAGTGTTTTGTTATGCACTCAAACAATAGCATAGGTATTTTCACTGTAATAGCTACTGTAAATTGGACAATGCAGTTACATTAACAGGAATAAGCTTTCTGCCCGTATAAGACATGTACCGGGAAAAAGTTGTGTAAAACGACGTAGTCACATTATGCATATTGAGCAACAACTGTCCTGTAGACGGGACACTGATCCATAAGAAGATTTCTACCAGACTTTTTAGAGAGCCGGTAGGTATATGGTTCAATGTAAGTAGTCCATGTGGCCATTTGATGAATTGTTCAGCAGTCTTTTGTCTTGGGGGTACAAGCTGTTAAGGAGCCTTTTGGTCCTAGACTTGGCGCTTCGGTACTGCTTGCCGTGCTGTAGCAGAGAGAACAATCTGACCAGGGTGGCTGGAGTCTTTTGCAATTTTTTTGGGCTTTCCTCTGACACCAAGTATATAGGTCCTGGATGGCAGGAAGATTAGCTCATATTGTGGAGCCAGTTATTTACCCGGGACCCTCTTTTCGCAGTTTCATCTACGAGCGGGTTCATCGCCATGCTGACAGCAGTACTCAGTTGTCAGTGTCACGGACCCAGTTGGGCGGGAATGAGCTGTGTCACCCCAACCCCAACCACAAGAAACTGGCCCTGTACCTGGAGCAGATTAGAGATGAGCTGGATGGCAATACACAACTCCAAAGGTATCTTAAACCAAGGACTTAGAAAGGGACTCAGCTCTTTGCTTGAATAGATATTCACTTTAAATTGACCTCTGGAGTTTGTACAATACTCAGAGCATCTCTTGTTTTCCCCTTCAGTATGTTAAATGATACTGCACTCCAGCCCAGCCATGATGTTTTTATGAGTGTGGCCCGTGAGATCTTCTCTGATGGGACGGTCAACTGGGGCAGGGTGGTGGCACTTTTCTACTTTGCCTCTTGGCTGGTCATCAAGGTGAGGGTGGAGAGTGGTAGTATTTTATTTAGTTCTCCTTTCTCTCTCAATCATTCTCGTGCTCTCTTGTCCTCTGTTAGACAAAGGAAACAGGGCTCATCTCAGTCAGAATAGAGTCACTTTTGTAAACCGCAGCGCTTGGAATGGAACTGAAATTGACACGTTTTGGGATGAGTTGGCTTCTTCGCTGTGCAATAAGACTGCATCGTCTTTCTCTCCTCAGGCTCTGTTGACCAAGGTCCCCGACATCATCAGAACCATTATCAGCTGGGCAACAGACTACCTGCGAGATCATGTGATCAACTGGATTAGGGATCAGGGTGGCTGGGTAAGGAATCCGTAGATGTGCTTTCCCCACATTGACATGTTTTTTACAGATGTCTTTTTGAAATTGTGGTGATGGTTGAAGACAATGGTGTCTCTTCCTAATTCTTAGGAGGGAATCCATTCCTACTTTTGCACTCCCACCCGGCAGACCGTGGGGGTGTTTCTCGCTGGAGTTCTTACCACTGTGCTGGTCATGCGCAGGATGTGAGGGGGAGGAGAGCCTGAGAGAAGGACATTGAGGTGGGACATAAGACTGGGTAGTAGAGCCAGACATTTGAGGGTGAATGGAAGATGCTTCTGGGGAAGGAAAAGGCGAGGGGAAAAAAGTTGGATGGAAAAAGGGCAACATTTGGTCCTGATCAACCACTCCTCTTTCCTGCCCTCCATCGCAAAGGATTGAGTCAAGGTTCTTATCGCTGTTCCCTACACCGCTGAAAATGTGAGCGGCTCTTGACCGTACATACAGGAGAGAAGGAGGTGTGTAGACTCGGCCAGGGTACATCTTTTAATGAATTTTTTATGTCTTACAAACAAGTCACTGCATGTCATTTTGTTGCTTAAGTCTTATGAACTGATGACAAATTATCCATGAGAATCTACTGTGCTTTATTTCTGTTGCACTTTTCTTCCATTGAGTCTCCTTTTCCCCATCTGATCATTCATTCTCCCGCCCTCTCTTTATGGTATCTCTTTACTATATGTATTTTGGGGTGTCAGATCATTTGTGTGACCATAGGATCAGATGTTGGAGGTACGTGTTTGTGCAATTCTACTGCAGACACTGTCCTCTCAGATGTTTACCTCAGCATAGTGTTCAAAGTACTGTATTCTATGGTGGGCTATTTAAAAGCAGACCATACCATAATCCTTCACAATCAAATGCTCTTTTTATACACCTTGTTAATGTGTTAACAAATAAGGTAACTTTCTTATTCTAAGTTGTCAGTGCCTTGGTTCTTTTCTACAATAAATTGCCTTGATATTTTTTATTTCTTCGCTTTCTATCGTTTAACACTTGTCCCCCAGAATATTTTTGCAGTGACATTTGTTGGTTTTGTATGTTTTAATATGAACATAAAATAAATGATTTATGGATCGATCATTATTAAGCCGTGCTTTTCTTGGTATAACAACTGCATCAGTGTTGCCATTAGGCAGTGTCGTCAGAGCCACATGGGCTTGGAAGACCATCGTGAGAAAAACATCATTTGCAGCCAACATCAAATCTGATTTAATAGAACTTGGCGCAGTAGGAAAGGCACAATCAGCCAATTATTGGATACAGCCTAGTCAGAAAAAACATGCAAGGAAGAGCGGTTGGAAAGGATCAACAGTATGACAGAGATCCTCTTACCTGAAGGCAGGTGAGAGATGGACCGACGTGTTCTTGTGCCTCTTCTCAAAGCGGTTGTATTTGCGGATGTAATGCAGGTAGTCACCTCTGACGATGGTCCTCTGCATCTTCATCTTGGTCACCACACCTGAAAAGGCAGAATCAGGTCAATCTTAGAATACATCGAAGCACTGATCTAGGGATAGGAGTAGACCGTTGAATAGGGTGAGCAGGGGGTTTGGGTCGTTGCATCAGTAATGCCATAAGGCATTGTCGTCATAACCAGAAGGCTTGGAAGACCATCGTGAGAAAAACATCATTTGCAGTAAAGTGAGAACAAAGCTAACTGTTTTACATCCAAACCAAAAACAATAAACAGCAAGGAAATGTAAAGACGAACCGGAGAGGATACGACCACGGATGGAGACATTTCCAGTGAAGGGGCATTTCTTGTCAATGTAAATGCCATCAATAGCCTGTAGAAACAAAATACATGTTAGGTTCTCTGCAAATCTGGCTGGTCTCAGACGATGGTTACATGTGGTCTGCAGTTGAGGATGGTTAGACGTATTGCCAAATTCCCTACAATTGGAGGCAGCTTATGGTAGAGAAATTAACATTCCATTTTCTTGCAAAAGCTCTGATGGACATTCCTGCAGTCAGCATGCCAATTGCAAGCTCCCCCAATTTGAGACATCTGTGGCATTGTGACAACTTCATATTTTAGTGTCGCCTTTAATTGTGCACAGCACAAGGTGCACCTATGCAATGATCATGCTGTTTAACCAGCTTCTTGATATGCCATGGGTGGATGGATTATCTTGGCAAAGGAGAAATCCTTTGATTTAAACAAGTTTAAACATTTTCTAGAAATAAGCTTTTTGTGCATATGGAACATTTCTGGGATCTTTTATTTCCACTCATGAAACATGGGACCAACAGGTTACATCTATATTTTTGTTCAGTATGGATGCCAAAAGCCCTATAACTGCATCAGTGTTGCCATTAGGCAGTGTCGTCAGAGCCTCAGGCTTGGAAGACCATCGTGAGAAAAACATCATTTGCAGCTTGCAAAGAGCAGTTAACCATTCAAGCTAATTGACTACAAGAGACAAGGCTGTATTCCAAAGACAATTCAACAAATGAATCATACTGCCCATAAGGAGCACAATTGTAGTTTTAGGATAGTTTAGGTCGTTGGGTAAGTTACCTCTCTTGGGGTTTTGAAGCCTAGCCCAAAGTGCTTGTGGTAGCTTCTCCTTGCCACCTTCACCAACCAGAACACGCTTCTTGTTCTGGAAGATGGTTGGCTGCTTCTGATAAGCCCTCTGTCTGTGGGGAAAATACATAACACCAGGTCAAAAACTGATCTATGCAGAGTAACATGTCGCTCCATCATGGAGCTCAAAATACCCATCTTCAAGTTACACTGCATCAGTGTTGCCATTAGGCAGTGTCGTCAGAACCTCATAGGCTAGGAAGACCATCGTGAGAAAAACATCACTTGCAGGTAAATCAATGTGCATTTTGAAATAGACCTGACTATAGAGAAGCAGTGATCGGATAGGATGTACTAGCATGACTTACTATCAATGAAGTTGACCATAATGAAAGCTAAGAAAAGTCAGAGCTAGCTATAATCAAAAGCATAGCAAAATAACTTGGTAGCTAAAAACAATAGCCGTATAAAGTCCATGACATTTGGAATCCACAAGTTGAGAAAGTAGACAGCTTTAGCCAGCCAATATAGCGTAAAAACTAACCTATGGGCATTAGGCTTTATCAGTACCTTAACTTGTGGGCCCGTGGCAGTATTTCGGATGACTGACGTGCCCAAATTAAACTGCCTGTTACTCAGGCCCAGATGCTAGGATTATGCATATAATTGGTAGAATTGGATAGAAAACACTGACGTTTCCAAAACTATTAAAATCATGTCTGAGTATAACACAACTGATATAGCAGGCAAAAACCTAAGGAGAATCCATCTGGGAATATATTTTTATTTTGAGCTCACCACTCATAATGGCTGCCTATGGGAATATCAAAATAATACCTTCCAGATTGCAGTTCCTAGGGCCTCCAGTAGATGTCAGTCTTTAGAAAGAGTTCCAGGCTTGTTTTTTGGAAAATATTAGCTAGAATTTGTAGTTTTCCTAAGTATTTATTTACATATTAGGGTACCTGAGGATTGATTAGAAACGCTGTCTGAGTTGTTTGGAAGAAGTTTATTGTAACCTTTGTGACTCATTTGTATACATTTTGAACGAAGGAAACAGGTGGCTTACTGAATCAAGTGAATCAACTAAACTGACTTTATTGAACACAAGTACCATTTGTTATGTAGCTGGGACCGTGAGGAAGATCTTCAAAAGGGACGTGATTTATTTTAAAGACATTTCTGACTTTAGTGACGCCTCTGCTTGGTTGGAAAATGTTTAATGCTTTTGTAAGTGGGGCGATGTCCTAAAATAATCACATGGTATGCTTTTCCCGTAAAGACTTTTTGAAATCTGATAAAACGGAAAGATTAACAATAAGTTCATCTTTTAAACGATGTAAGGCACTTGTATTTTTATGAATGTTTAATGCTAAGATGTTGTATTCGGCGCGCTCCGATTTAACCGGATGTTGTCGAATTTGATCCCGGTAACGAGATTTCCGCTCTTAGAGGACTGTGCTTTTCGCGCATACATGTATCTAGCAATGACATGTTCTATTTATTAACTTTGCCATAAATCAGTATACTTCGATTATAAACTACAGATGAAGCATACGCCCAACGCTGTAAAGGCCAAGTTAGCAAACGTCCTAGCTGGATCTCCGACAACGCGTTCCACACAGCACCGGGCCTGGAACCATAAAACCATTAAGGGCCCAGTCTACATAGAGATTTCAATCGCATGCTTTTCCGCTAAAATGAGGCTACTCATTGTACGCCATGATACCTTTTTTCTATCAAAAAAGCACATTCATTTCGCCACGCTGTTTTGCTGAACGTACTTGTGCGTCCGCCATCTTTGCCAGCCGAGTCGTAAAGAGAACTAAGCATGCGCGTGACGGACAGAAGTCAGAAAGGACCGGATATGACGTTTAAGAAAGGGCAAGACAGAAGCGGAACGTTGGATTCCATTTGTGTCAAAATATTTGTATTCATTGCTCATTAAACTTGCTGTAATTTAAGTATTTTGTAAATTGACTACACATAAATATTATTGGCCTTCTACATAGTGCTTTTGCAAGCTGGAATTCGTGAACGAGCAAAACGAAGCCACTCCTCTGGTACTGTAAACATATGTCACATGACTGCAGGCGGACGCAGACTCAAAGTAATCTTAGTACAAGATGGCAGCGCTGTCGGGAGGAGGCGATTCAGGTAAGTGTCATGACTATGATAAACATGATCGATACGGAACCGTGGTACTGATATCGTAATTCTCGTGAGCCGGAACGAAAAGTATTTGTCACGATTTAGCTTACTTGTTAAATAATTGGTTTTTGTTGTTGGTTGGACCTAGCCGCGTCGAGCTAGCCAGTCAACGAACTAACATAACACCCATCCCATCTCTGAAACATGCCCGTACACATGACTGGGTAAGCTAGCTACCTAGGAAAGCTATATTATTCTTATCTAGCTGTTCAACTGGGGGAAAAGTGTTACAGTTGTTTCCTTTTCTCATCAAGCTAGCTTGTAAGCCTGTATGTGATAAACAGTTCATTGGTATTTACATATACAGCCCAAACATTTGTTTTGGATATTCGGTTTTCACTCGTCAATAGCTATTGAACCAAACGTGCCATTACATGGAGTATTGTAACGTTATATTCTTAATCAGGGGAGGATGGAGAGCAATCGACAACTTTTTTTGTGTGTAAATCTTACATTTTTTTGAAGATTGTTATCTGAACAGAATTTGAAATTCATACAGAAAATGCTCTGGATTATTATCCATCCTAAATCTGATTTAGAACATTTTAATTGTCATGGCATGCTTGGTTCAATAGCTATTGACGAGTAAAGCGAATATCCTATATAAAACAACCTTTACCGTGGTACTGAACCATATACAGTTGAAGTCGGAAGTTTACATACACTTATGTTGGAGTCATTAAAAGTTATTTTTCAACCACTCCACAAATTTCTTGTTAACAAACTATAGTTTACAGACAGATTCTTTCACTTATAATTCACTGTATCACAATTCCAGTGGGTCAGAAGTTTACATACACTAAGTTGACTGTGCCTTTAAACAGCTTGGAAAATTCCAGAAAATGATGTCATGGCTTTAGAAGCTTCTGATAGGCTAATTGACATCATTTGATGTTGGATGTATTTTAAGGTCTGCTTTCAAACTCAGTGCCTCTTTGTTTGGCATTATGGGGAAAATCAAAAGAAATCAGCCAAGACTTCCTTCAGAGAAAAAAATTGGAGACCCCCACAAGTCTGGTTCAGCCAATTTCCAAACACCTGAAGGTACCACGTTCATCTGTACAAACAATGGTACGTAAGAATAAACACCATGGGACCACACCGCTGTCATACCGTTCAGGAAGGAGTCTCGTTCTGTGTCCTAGAGATGAATGTACTTTGGTGTGAAAAGTGCAAATCAATCTCAGAACAACAGCAAAGGACCTTGTGAAGATGCTGGAGGAAACGGGTACAAAAGTATATTTTTCCACAGTAAAACAAGTACTATATTGACAACCTGGAAGTCCGCTCAGCAAGGAAGAAGCCACTCCTCCAAAACCGGCATTAAAAAAAGCCAGACTATGGTTTGCAACCACACATGGGGACGAAGATTGTGATGTTGGAGAAATGTCCTCTGGTTTGATGAAACAAAAATAGAACTGTTTGGCCATAATGAACATCGTTATGTTTGGAGGAAAAAGGGGGAAGCTTGCAAGCTTAAGAACACCATCCCAACTGTGAAGCATAGGGGTGGCAGCATCTTGGTGTGTGGGTGCTTTGCTGCAGGAGGGACTGGTGCACTTCACAAAATAGATGGCTTCATAATGAAGTAAAATTATAAAATCAAATTTTATTTGTCACATACACATGGTTAGCAGATGTTAATGCGAGTGTAGCGAAATGCTTGTGCTTCTAGTTCCGACAATGCAGTAATAACCAACAAGTAATCTAACTCACAATTCCAAAACTACTGTCTTATTCACAGTGTAAGGGGATAAAGAATATGTACATAAGGATATATGAATGAGTGATGGTACAGAGCAGCATAGGCAAGATACAGTAGATGGTGTCGAGTACAGTATATACATATTGAGATGAGTATGTAAACAAAGTGGCATAGTTAAAGTGGCTAGTGATACATGTATTTCATAAGGATGCAGTCGATGATATAGAGTACAGTATAGTTTTCAGCGTTTGTAGTTTATAAAGTATTTAACTCCATCATCGGTGTGATCGCTTTAGATCGGGGTTGTTTTTGTTTGGAACCGCGCCAGTTATGTATTGCATGGATTAGTAGCAACATTGTTGCGAAACTTTAACAAACCATTGGACAGTCAGACACCGGCAGGCCTGAAGACCACAGCTAAGATTGATCTTTTTCTCTCTCTTTCTCTTCGCTCTCATTCCAGTGCTTTACCCTGCAACAGACTCTCTATTTGTTAAATGCACTGCCCATTGAAGTTCATTAGAGCTGGACTATTATTTCCCTGCCAGAAGTATTTGGATGGACATTTTAGTAGGTTACTTGCAAGTTGTATATTATGTGAACTGTATTGAGGTGGGTGTACTAATGACATGTGGCCGAGAAGACTGTGGACATTTTTAAGGCCTTTGTTGTGTCGATGAACACCCCCCACATTCATACCCTCTGCACTCATCCACTAGAAAATAATACAGATTATTGCAAATCCTATGTTGATGACTGGGTTCGTTCTTGTATGAAGTTGCTGTTGAATTGCTCTGCCATTATTAGTATTAGTATTATTGTATGAGGTATTCGTGGTTGGGTTACCCCTGTGCTGTGATGTGGGTTTTATATGGTGTGTATTCTTTTTTCTCTCCACTGGCTATCTGGTAAACAGGCTACACTCTAGGCAGTCTCTTCTGCTGATGTGTGTGGGTCTGGTAGTGGTACTCTCTCTATTCTACTCTTTTCCTTTCGGCAGGGTTAATACCTGCCTGGCGCCCGAACAAAATCTTTCTTTACCCATCTCTTAATAAATACCGCTACAATGTTGAAGCAACATCTCAAGCCATCAGTCAGGAAGTTAAAGCTTGGTCGCAAATGGGTCTTCCAAATTGAAATTGACCCCAAGCATTTTTTTCCCACCTTTATTAAACCAGGTAGGCAAGATGAGAACAAGTTCTCATTTTACAAGCATTACTCCCAAAGTTGTGACAAAATGGCTTAAGGACAACAAATTCAAGGTATTGGAGTGGCCATCACAAAGCCCTGACCTCAATCCCATAGAAAATGTGTGGGCAGAAGTGAAAAAGTGTGTGCGAGCAAGGAGGCCTACAAACCTGACTCAGTTATACCAGCTCTGTCAGGAGGAATGGGCCAAAATTCACTTTACTTATTGTGGGAAGTTTTTGGAAGGCTACCCAAAACATTTGACCCAAGTTAAACAATTTGAAGGCAATGGGAATGTGATGACAGAAATAAAAACTGAAATAAATGATTCTCTGTACTATTATTCTGACGTTTCACATTCTTAAAATATAGTGGTGATCCTAACTGACCTAAGAGATTGAATTTTAATCTAGGATTACATGTCAGAAATGGTGAAAAACAGAGTTTAAATGTATTTGACTAAGGTGTATGTAAACTTCTGACTTCAACTGTACCTACCAGCTCTCTAAAGTTTGTTAAACAACACTTTCCTGGAGATATTTTGTCTCAAATCTCGAGCAGGTGAAGGACAAACCACACAGACAATCGGTATAGTAAGTTTAAATTAAATTAAAGTTTATTCAACATTCTGGAAAGGAATATTTACATGATTTTGCAGGCATTTGTTTCAGGCTGTATATACCAATTAATTGTGTATTACAGACTGATTAGTCAGATTAGTATTTGAGTGCTAGCTAGCTGTGTTTAATTAGCATTTGAGTAATTTAGCAGATGAGCTCATCCAGAATGATTTACAGTTAGTGCACTTATATCATAGGAAAGTACATTTTTCCTTCTAAAGTAGGGGGAGTGCTGTGCGATTATTTACGATACTCTTTAAAGGGGTAGGGTTTCACTGGTTTTCAGAAGATGGGCAGGGGGAAGCTGGTTCCACCATTAGGGTGCTTGGACACAAGTGCTTGGACTGGGCTGAGTGGGAGCTGCCCTCCTGTAGGGGTGGGAGGGCCAGATGTGGCAGTCTGAGTCTTTGTACTTAATTGTTGTCATTCCAGAAACATCATAGACAACTAGCCTAACTGCAGTACATCTTGGACCAGTCCAGCTGTTACTAATGTCAGCTGACAAGTCAACTTCTGAAAATGAGCCAGCTGGTGTTTTAACTGTTTTACATTAATTAATGTCACACTGAACTGGTCATGAGACATGCATACTTCAGTAGCTACTTGTTCAAGAATATCTTTGTGTGTCACATTCCAAACATGTTTAGAACATTACAGCATATTTTATGACGGCCCAGTTTCGATTTGACAGACACGCATACATTAGCCCGGCTGACGCTACCCACGTGACTCAGTCAGGAGGACTTCAAGAATTCAGTATTTGCCAGACTACCCACACATAGGCATGGTCTTAAATGACCTCTACCTGCCCTTGGTTTATGTCCTGGTAGTACTGACTCCAGTGCTGCTTTGTGTTCTCAGGTAATGGAACTGATCAGGTACTAGAACTGGGAAGAACATTACTGACAGAGTGAGTATACTTTCATGTTTACTCTTCAATTAGATCTTTATTCACATTTGTCTGATTTAATCAGGCTGTAATACACCATTTAATTGGTACATATAGCCTGAAACATTGGAGTGCCAAATTGTGTAAATGTTCCTTACAAGCCAGAATGTTGAATCAATTTTCATTGATACTTGCATTACCGGTTGTCTGTGTGGTTTGTCCTTCAGACGCTCGGAATTTGGGACAAAATATCCACAGGGAAATATTGTTTACCAGACTTTTTAGAGATCTGCAAGGTATATGGTTCTGGTGTGTATTTTCATTCTACTGACATAGGTACACTTCAACTGCGAGAGACTGAATCTAAAACATAAATCACGTATGATTTTTAAGTAATTAATTTACATTTATTGCATGACATAAGTATTTGATCACCTACCAACCAGTAAGAATTCCGGCTCTCACAAACCTGTTAGTTTTTCTTGATTGAGTGTTTTTTCTTTAAGAAGCCCTCCTGTTCTCCACTCATTACCTGTATTAACTGCACCTGTTTGAACTCGTTACCTGTTTAAAAGACTTAAAAGACCTGTATAAAATACACCTGTCCACACACTCAATCAAACAGACTCCAACCTCTCCACAATGGCCAAGACCAGAGAGCTGTGTAAGGACATCAGAGATAAAATTGGAGACCTGGACATGGCTGGGATGGGCTACAGGACAATAGGCAAGCAGCTTGGTGAGAAGGCAACAACTGTTGGCGCAATTATCAGAAAATGGAAGTTCAAGATGATGGTCAATCACCCTCAGTCTGGGGCTCCATGCAAGATCTCACCTCGTGGGGCATCAATGATCATGAGGAAGGTGAGGGATCAGCCCAGAACTACACGGCAGGACCTGGTCAATGACCTGAAGAGAGCTGGGACCACAGTCTCAAAGAAAATGGGTCGTGGCTGGGTCTTCCTGCATAACAACGACCCAAAACACACAGCCAGGGCAACTAAGGAGTGGCTCCGTAAGGAGCATCTCAAGGTCCTGAAGTGTCCTAGCCAGTCTCCAGACCTGAACCCAATAGATAGTCTTTGGAGGAAGCTGAAAGTACGTATTTCCCAGCGACAGCCCCAAAACCTGAAGGATCTGGAGAAGGTCTGTATGGAGGAGTTGGCCAAAATCCCTGCTGCAGTGTGTGCAAACCTGGTCAAGAACTACAGGAAACGTATGATCTCTGTAATTGCAAACAAAGGTTTCTGTACCAAATATTAAGTTCTGCTTTTCTGATGTATCAAATACTTATGTCATGCAATAAAATGCAAATGAATTACTTAAAAATCATACAATGTGATTTTCTGGATTTTTGTTTTATAATTCTGTCTCACAGTTGAAGTGTACCTATGATAAAAAATTTGACCTCTACATGCTTTGTAAGTAGGAAACACTGTCGATTTTGCAGGTTATCAAATACTTGTTCTCCCCACTACCAGTTTAATTGTTTGTTACAGCCTGAGTTATCAGACAAGGATCAAAATATACTAGTTAGTTGTTTACCCGGGACCCTCTCTTCGCAGTTTCATCTACGAGCGGGTTCTTCGCCATGCTGACAGCAGTACTCAGTTGTCAGTGACACGGACCCAGTTGGGCGGGAGTGAGCTGTGTGACCCCAACCACAAGAAACTGGCCCTGTGCCTGCAGCAGATTGGAGATGAGCTGGATGGCAATACACAACTCCAAAGGTATCTTAAACCAAGGACTTAGAAAGGGACTCCAGCTCTTTGCTTAAATTGAACCCCTGAGTTTGTACAATACTCAGAGCATCTCTTGTTTTCCCCTTCAGTATGTTAAATGATACTGCACTCCAGCCCAGCCATGATGTTTTTATGAGAGTGGCCCGTGAGATCTTCTCTGATGGGAAGTTCAACTGGGGCAGGGTGGTGGCACTTTTCTACTTTGCCTGTCGGCTGGTCATCAAGGTGAGGGTGGAGAGTGGTAGTATTTTATTTAGTTCTCCTTTCTCTCTCAATCATTCTCGTGCTCTCTTGTCCTCTGTTAGACAAAGGAAACGGCTCATCTCAGTCGGAATAGAGTCACTTTTGTAAATCGCAGCGCTTGGAATGGAACTGCAATTTACATGTTTTGGGATGAGTTGGCTTCTTCGCTGTGCAATAAGACTGCATCGTCTTTCTCTCCTCAGGCTCTGTTGACCAAGGTCCCCGACATCATCAGAACCATTATCAGCTGGGCAACAGACTACCTGCGAGATCATGTGATCAACTGGATTAGGGATCAGGGTGGCTGGGTAAGGAATCCGTAGATGTGCTTTCCCCACATTGACATGTTTTTTACAGATGTCTTTTTGAAATTGTGGTGATGGTTGAAGACAATGGTGTCTCTTCCTAATTCTTAGGAGGGAATCCGTTCCTACTTTGGCACTCCCACCTGGCAGACCGTGGGGGTGTTCCTCGCTGGAGTTCTTACTACTGTGCTGGTCATCCGCAAGATGTGAGGGGGAGGAGAGCCTGAGAGAAGAAAGGACAAAGGGGGGGAGGGGCATAAGACTGGGGGGGAAACTGGGTAGTAGAGGTAGACATGTGGGGGTAAATGGGAACTGTTTCGGGGGAAGGAAAATGTGAGGAAAAATAGTTGTGGATGGAAAAGCAGCAACGTTTGGACCACTCCTCTTTCCCACCCTCCATCCATCAATGGCAAAGGATTGAGTCAGATTCAAGGTTTTTCTTGCCTCTGTTCCCTACGCTGAAATATGTGAGCAGCTCTTGACCGCACACACAGGAGAGAAGGATGGAAAGAGTGTGTAGAGACTTGGCCAGGGCACATCTTTTAATTAATTTATTTTTTTATTTCTTGCAAACAAACAAGTCGCTGCATGACATTTTGTTGTTAAGTCTAATGATATCTTCCCCCCAGGTCTTATTAAGCATGAGAATCTCCTATGCTTTCCTCCTGTGCTTTATTTCTTTTGCACTTTTCTTCCATTGTCTCCTTTTTCCTATCTGATCATTCTCCCTCCTTCTCTTCATGGTAATCTCTTTGCTGGAGTTTGCATTTTGGTGTGTGTGTGATTTATTTACGTGTGATCATAGGATCAACAGATGTTCCAAGTACGTGTGTGTGCGCGTGCACGCATTTCTACTGCAGACACACAGCACTGTCCTTCTCTCACAGATGTTTACCTCTCTCTCAGCATAGTATTCAAAGTACTGTATTCTATGGTGGGCTATTTAAAAGCAGACCATACCATAATCCTTCACAATCAAATGCTCTTTTTATACACCTTGTTAATGTGTTCAAATAAGGAAACTTTCTTATTTCTTTTAAGTTGTCAGTGCCTTGGTCCTTTTTTCTTTTCTACAATAAATTGCTTTGATATTCAAATATTCAATTTTTTTTCACTTTTTCTATATCTTTTGTAAAACTCTTGTCCCCCAAAACAATCTTTTTGCAGTGACATTTGTTTGTTTTTGTATGTTGTAATATGAACATAAAATAAAAAAGTTTTATGGATTGTGATCCTTATTAAGCTGTGACAAGATTGTGGGGTGTGAATGAGATTCATTTAAAACTACTGCCTTGCTTGTACCCTAATTCTCAACTGGAAGCATATCTAAACAGTGTCCAGTAGGAGTTGGATTGAATCTTTCCTATTGATCAGCAAATGGATACGAATTACTCCAGAGTACAGCTTTTATTTCATGACATGATTCCATGTTACTGTAAGTGCTGTTGTTGGGTGTGCTCTAGCGAAATCTAGAAAAGGGCTGTTGTTTTTGGTGTATAAAATTATGCTAGGTTTACAATATTGGACTTTCCATACCTTACTTTGAGAAAAGGCAGTTGTAGCTTATTCACATGAACCATTTTCTCTAAAGAGAATACTAACACCACGTGTGTGTGTGTGTGCTCCTGTAATATACAGGGATATCCATTTATAAGAAACGCATGACATTTGTCCCTTTATCCTCTACGGGATTGGTGTCCTGCTAACGTACCTAGAATGACGTAAGTAACATCCAACTATCCAAGGACAAACACTTATATGTGCAGAAACCTTAAATTCTTGTTAATCTAACTGCGCTGTCCAATTTACAGTAGATATTACAGTGAAAAAATACCATTCTATTGTTTGAGATTGCAACAACAAAACACTTATCATGGCAACTGGTTTCATACATTCACCTCTGAAGGTAAATAATGTACTTACATTCAGTAATCTTGCTCTGATTTGTCATGAGTGTCCCAGAGATAAAATTGAGCATAGTTTTGTTTGACAAAATACATTTTTATACTCCAATGTCAGAACTGGGTTCTAGAGTTTGAACCCCTGCTGTTAATATTCTCCTACATTAATTTCACATTTCCAAAAACTTCAAAGTGTTTCATTTAAATTGGTATCCAGAATATGCATATCCTTGCTTCAGGTCCTGAGCTACAGGCAGTTAGATTTGGGTATGTCATTTTAGGCAAAAATTAAAAAAAAGGGTACGATTCTTACAAGGATTAGACATAACACACAGTTTGATAAAAAGCAGGATATACTGAGACCGGCGTACAAGAGTGAGTTCACAGTCCTGAATGCTTGATGAGACTGCTATTGATGAGTGGGGGGAGTTAATGACTCAGTCACGGGTCTCCAGCACCCCCTCCTTGACCCTCCATCTCCAGGCCTGGCAGTAGTCAGGAGCAGGGACACAGCGGAGCAGGAGGCCAGTGTCCTGCACCTCCTCATCATAGGCCACTGGCTCCCGCTCCTGAGTCTCCATGGTGAACACCCTCTCAGAGATCTAGGGGGGAGAGAGAGACACAGGTGGTGTAATGAAGGCCTGTGTGTAGTCGCCTATGAAAAGGACAAGAGCATCCAAATGAAAATATGGTTGTGCACGACTTATTGTCAAGGGAGGCATATTGAAAACTCAACCATGAGTCCTCACTCACCTGGTCGCTGATCCCCGTGGCGATGTGGCCCACCTTCACCCTGCGTTTCTCTCGTATCCGGATGCTTTGCCCATTTACGCCCGTGATGCAGACGTCAACTCCTGAGCCAATCACAGTGCAGAGAAACAGCCAACATGAGTGCACTGCACATGCTTTCTCAGCATGAGTGATATCGCTATGGGAATGAGGTCCTATCCAGTGGGAAACAATATGACATGATCCTCTTATCTAAACATCCTGAGCTGTAGCACCTTCCAGGGTCAGCTAACGAGAGATGTCGCTCACCCTCAAAGCATCGGGGTGGAGACAGGTGGCTTTGGTGAACCAGCCAGTCCATACTGAGAATTTGTCCGTCCGGTTGGCTGTTGTAGGAGAACACACCAGAGCTGAGGTCGTCACCTGGGCTGATGGACCAACGGCCAGAGTCCTGTAGTTAGGGGAGGAGGGAGACAGGGAAAAGAGAAGGAGAACCGTGAATGGGCTGATTAATGTGACCTGAGAGACCCATATATCAACCCACAGAAACACATTACACACTCTACAGCTGTTCATATTATCTAACATGTCAGGTAAGGCAGGCTTATATGGTGGGCTACCTTTCTGTCCCATAAGTCCCTGTTGGAGTAACAGTCACTGCTGCTCAGGCAGGACAGAAGCTGCTCCTGGGTTTCTGCTGAGTGCAGCTGAGACAGACTGGTCAGGTAGAACTCTGCAGACGAACAGAAGAGGAGCGGTAAGAACAGAGGAGTTGACTTGAGTTGATATAGACACACATAGATATACATCAAGTAAAATGAACTTAGATACACAGACTTACAGACAGCAAACACACAGAATGTTTCAACAACCCTTACCTCTCTCCAGCTTGCGCAGTTCAAGCTCAGATACGTTGGAGGTGACGTCGGCCATCTTGGGATTTTGCCATTCATGGAGTTGTGTCAGTAGAGAGCGAGGTGAGGCTGTCTCCTCTGTGTCTGCCTCACTGCCTTCCTCCTCCTCATCATTGTTCAGCTCCCTGCTCCCTGGGTTCATGGATTCCAGCCATAGCTCAGGGCTCTCCTCAGAGCAGGTGTCTCTGTTCAAGGGTGGCCAGGGCTGGCTAGATTGGCTGGGGCTGTCATCTATCTGTAGGGGCTCCTTAAAGGACCCTCTAATGGGGCTGCTGAGTCCTCCCACTAAAGACACACAGTAGGTTAGTTAGTCAGTTATAAAATCTAAGGACTGATCTAAAAACTGGCGGTGCTACACCCTCACCTTCTCCCAGAGCTCTGGCTGCTCTTCCCTTGAGCTCCGAGGCGGAGGCCCTCTTGGTGGGCTCCTTCTGTAGTCCCACCTTTATGACATCAGCAGTGAAGGGACTGCAATCGGGCGGGATCTCCCTCAGAGGCGGTGGTTCATTGGCTATCTGTAACCATAGCCACATGAACAATCAATCCACGACATGAAGATTCAATCCAATCGGAGGCCTAATCATTTTTTTTCAACATCAAAAGCTACATATGTGTCAGACGTCAAGTATGAAGACAGGGTGGTGTTGTGTTGAATGATACCTTGAAGTACAGTGGCCGGGAGTAGTATCGTGTCCAGGGCTGGCAGCCATTGAGCATGTGCAGTAACATGCAGCAGCTGCTCCACACGTCTGCTTTGGCTCCGCGGCAGGTTTCCCCTTTCACAATCTCCGGGGCCATGTGTGTCTCTGTCCCCTTCAGATCTGCTTCCACACACATACACAGAGTATACATTCAGACGTGACAACCAGGTCAAAAACGTGTTTTTGGTGTATCCCCCTTTTTCGTCTAGTGGGGGCTTGAGTTCATATTTTGCTACCTCCTTGGGATGCACTTAAGCTCTGTCCACCGATGTCCATTCTCTCCGATTGTCCAAAGTCACACAGAAAAGTGTCCCTCCCATCCTCTGACAGCAACACATTGTCCGCTGCAACACACACACACACACACACACACACACACACACACACACACACACACACACACACACACACACACACACACACACACACACACACACACACACACACACACACACACACACACACACACACACACGTTAATCTATGGGTATATACTGGATTTGGTTATTGTTGTTCTATAATTCTGGGATGAGACAGCCATATTTAGCAGCACTGTAGCTATGCAGGCGAGGCAAGGTTCTGGTAACCAGGGGGGAAAAAAAGAGTCAAATCCAAGTCATGTTGGCTATTAAGAAACAGTTGGGGAAGGAATGAATCTGGGGCTTATAGCATAATAGACAGGCAGCAGGTGACTTGGCAAAACCTCCCTGTTGTATCTGTGCCTGTGGTTTGGCATATCTGACACCAGGTGGCATCTGAGCACTGAGCCATGTGGTTCCAACTGTCTATCCTTTGCTCTGTCGCTCTCTCTCTTCCTCTAGTTCTGTCTCTCCCTCTCTCTGGCTGGCAAGCGCATGCGCCCTCTAAAGAGTAGCGGTGAGTCACGCTGTGGGAAATTCCCGGCTTGGCGCGTTCTCAGCCTGTGGTGCTCTGGTTTCACAACACAGGTGCGGGAGATCAAGACACGATCTGCGACTCTTGTGTTCCACATAACAACTGCAAAAACAGCAGAGAAACAACTTACTCTCACCAAGGCAACATATGAATCAAAATATGAATATCCTGAACATCTGCTTCTTCTATTCCTCTTTACATGTCAACTGCCTGCGGCTATGGAACCCTGACCTGTTCACCGAATGTGCCATCTGTTCGAGACCTGCTGTTTTCAACTCTCTAGAGACAGCAGGAGTGGTAGAGATACTCTTAATGATTGGCTATGAAAAGCTAACTGACATTTACTCCTGAGGTGCTGACTTGCTGCACCCTCGACAACCCCTGTGATTATTATTATTTGACCATGCTGGTCATTTATGAACATTTGAACATCTTGGCCATGTTCTATTATAATCTCCACCCGGCACAGCCAGAAGAGGACTGGCCACCCCTCATAGCCTGATTCCTCTAGGTTTCTTCCTAGGTTTTGACCTTTCTAGGGAGTTTTTCCTAGCCACCGTGCTTCTACACCTGCATTGCTTGCTGTTTGGGGTTTTAGGCTGGGTTTCTGTACAGCACTTTGAGATGTCAGCTGTCAGCTGATGTAAGAAGGGCTATATAAATCAATTTGATTTGATTAGACAAGTCTTGTAGTTACTGTTTTAATATCTGCCATAATCAAACCTAGTTTGAAAATGCCTAGTAAGAGTCAGTGTACGTGCCCAGGCATTCAGTTACCGTGTGTTTTATGAACCTTCTGCTGTGGTTTTGTTCATAAGTCAGCCATTTTCATTATCTCATGTCTCGGCCTACCCTTTATGTCCAGATGCAGCACTCGTCTCTTCAGCAGGTGTTCCAGCGCCTCAAGGACCTGACAGTGGTAGTGCAGGGCCAGGTCCTCAGGTAGCCGACCCCTCTCTTTAATAAGCTGACCCACAGAGCCTAGAAGCAGATAATAGAGAAGTGGGCAGGAGGTGTCAGTGGGTGATGGAAAATCACCTCAAAATCATAGCGGTGATTTGAGGCATCCTTCGAGAAACTCTTAACAGAGGTGTCTAGTAGTGGTTGACTCATAACCCGGACGGGTTTAGGGTCATTAAATATAGTGTGGATGAAGGGCAGGTGGGTAGTGGGCGGGCGGGTTGAATAATGAGAAACAATACATGTAAAAAAATCCAAAATGTATAATTCCTGCGCAATCTATATCTATAGGCTACATTGAGGTTGTTCTTTAATTATTTGATGCTATCATGCATTCGTGCATAAAGAGGACTTCAAATAGGGAAGTTCAAGGGAACTGTAGCCTACTGTTCCGATGGGTTAAATGGAAACTGAAATCTGGACACTGACTCTAGGTCTATAACTTCACATAGCCTTAATATTAACTCCTGCAAAATTAAGGATTTCTTGCAGTAAAATGATACACCAAATGTAGGCAAAATTCTGACTCAGGAACAGGAGTGGAGAAATATGATTTCTTTCTCTCAGCATCTTGAGAGAATGCAAATGCTCAGTTAGTACCTCTACAGATGGTATCTGTCTTTATCAGCATCATGTATGCTGATAGTATTTCAACCACGTAAAATATGCATCCAAGCCAAACTGAAATCTTATCAGAAACATGTTGGCTTGTTTTCACAGCTTTCTACTTCCTTACACCCGGTCGAACTGATGTCATTTGGAAATTTAGCACAGAAAATCGTTCTCCTTTAAATTATTTTTTGGTCTCTAAATGTTTTTGCTCCACGAAAGAAGATGACAGAGAAAAACTCTACCGATGTCAACGAGATTAAAGCATTCATTCTATTGATTTATGACAATCTGGTGAGCAGGGGTTCATTTAGTCTTTGAGGGCAACATATAATGACAGAAGAGAAGCTGCATGTATCTAATTATAGTTGACTAACAAATAGTCTACCAAAATGTCGGAAATTATAAGCTGAAACGTATCTCAAATCAGGAGAAAATCTGCACCCCTTGTCAAAAAAATCATTCTATCGTCTTTGACTGTAGCCTACAGCATTTTTCTATATTATAGCGGGTTAGGGTCAGGTGCAGGCCTCAGATTGTCACTTTATCACATTTAGTCTTGTGGTTGCGGATGGGTTATTAGCTATTGCGGGTGGGTGAGTGTGAACAAACAGCTGAATAAACAACTAGCGTCTAGGTCACTGCCTGAGATCGAGGCACAGTATAGTGTATAGCTCACCAGCTTTGAGGTCCATGAAGAGGACGACGTAGGGCCCCTCTCTGATCACTCCGAAGAGTTCCACCACGCGAGGAGACTTCAGGGCACTCCACGTACCCACTTCCTCACTACTAAAACTCTTCAGGAGAATCTGGGAGGAAGGAGAGGGAGAAGAGAGTTCAATAGTTATCAATAGTGAGAGATAACACACAGAGAGTGTACACAGAGAGTGTAAGTGCTGTTGTACCTTTTTGGCGCCAAATCTGAAGTGTGTTCTGTTGTCTTGCACACTGTGCACTTCCCCGTATGACCCTGTGTTGATAGACTTGCAGACGCTGTAGTCCTTCCCCTCCCTGTACTCATAATTCACAGGCTGAATATTCTAATAGGAAATGAGAGAGATCAATTGGCTGATAATAAGGAGCCACAAGTAAACAACCGCATTTATCGACAACTACTGCAGTCTGGAAAGTTACCTTATTGAAGATCAGGCCCTCGTTGGTGTCAGTCTCTGAGACTTCTCCCTCCTTCTCCCTGACATCTCTTTCCACGTCTTTGCAGAAGGGACCTGCGTAGCATCGGTCCTCCTGACTGACACTGCCCCTGAGCCCTGCTAGGGCTAATGAACAGTCTCCCACACTGCTGAGAGGAGAGTCTGAGTCACTCTCCTGCCCATAGGTGGAGAGGTTGGAGGGGGGGGCTAAACACCTGTGAGCCCCAGTAGAGGTGGGAATGGCTGGGGCCCCTGTTGCAGTCCTGGAGGGGGTAAGGGGGGCGTCTTGTGTCATGCGCCTCTAAACTCGGGATACTGCTACTGTATGAAGTGCTGATGTTACTTTGGTGCTCTGAAGCGTCCTGCTAAAGGGGAAAAAGACAAACCCACCACCAGGTGATTAAAGGTGACTGTCTGCCAGGAAAGAGCTTTCACCTCCAGGTAATGATACTGACACAGACACCTATCTGTGTGGGTGAGGCTTCAAGACTATGGACACCTGAAAGGAAGCTTTGTCTCAGACAGTCAAGAGTTCTCTGAATCACTTCCTCCCGGTTGGAAAGCTAATGTTTGTGCTAGGATGTTTGCTGATAGAAGCTCAAACACTATATGAGACTGTCTACGGTTCATACTACAGACTATGAATCACAAGAAAGGCACTTCAAGTTCAACTAGAGTTCAACGTCATCCATTTTGTGTCTGACGGTAGGATGTTACAGGGAGAGTGCTCATCTTACCTGGGTCTGGATCAGTTGAGGAGAACTGCCAGTCTGGGTCTCCTGCTCAGGGACACCAGAAGGTACTCTACGTCTCTGTCTCTGCTTCCCTGTCTCACCCTGCTCCTCTTTTTTCTCCTTCCTCTTCTGTTTCTTCCTTGGCTTCTTCCTGGGTGAGCGGTGGGCCGGGGAGCCTGGTTTGTCCTGGTTGGAGGCTACGGTGGAACACGCCACATTGTTGTGCTCTGATGAGTCCCTGTGGAAGACAACAGCAATGCCTGTGTGAATGCAGTACTGTCACGAAAACCCAAACTGTAAGAAGACATTAGTGGTTTAACCAATGCTTTGTAGCATTGGTTAAAAGAGAAGAGAGAAGAGAAGAGATAATGATGGAGTGTGTTATGGAGGAATAAGTGAGGTCATACCGGTTGATTAAGCAGTTGGGGGACGCGACAAAGGAGCGTTCGGAGCAGGAAGGGCTGAACTGCTGGGAGTCTTGGGTTTCACCTGGGGAAGCACAGACAGCAGGTGTTAGCTTGGTGCCATTCTCTCTCTGTAATTAACCCTATCAAAACTAGTATTGCCCTCCTTAGTATACTCACATTCAGCCTGGGCTATGAACGAGTTCTTCTGATAGTTCAGTGGACCTGCTTCACCCACTTGTTCTGCTGTGCCCTTCGTTAGGACTTTAATTATTCTGGGTTTTAAACAAGGCATGAAGTCCCCTTTGCTCTCCTTCCCCTCCTCGTCACTCGTCCTGTCTTCTGGGCTGGGGAGGCTTGGGTAAGACCCCTTCAGCTCTATTTGGGGTGACCCTGAGAACGGTCTGGTCGAGTTAAAGATCCTTTGCCTCACTGCCATCTCACCTGCTGGAGAAGGAAACAGAAAATGATCAATTCAGAATAAAACATGGTCTTATCCTGTTTACTAATTTTTGCTGTTGGTTGAACTATTCAAAACGTTCCGTCCTTGAACAGCTCAGTGTACAGCACTTCATTTGAAGCACATCTCCACAACTACCAACTTGCTGATCTAAGCGATCCTCACACCTTTCCATTAGCAGAGAGCAGAGCAGAGCTTGTGATTGCAGGGACATCGAGTGGGTTATCAAAAACTCCAGTATAGCTTATTCACTTCTGGAAAGAGCCTTCCTCATGTCAACTGAACTTTGCACCTGCTAAGAACAGAACAATGGCCGGCTTTGTGTGGCGGTGAAACAAGTCAATCTAGTAATTGTTTATCTCTGCCTTGTATTGCGCCTCGTTCCAAAGTTCGAAAGCAAATATTTTTCTTGTGACCAATAAATTTGATTTGATTTGAAACACATCACTTTCTCAACATGGAGGAAGTGTATGCTTGACACAGAAACTTGATCGCAACTCCTTCTCTGCTGAAACTTCATGTTTTGCGGTGAGCGAATGAAACAGGAAACTCGATCACGGGCCTTGTTTTGACAGTTACAACTGTGTAGTTAACACCAGGAAGTAGTTGTGTTGTGAAGACTGCTACATGGCATGTTCAAGGAACAGGCCTGCCTCAGTTCCACAGAATAGAAGGAGTGTGTGTTGGAGGGTGCAATATAGGTCGAGCAGCACAAAACAATGTTGCACAACCTCTGCCAAGATGTACACCTTAAGTTGAAACTCTCTGACAACCTCTATGCGAAATAAAATACACATGAAAACTGCTGGGATAACATGCAATGAGCTAGACTGGTCAAACATGGCATAATTTATGTTTGTACAACAACAGTATATAGGTGTATGATGTATTCCTGTATTTATTGTCAGTTAACAAGCATCAAGCATGGAGTATGTCTTTCAAATGAAAACCCCTATGATCTGAGCATTAATTCAGTAGAGAAATGCCAGAGAGGCTTTGGACCTTGGCCTGCTTAGTGAACACTGTAAGCTTAGAGCTGCAGAGCTGTAGGGTTGCTGCATGTTGCATCAGTGTGCCAGCACTTCACAGGAGTTTTATCTTTCCCACTCACTTTTGATCTTCCCTTAGACAGGTGCCCGGTTCCCTTTATGACACACCAAGCTCAGGTTGACTGCCAAGCAAATACTCAACTACGCTGCTGAACAATTAATAAAATTGCCTCCGGACAATTTACATTGAACCCCTCCCCCCTTTTGTACACTGCTACTACTTGCTGTTTGTTTGTGATCTATGCATAGTCACTTCGCCCCCACCTACATGTACAGATTACCTCAACTAACCTGTACCCCTGCACACTGACTCGGTACCAGTGCCCCCTGTATATAGCCTCGTTATTGTTATTCTTACTCTCCACTTTCCTGTCTATCTCTCTGTCCCCTCCTCCACACACTTTGTCTCACCCAGACTCTGACCAGGCACACCAGCTTTCTCATTCACTGATCATCACTTCCTGCTAAAGCGAGAGACCCGCACACGTACCCCTCCTCCAAAACACAGCACCACACCCCAACTGAAATCAAGTGGGGTGGTAGTAAGAACAGGCCCTTTGACAAAGAACTGGACGGAAAAATAGACATTGAGGAAGGAAACATAGACCTACCGACAGAGGCAGGTCTGAATTGCAGGTCTGCAGTCTCTTCTGGTTATCCGTTTTTCACTAAACTAAACTGAAGTCAAATATTCTGCTCGCATATACCCCTATCCGTACAAATAATAACTCACTCTCTGTAATATAGGTCTCGTTCAACTCTCTCTCTCTCTCTCTCTACTTCACTCTGTAATCTTGCTGTGTATCTCGGTTGCTTGGTGTCGCTTGATCCCACTGGCCCACTGCCAACCTGGGTAGGAGCTGTGATTGGTTGATGGTGATTTACGGGAAATCCATCTCACTTCCCCACATCCCCCTCCCTCTTTTCCCTGCAGCAGCAGGGCTGTCTTGCTCTTTATGCACTTTCTCTCGCTCATGCTCAGTGTCTTTCTGTCCCATTTTCACTCTCCTTAAATAATAGGAAAAATTAGAGCACATTATTAAAAGGCACATGCAACACTGTCCAAAACTAACCCGTCTTAACTCTCCAAATGTTCATTTGGGACCCAAAACAACAAACCCTGAAGATCTAATTCCCCAAAGTAAGGGGCCACGTGTTAGTTATTTACTAGACTATGTTATACTCTTTGGCCACACTTTAAGCCTCTCATTGTGATGTGTTGGGGCTGCAGAAAGGGGTCAAGGTTCAGGGTTATGCTCTTAAAACACACTCAGGGTCAAATACCAAGCAAACGATGATGCATGAATAAGCCACTGGGTTCCATCCTGCCAGAGTAGTCACATCAATCATGTCAACAGGAACACCATGGTTCTGTTCTACATATAACCAAAGTTATGTGCTCCCATAAATCAATGATGCTGCTATCAATCCCCTCTGTCTGTATAATCTATACTATATGATTTTTAGTTATGGTGTGTTGAACTCCCAACCTTTTAGCCCCTGATGTTTCCCCTTCTTATTATAATCATTTGAATAAATAAAACATCAGGATGACCCATGAGGATTACATGTGAGAATTGTGAGGTTTTAATTTATAGCAGGGATAAGGTTGGCCTCCTTTTTGAGGTTGGGAAAATCTCAGTTCCTTTTTTGGTTTCCTCTTTTTTTGAGAGAGGAACAACAAACTACTCAGAACAGAGCCACTAAAGGGCAAGGAAACTCAGGGACCACATTTGGACATGTCAAACAGCCAACGCTTGTATCAAATCGCTTAATAAACAGAGTGAATGTTATCATTTTCTATCCTGGGATTAGCCTACATCCTCTGGCCTTGATGGGCCACTCACAAGTAATTTGCCCTCTTAAAAAACTCTTGAAGAGGTTAAACTATGAAAACTACAGGCTAATGATAGGTTGTAGAGCTGCACTCCACAGCCCAGAAAACCACTCTGACCATAGGGACCAGTCATTGTGATACATAAAGTAAGTCCTCCCCTAGCTGTGCTCAGCATTTGGTAAACTGTGTGCAGATTCAGTTAGTTATTTCTCCATGTTGTGTTATTACAGCAATGTAACAATTTTGTTATAACAATGTAGGCCCCGGCCTAACTGTCAATGTGACAATGTAATTGTGCTTAAGGGACCTGTCGACTCCCTATCGAAAACACATGCATGAAAAACATGAGCATGATACTCAGTGAGCAGAGGGGTGGGGGACAGTTGGAATCTTGGTGGAGGAGTGAGAGAATGTGGGGGCAGAAAGGACAGGAACGGGGGAGGGGTGCAAAGGGGATCCAAAAATGGCAGCTAGATTCTGGGGAGTGAATATAGACTGTAGAGGATACAACAAAGAAAGGAACAAATAGAGGAACTGCTGAAAAGATTCAGGATGGATACACACAGACACACAATGACCACTGACTCATATACGCCCACTCAGATTAGCAGAATACCAGAGGCTTGAGTAAGGACAGCCGAGGGATCCATCTTTTGCAGGACCTGGATAATTAAACACACCAGTACGCCTTCTGGGCCCCCCAGTCCCTCACAGAACACTGTTACGAGGCATTCATTCAGTGCCTTGCAAGCAACTCATGGGAATCGAAAAATGAATGTCTCAATGAGTGAATGACACAGGGTATCAGAGGGGGTGAAGGCCTCTGTGCATAGCAACACATCCTTCACCCGCCAGAAAGACAACACCTATTTACTTTGGGATTAAAAATTAATCATAGACATAGAGAAGGACATTGCTTCTCTTAGTCGTTTCATCAGGTTCGCATCTGGTCCCTGAGTGGAAGACTTTAGCCCAGTGGTGTAGTAGGGGAAAAATGCTGTATACCCACTATTCTTTTCAGTAGGCATTGTGTATACTCACTTTTTAATCGCCACTAATGCTGTTCTCTGTTTTGTTCTACAACCCCCACAAGTGTCACAGGACTCTTCTGAAGGTAACCAGGTATCAGTTAACTTCTTTGGGGTAGGGGGCAGTATTTTCACTTCCGGATGAAACGCGTGCCCAGAGTAAACTGCTTGCTACTCAGGCCCAGAGACTAGGATATGCATATTATTCGTAGAATTTGATAGAAAACACTCAAAAGTTTCTAAAACTGTTTGAATGATGTCTGTGAGTATAACAGAACTCTATTGGCAGGCAAAACCTGAGAAAAATCCAACCAGTAAGTGGGAAATCTGAGGTTGTAGTTTTTCAAGTGATTGCCTATTCAATATACAGTGTAAATGGGGTTAGATTGCACTTCCTAAGGCTTCCACTCGATGTCAACAGTCTTTAGAACGTTGTTTCAGGCTTCTAACGTGAAAGGGGAGCGAATAAGAGCTGTTTTTTCCCCCACCTTTATTTAACCAGGTAGGCTAGTTGAGAACAAGTTCTCATTTGCAACTGCGACCTGGCCAAGATAAAGCATAGCAGTGTGAACAGACAATACAGAGTTACACATGGAGTAAACAATTAACAAGTCAATAACACAGTAGAAAAAAAGAGAGTCTATATACATTGTGTGCAAAAGGCATGAGGAGGTAGGGGAATAATTACAATTTTGCAGATTAATACTGGAGTGATAAATGAGCTGATGGTCATGTACAGGTAGAGATATTGGTGTGCAAAAGAGCAGAAAAGTAAATAAATAAAAACAGTATGGGGATGAGGTAGGTAAAAATGGGTGGGCTATTTACAGATAGACTATGTACAGCTGCAGCGATCGGTTAGCTACTCAGATAGCAGATGTTTGAAGTTGGTGAGGGAGATAAAAGTCTCCAACTTCAGCGATTTTTGCAATTCGTTCCAGACACAGGCAGCAGAGAACTGGAAGGAAAGGCGGCCAAATGAGGTGTTGGCTTTAGGGATGATCAGTGAGATACACCTGCTGGAGCGCGTGCTATGGATGGGTGTTGCCATCGTGACCAGTGAACTGAGATAAGGCGGAGCTTTACCTAGCATGGACTTGTAGATGACCTGGAGCCAGTGGGTCTGGCGACTAATATGTAGAGAGGGCCAGCCGACTAGAGCATACAGGTCGCAGTGGTGGGTGGTATAAGGTGCTTTAGTGACAAAACGGATGGCACTGTGATAAACTGCATCCAGTTTGCTGAGTAGAGTGTTGGAAGCTATTTTGTAGATGACATCGCCGAAGTCGAAGATTGGTAGGATAGTCAGTTTTACTAGGGTAAGTTTGGCGGCGTGAGTGAAGGAGGCTTTGTTGCGGAATAGAAAGTCGACTCTAGATTTGATTTTCGTTTGGATATGTTTGATATGAGTCTGGAAGGAGAGTGTACAGTCTAGCCAGACACCTAGGTACTTATAGATGTCCCCATATTCAAGGTCGGAACCATCCAGGGTGGTGATGCTAGTCAGGCGTGCGGGTGCAGGCAGCGAGCGGTTGAAAAGCAGGCATTTGGTTTTACTAGCGTTTAAGAGCAGTTGGGAGGCCACGGAAGGAGTGTTGTATGGCATTGAAGCTCGTTTGGAAGTTAGATAGCACAGTGTCCAAGGACGGGCGGGAAGTATATAGAATGGTGTCGTCTGCGTAGAGGTGGATCAGGGAATCGCCTGCAGCAAGAGCAACATCATTGATATATACAGAGAAAAGAGTCGGCCCGAGAATTGAACCCTGTGGCACCCCCATAGAGACTGCCAGAGGACCGGACAGCATGCCCTCCGATTTGACACACTGAACTCTGTCTGCAAAGTAGTTGGTGAACCAGGCACGGTAGTCATCAGAAAAACCGAGGCTACTGAGTCTGCCGATAAGAATATGGTGATTGACAGAGTCGAAAGCCTTGGCAAGGTCGATGAAGACGGCTGCACAGTACTTACGGCTGCACAGTACTGTCTTTTATCGATGGCGGTTATGATATCGTTTAGTACCTTGAGCATGGCTGAGGTGCACCCGTGACCGGCTCGGAAACCAGATTGCACAGCGGAGAAGGTACGGTGGGATTTGAGATGGTCAGTGACCTGTTTGTTGACTTGGCTTTCGAAGACCTTAGATAGGCAGGGCAGGATGGATATAGGTCTGTAACAGTTTGGGTCCAGGGTGTCTCCCCCTTTGAAGAGGGGGATGACTGCGGCAGCTTTCCAATCCTTGGGGATCTCAGACGATATGAAAGAGTGCTTGAACAGGCTGGTAATAGGGGTTGCGACAATGGCGGCGGATAGTTTCAGAAATAGAGGGTCCAGATTGTCAAGCCCAGCTGATTTGTACGGGTCCAGGTTTTGCAGCTCTTTCAGAACATCTGCTATCTGGATTTGGTTAAAGGAGAACCTGGAGAGGCTTGGGCGAGTAGCTGCGGGGGGGACAGAGCTGTTGGCCGAGGTTGGAGTAGCTGTTGAGAAATGCTTGTTGAAGTTTTCGATAATCATGGATTTATCGGTGGTGACCGTGTCACCTAGCCTCAGTGCAGTGGGCAGCTGGGAGGAGGTGCTCTTGTTCTCCATGGACTTCACAGTGTCCCAGAACTTTTCGGAGTTGGAGCTACAGGATGCAAATTTCTGCCTGAAGAAGCTGGCCTTAGCTTTCCTGACTGACTGTGTGTATTGGTTCCTGACTTCCCTGAACAGTTGCATATCGCGGGGACTATTCGATGCTATTGCAGTCCGCCACAGGATGTTTTTGTGCTGGTCAAGGGCAGTCAGGTCTGGAGTGAACCAAGGGCTATATCTGTTCTTAGTTCTGCATTTTTTGAACGGAGCATGCTTATCTAAAATGGTGAGGAAGTTACTTTTAAAGAATGACCAGGCATCCTCAACTGACGGGATGAGGTCAATGTCCTTCCAGGATACCCGGGCCAGGTCGATTAGAAAGGCCTGCTCACAGAAATGTTTTAGGGAGCGTTTGACAGTGATGAGGGGTGGTTGTTTGACTGCGGCTCCGTAGCGGATACAGGCAATGAGGCAGTGATCGCTGAGATCCTGGTTGAAGACAGCGGAGGTGTATTTGGAGGGCCAGTTGGTCAGGATGACGTCTATGAGGGTGCCCTTGTTTACAGATTTAGGGTTGTACCTGGTGGGTTCCTTGATGATTTGTGTGAGATTGAGGGCATCTAGCTTAGATTGTAGGACTGCCGGGGTGTTAAGCATATCTCAGTTTAGGTCACCTAACAGAACAAACTCTGAAGCTAGATGGGGGCTGAGAGGGGTTGGTAGCAGGCGGCAACAGTGAGAGATTTATTTCTGGAGAGAGTAATTTTTTAAATTAGTAGTTTGAACTGTTCGGGTATGGACCTGGAAAGTATGACATTACTTTGCAGGCTATCTCTGCAGTAGAATGCAACTCCTCCCCCTTTGGCAGTTCTATCTTGACGGAAAATGTTATAGTTGGGTATGGTAATCTCAGAATCTTTTGTGGCCTTCCTGAGCCAGGATTCAGACCAGTGGTCTGGCTGAAAGCCTTGAGTTTAGTCACACGCTCAGCAGTGGGTGCGAGCTCCGTTCCCTTTCATTTCTAAAGACAAAGTAATTGTCCGGTTGGAATATTATTGAATATTTATGATAAAAACATCCAAAAGATTGATTCTATACATCGTTTCACATGTTTCTACAAACTGTAATGGAACTTTTTTGACTTTTCGTCTGGACTTAGTGCCCGTGCCTTGTGCATTTGGATTACTGGACTAAACGCGCAAACAAAAAGGTATTTGGACATAAAGATGAACTTTATCGAACAAAACTAATATTTATTGTCTAACATGGAGACCTGGGAGTGCCATCAGATGAAGATCATCAAAGGTTAGTGATTCATTTTAACGCTATTTCTGTCTTTTGTGACACCTCTCCTTGGTTGGAAAATGGCTGTATGGCTTCCTGTGGCTAGGCGCTGACCTAACATAATCGCATGGTGTGCTTTTGCCGTAAAGCCTTTTTGAAATCAGACACTGTGGCTGGATTAACAAGAAGTTTATCTTTAAAATGGTGTATGATACTTGTATGTTTGAGGAATTTTAATTATGAGATTTTTGTTTGCACTTTCACTGGATCCAAATGCACAGGTGGGATGCTACTGTCCCACTGGTGCCAGACAGGTTAAAAAAATGAATGGGTTAAATATGTGTAAAAAATAAAAAATAAATCTGAGCTTTGTTATATCTCATAGATATAAGCCATTTACTTCAAAATCGTATTCCTTAGGATACATATTTTGACTGTCTGTATTGCCATTTATGAACGTGTCATTTAATGTGTTTCTATGGGCAAATTCTATATTTTATCAAATAATTTGTAAATATATGTATTTCTTTTATACCTACAGGGTCCTTAAATTCTAAATCAGATAGCTTAATGATACATGGTATGTCCATCCTAAAACAATTCCATATATTAGGCAAGTATAACATCCCCCCCCCCATACTGACCTTGTGCCATCATACTGACTTTGTGCCATACCGTAATACCGGCAATAAAAAACAACAGGGGCGCTATTTCCAATCAGAAGGTTTTCAATGCTAACAAGTACATGTAAAATCCCATAGCAAATGCTAGCTAAATGCTAACATGCAAACCTTTTACACAAACTATTTGGAGTACAGACATCCCAGCTCATACAGTTATACAAATAACTAAAAAATGCTACTCAAACAAATATTAGACAGCAAGCCTCTTGATCCAGGAGGGGATTCTCTTCTGTTACCAAGATGAGCTTGATTGCAAAATGCTAACCACATAAGCTTACTACAAGCTCTACGCAGACATACGATTCGGAGTGTTGCAATGTAATTTTTCGTCACAAAAGGGGCGTATCTTTGTAATAGGCTCCGGCTTTTTACTTACTTTTTTACTACCTGAAAATGAAGACACGTTGTATCATTCCTTCCACAGTGGGAGCAGTGTTGTCGCTTGGCTCCTTGATCTGATCTATAGGCTATACAGATGATTCATCAAAGCAGGGATTGGCATGAGTAATCGAGTACCCGAACGTCAAAGCTCGTTCTTTAACCAGAGATCAGTTCCATTTTGTCCCAATTGTTTTATTTATTTTGTCTTGAAGACCATGTTAATTTGCTTTGCCTCTGGTGTTCCATTTCTACATGTGCATTTGTGAAGCTGGTTGTACATATGTGCATTTGTAACTACCTCATGAAGCTGTTTGACAGAACGCCAAGTGTGTGCAAAGCTGTCATTAAGGCAAAGGATGGCTACTTTGAAGAATATCAAATATAAAATATATTTTGATTTGTTTAACCTTTTTTTGGGTTACTACATGATTGATTCCATTTGTGCTATTTCATAGCTTTGATGGTTTCACTATTATTCTACAATGTAGAAAATAGTTTTAAAAATGAAGAAAAACCCTGGAATGAGTAGGTGAGTCTAAACTTTTGATTGGTACTTTATATGGGGCAATTTAGCAATTAGGATTTGTTATCTGTAATGGTTATGATAAATTAGGCATGTTGACACAGGCCAATAGATAAATACGCACACATTTCTTTCCAGCGCAGGCCTTGTGTTAAAAAAAAACTGAGTACCTCAAAATGTCAAATGCCCATCCCCACATTAAAGTAACCTATTTTGCATTGATAACCCAATATAATCTTAGCGACTGTTGAAACAGTAAACCAAACAACAAGAATCCACCCAAAAAGGTATTTAGTTTAAAAGTAATAACTAGTTATTATTATGAGTTATTATTATTATTATTATTAGAACCTGCTGTAGCCAATGAGCTAGCCATGTGCTTTTTTCCTCCAGTGACCAAAACATGATGGCATTCTATTTTTAGTTGATATGGGAATTGATGTATTTATTTCACCTTTACTTAACCAGGTAGGCCAGTTGAGAAGAAATTCTCATTTACAACTGCGACTATGGTTGCCAACTTTCTCACTACCAAATAAGGGACAAAAGGTGGCGTGCCAGTGCACGGTGCCACGGCGGCGTGGGTATGGTGTTGTGGGTATGGCGGTGTGGGTATGGTGTTGTGGGTATGGCGGTATGGGTATGGTGTTGTGTGAATGAATATACAGTGTATATTCATATTCTTATTAAATTGGAAAGACAAAACATTTGTATATTCCATTTAGCCTATAGCTTTAATAAAACTGTATCATTATGTAAACTTATGTGAATAAACCTCAAAATATATTATCAAAGAATCACAATTGGGACCTTTACAGCAAATGCAAAAGAGGGGCATGAGTCACTCACCAAGGCTACATACTTGACTGATTCAAGCAGTCCACTTGCAGAGCCAGAGAGAAGTCATTACATGACAAGTCACAGTTCCCAGATATATGAAGTTCATTTTTTATCAAAAAGGTTTACTGTGCTACATCGGTTTCTTGAGTCTGACCATTTAATGGTCATCAGACAGAAAATCCTCTCTACAAAGGCATTTGAGTCTGGCACACTGAGGACAAATGAGTCAATCCTGAACATGTTGATCAAGTTCGCTTTCCCTAGATTTTGGTAAACTGCCACCTGCTTCTCACTTGTGGATTTTGTGGTATCCTGTCTGGCTTTCTGTATTTCCTCCCGGCTAGTACAACACTCTTTATAGAGTTGGTCCATACTGACTGTCTCTGTCATTTTGAGGGCAACCAGCACCTGCTCCAGGTCAGTGAAGGAGAGCTCCTCATAGAGGCCGATCAGTTTCACCATTACATTTTCTGGTGAGAAATCAAACCACTTGTCAATGTATGTAACGACAGTGTCATAGAACTTCAAAGTCCTGTTTCTGTTTGGACCTTCATGCTGACAATTGTTTGTCCCATCAGCTGCTTGGTCTGGTATCAGAAAAGAAACTGTCCTGTTTCAGCTGAAGCATCTTAAATGTTGAACTTTTGGACTTCCTCGTAAAACATCTGTGATGCAGAGCTTTGTTTCCTCCAGCTTTTTTACGAGTAGGTCAAAAACACACCCACTTTGTGGAAAAAGCACAGATATATTTCAGCAGCTTCTGTTTTTTCACACTCAAAAATACTCTTCAGTTCCACAGGACAGGTCTCCCTAAGGGACCTGAAGTATGATGTAAGAGCTGGCCAGCTTTGCTGGAGACGATGGACAGCTGGATGAAGAGAGACCCATCGTGTGCAAACATGTCGCAGGATTTCAAGCCACTCAATGTCAACAAAGGCGAAAAAAATGTGCGCAGTTCCTCTCTTCGGGAAGCAGAGACTGATAAGTGCCTGTAGATCTGTAAAACAATTGTCTCAATATCCACTGACAGCTGATCGCAGGCGTGCTTGCAGGCATTATGAGCTATGTGAGCTGGGCAATTAGCTTTCAGAATGCGATTGTTGGCACTGCTCAATAACTGGTAAACGGAGAGGTGTTTTCCAATTATGTCAGTTTCCGAAGTAGATGTCACGACGAATGCACCAACATTGCTAGCACCTTTAGCTAGCGTGGCCTTGTGCATTTCTGTGGATGCATGCTGAGTTAGGGCATTCTCCCCTTCATGGCCAATTGAGAATTCCCGATGCATAAAGTACAGAAAGCTTTCGTCGAGTCACCACTGACGGGCTTAACCCACAACATTTTTGCTTCACATTGTTTGTTGTAGCTGCACAGTCTTTTTTGCATGTTTATCCATATTTCCTTGATATGCCAAACCGACCGAACAATAACAGAAATTACTTTGCAGGAATTGGCGCGTTTACACTATACTGTGATTGGATGAATATACGGAACAAGGGAGGTCCCGTATGGGACAAACCAATTTAGCCCAATATAAGGGACATCCCGGCTAATACGGGACAGTTGGCAACCCTAACTGCGTCCTGGCCAAGATAAAGCAAAGCAGTGCGACAAAAACAACAACACAGAGTTACACACAAACAAACGTACAGTCAATAACACAATAGAAACATCTACAGTGGGGCAAAAAAAGTATTTAGTCAGCCACCAAAATACCAGCAACAGTGTGTGAAAACCTTGTGAAGGCTTACAGAAAACGTTTGACCTCTGTCATTGCCAACAAAGTGTATATAACAAAGTATTGAGATAAACTTTTCATTTTGTCTGTCATAGTTGAAGTGTCCCTATGATGAAAATTACAGGCGTATGCTGCACAACAATGAGTGAATCAAAAGGCTCCGGTCTCTTGTCTTTGTATGCTTGTGATAACAACATGTGACTGGGGACTACCAGTAAGCTTCATAATGTAAAATAATGTGAGAAGTGAAATGAAATGAAGAACCTGCACTTGCGCAGGTACTGTGTGTGCTTGTACAGACAACTGGTAGAGGGTTGCTAAACCAATTTGGTTTATAAAATTCAGCAGCTTGTCCAAAAACAGCCTACTAGACAATTAAACTTCTAGCATGAAAAAAACATGTTTTGAGGGAGTGTGCAATTCTGACTGCAGCACTGAAAATCAGAGCTGTTGCCAGATAATTGAATGTTCATTTCTCTACCATAAGCGGTCTCCAACATAATTTTAGAGAATTTGGCCGTATGTCCAACCGACCTCATAACAGCAGACCACGTGTATGGTGTTGTGTGGGTGAGCAGTTTGCTGATGTCGACGTTGTGAACAGATTGGCAAATGGTGGCGGTGGGGTTATGCTATGGGCAGGCATAAGCTACGGGCAATGAATACAATTGCATTTTATCTATGGCAATTTGAATGCACAGAGATACTGTGACGAGGTCCTGAGGCCCATTGTCGTGCCATTCATTCGCCGCCATCACCTTATATTTCAGCATGATAATGCACGGCCCCATGTCACAAGGATCTGTACACAATTCCTGGAAGCGGAAAATGTCCCAGTTCTTCCATGGCCTGCATACTCACCAGACATGTCACCCATTGAGCATGTGCGGGATGCTCTGAATCGATATGTACGACAGCATGTTCCAGTTCCCGACAATATTCAGCAACTTCGCACAGCCATTGAAGAGGAGTGGGACAACATTCCACAGCCCACAATCAGCAGCCTGATCAACTATATGTGAAGGAGATGTGTCGTGCTGCATGAGGCAAATGGTAGTCACACCAGACACTGACTGGTTTTGTGTTCCAAATCCCAACTTGTGACCAACAGATGCATATCTGTATTCCCAGTCATGTGAAATCCATAGATTAGTGCCTAAGGAATTTATTTCAATGGACTATTTCCTTATATGAACTGTAACTCAGTAAAATCGTTGAAATTGTTGCATGTTGCGTTTATATTTTTGCTCAGTATACAATTGCGATGCTGTGTTTTAAAGTTGAAAAAAAGTCAACAATCATGACTTTCCAACCGGTTTTCGAAACATATGTTGATATGCCCCTTGTCTTTCATATCAGCGAGAAAGAATCCTTCAAATAAAAAAAGATACACTTACTGTAGAGTTTTGCACAGATCCACAAGCTGTGCAAAGCCCCCAGTTGAAGAACTACACTTCCTCCCCAATTACTTACACACAGGTGTTCGGAGCGCTATTTAGCACAGGTGGCTACCTATGTCTTCAATAAACAAGTATATTGACACTGTATATTGGAGATATATTTGGACGTGTGGGAACACTAAGCCTATAAAGGTGTGTATTCATTTAACATTTTGTTTTATCAAATTGGTTTCTCTCTGATATGGAAGATACGTTCCTTATGTTTCCAAAAAACGTTCCGCAAGCGTCCGCGGCTCTTAACAACCGGGTCAGGAGATACTATCGTCAACAGGCGGTGTACTGTACTGTAATATCTGTCAATATCTACTGTAATAGCCTATATGGCAACTTCGTGCATAACATCTACCTGGGTCATTTAAAAAAAATCTTAAATGTAACAACTAAGAAGTTCTTAAGTAATGAACGTTTTGTCGTTGCATTAAGAAAATGTCATTATGCTATGGTCGAGAAAATGTTGACGCGACTTCTCTTCACCTCCTGCCTTTTCCTCCGCCATTTCAAATGTACTTCAACCCATTTTTTAAGAAAGTTATTCATCTTGTGGGCATATTCAATTCTGATATCTTTATAGTTGATATTGGCTTACCTTTTGTTCAAGTATGTTGTTTTTACAATGATAAAAGGCGTCGGCTGTTTTCAGGATCTACACAGTTCGCTAAAAATGTCCAACGTTGAAAATTACGATTGCGTCACCGGAGGGGTGTGGATATGAAAATCGAAAGTACATGATCGTTTTCGAAGTTAGGATTGAATGGAGGAAGTGTGTGGTTATTGTGTACAATTACTTTCATAAACATCAAGGCTGCGTTTAAACAGGCAGTAAATTTCAGATATTTCTTTCCACTCGTTTGTATTTTCTCACCAATCACATCTTTTCACATCAGAATTTTTCAGGTGCGATCTGATTGAAAAATCTGAATTGGGCTGCCTGTCTAAACGCAGTCTAAATGTTTTCACAATGTCGGCAGAACTTTTCTAAACTAAATTATATCGAACTTGGAAGCTATGGATAGTGAGGATCCATAGCGACCACTAAAGCGGCTGCCCAGGCCAATCCAAGCGCTAGCGGAGGTTTCTCTGACAAGGCATGCTCGTTGGCACCCAAGTATGAGAGAGTGTGCATAAAGCGAAGGGCAAGCAGCGGTGCGTGGGTAAAATCACTGGGGAAGCCAAGTCAGGAAAAAATAGCCATTTTATAACCTATGTGCTGTGATAACTGCGTTTGCTCTATAATATCCTGTTAGTTCATATGCCATGGTCCCCCAACTGGCGGTCCAGTTTTATTTGCCCTCACCCAACCCAATTGAGATGGTTTGGGATAAGTTGGACCGCAGAGTGAAGGAAAAGCAGCCAACAAATGCTCAGCATGTGTGGGAATTATTTCAAGAATGTTTGAAATGCATTCCAGGTAAAACTGGTTGAGAGAATGCCAAGCGTGTGCAAAGCTGTCATCAAGGCAAAGGGTGGCTACTTTGAAGAATCTCAAATATGAAATATATTTTGATTTGTTGAACACTTTTTTGGTTACTACATGATAACATATATGTTATTTCATAGTTTTGATGTCTTCACATCAAAACTTTATTTCATAGTTTTGATGTCTTTTTACTAAATAGTCAAAATAAAGAAAAACCCTTGTGCTTGTGCTGTATATATTTATACATTTTTTGGTGTGTGGAATTTTCATTGTTGGACATAAAATGCTAAAAAAACACACCAGGAAATTAGCTCTAAGTGCTTTTCATTTATAAAATCTGTTCAAAAGTATTCCCACACAAAATAGAGAGACATGATGTGATCATATACAAATGTAACCAATGTTTGAAATTATTCTGTTTCAGTCAAACATATTTTTTGGGGCTTCTTGCGTTCAATTTGCAGTCTACAAATGATGTGTAGTTATGTTACGACCCCCGACCATCCGCTCAAGAAGAAATCATCCCCAGGCTGAATAGTAGATGATCCCTGTCACATGCCTTGCCACCATGATATATAGGCCTAACTCCTTGATCACACCTACAGGTTCATTACGCAAAATGGTACCCAGCATCTGGATATGTGTCCAATAAAAGGTCAACATTCACCTGCTACCATTTCTGTCAAACCCACTACCATACAGTTTCATGCATACATTCGATAAATCCAACGACACAGAACGTACTGCAACGGCCTCTGCAAGCCAAACGCAGCGTTCTATTGGAAATGAATGTATTTCTGGTGTACCAAAATGCAATGATGCTGACGCACCGATCACACCGACTGCATCATTGCATTTTGGTACACCAGAAGTACATTCATTTCCAATTGAATGCTTTATTTGCCTTACAGCATTGTGTTGGAGAGGCAGTTGCAGTGTGTTCTGTGTGGTGCATATGTTGGATTTATCAAACGTATGGGTCAAACTGTACGTGTGTAATGCTTTAAACACACCGACAACATCGTTGAGCAAAATAGTAAGCAGCATCATCTGGATATTTATGCAACAAAAGTTCAACATTCACCTTCTGCGACCATTTCTGTCAAGCCGTCGATTGCATACAGTTTGACACATATATTCCAACTTAAGCACCGCACCAAACGCACTACAACTGCCAATGCAACGCAATGCGGCAAGGCAAACAACATTTCATTGGAAATTAATGTAATTCTGGTGTATCAAAATGCGATGCTGTCAGTGTGGTCGAAGTGTAACTTAACAGAAATGGTAGGAGAAGGTGAATGTTGAACTTTTGTTGCACACATATCCAGATGATGCTGCGTACCATTTAGCACAATGACACTGTAGGTGTGATCAAGGGGTAAAATGGCACAGTGGCAGAATACATTCAACACACGTGTGTTTCATCACAAAACCAGAGTGCAACATCTTTCGGGTGAAGTCCACAAAGCATATTGCATGTAACAAACAGTTACATGACCTACAACATGGTCAGGCAAGTTAATGTTTCTGACATTTTTCTGACAACTAAACAACTATTGATTTAGAGCCATGGAGAGTTAGGCTACCACAATTAAGTCGCAAAGAAAACAGGAGCTGCCTCCACTATTCCAGCACCATTTCAACTTAAACATTTCAACATAATAAAATGTTCTATGCGCAAAATGGCTGTGACAACTAAAAGATACCAAAAACAATACACTCCAATCAATGTAAGCTAAATATGATGTGGCTGTCCATGGTACAGCAGATAAGAGTTGAGATTAATTAGTAATTGTCATGCTGGGTTTAAAGTAAAAACATATTTTCTCAGCTTTTTTCTCAGTCTATGTTGAGGAGGTCAGAGACCTGGCAGAGTGGTGCCAGGACAACAACCTCTCCCTCAACATTGGGCAAGACAAAGGAGTTTATCGTGGACTACGGGAAATGGAGGGCAGAACACACCTCATTCACATCGATGGGGCTGTAGTGGAACTGGCCGAGAGATTCAAGTTCCTCAGTGTCCACATCACTAAGGACCTATCATGGTCCAAACACACCAACACAGTCGTGAAGAGGGCACGACAACGCCTCTTCTCCCTCGGGAGTCTGAAAAGATTTGACATGGGCCCTCAGATCCTCAAAATGTTCTACAGCTGCACCACTGAGAGCATCTTGACAGTTTGCATCACCGCTCACTCACACATAACATGTACACACAACTATATGTACATATCTACCTCAATTTCCTAGTACCCCTGCACATCGACTCGGTACTGGTACCCTATGTATATATCCAAGCTTTTGTATCATTGTGTGTATATTCATTGTGTTACTATTTGTTTTTGTTTTATGTTGTTGTTGTAAGCATTTCACTGTTAGGTTACACCTGTTGTTTTTGAAGTGTGTGACAATTAAATGCTGTTTGATGTGTGGCCTTGGCGCTATTCAATGTATTGGCCACGAGATGGCATGGGAACCTAGCTGAATTATTATCCAGGTAGAGCTTGTGGAAATGTGTAGTCTCCCATTGAGTTGTAATAACAAAGTAATAATGTAATGTATAGCTTACTGCTCTCTTTCGACAGCAAAAAGTAAAATAATAGATTATAAATACTAACAAAGTGTACATGAGTGGTATATGTGTGGGATATAAATGTAGACTAAACCAAATGACAGATAAACCAAATGAACCAGCTAATATGTTTGGGCACGCTTAATAACAATAAGTTACACTGTTTTCCAAATTTGCAACGTTGTTTCAAAGTTTACGTCAATCAACGCATTTGCGAGTTACAATTGGACAGTTGCTTTGTTGGTAACTCAGTAGGCGTTTACATGTCCAGCATTCAGAGAGACGAAAGAAGCTGCTGCGTACAGAAAATGGCTGACAGATTTTCTAGGTTCAACGAAGAACGTGATTTCCAGGTAATGTTAATAAAATATTTAGCAACTAAATACAATGTAGTATAAATAATATCACGATAATAACTGTGCACCTTAATAACATATTTTAAAATGAGTCAGGAACCTGTAGTTAGGTTCATAGCCTCGCACTATTCGAGAAGTCTGCAGGTATGCTAGCTAGGCTAGTTAGCAGCAACTTGATAGTCCAGTGTTCGACGAGTTGCATTGCTGTCGAGCTCGTCTTGGCCAGCGAGCAATGGATTGAACCCACAACTACCAATGCTAAGCACGTGCTTAGTGGATACAAATAATGTGTAATTTTGACAAAGTGAACCGAGTGACCTTGGGGAAATGAGCTAACTACATCGAGCTAGCTAAGGTTAGTTGGCTGGCTAGCTGTCACATTGTTGGTATGACAATGACGACAATGTACATGTAACATTTTAGTCAATTAGCAGACGGTCTTATTCAGAGCGATTTACAGTTCCTGCATTCATCTTAAGGTAGCTTAATAGGTGGGACAAACAGTAACATTTTCCTCACGGTAACGTTAGCTATCAGCAAAGTCCGAGCTAGTAAGGGGGCAACAGGGGTTCTACTGTCCCGTAGCCACCATCCATGGAACTACATACCATGCCTGGCTGTGCAACATTCGGGCGAGTTGAGAATATTATGTGTAATATTAGCGCTAACTACATGTATCGTTTGCAGCTAGTTAGCTACTGTAGCTAGCTACGCCGCTTGTTGGAGAATCCTGCATCCACAATGTATTCGCTTTTGTTATTTACTGGTAGGTTAGCCTATTCCCTTCTCAGTTGCTCGACAATGCTGGGTGTGTTTTGCTTCTGTTCTGTTGATATCGGATTTACCAGTTATGCCAACTAGATCACGCATTTCTTGGCATGTTACCTCTAATGGGCTACAATTTTAACTGTATTACTGGCAGAACCACAACACAAACTATTAACATCAACATATGCAATGAATGTATTCAGATTAGTTGTTTTATTGCTTAGCCTGTCTGAAACCCAAGACGGGATGGGGTTGAGTTGGTGTCCTGTTCAGTTTCTGCCTGCGTTTGACGTCACCCTTATAATCTGTTGGTCTTCCAGTGTGTAATTTCGGCCTCTGTTACAAGTGAATACATACAGTATTATGAATTTTAAAAAAATGTCAGTGATTATGTTGTGGTCTAAAGCAATGTTACCTAAAACGTACGTGTTTACTGTGAACACTGAGGCTGTACCTGATTTAAGTTACAATTTTAACAGTGGTAATGTAGGCTACTATGGCTATTTGATCATAATGTAGTCCTACCAGAGTGGCCTACCATAAAAAACAATGGAGAAAGTGTATCCCATAACATTTTTAACATGGAAATAGCTGTTCTGTCATTCAGCCTGCAGTAGCAGCCACTGTCTGGTGTTCAATGTAGATCTTCATTCCATGAGACTTTTGAAAATAAATATACAAGGCTTGACATTAACCTGTTTATCCACTTGTGCTTCAGACAAGGAGGTGACTAAAAATGTTGTTTGATCTAAGAAACTACTTTACAAAATGCATTATTATTTTCATACCATTATTATAGATCATCAGAAAAGTTATGCTACCCTCTGCCTATTGGCTACTTAGCTTATTCAAGCCTGTCTCAAAATACAACAGTGCCCCTTTAAGGCGTAAATAAAGCTCTTTACCTGACTCGGGTTTCAAAGATGTCTAGAAATGTACACGTTTTATTCTCTTGTGGAAGCAGTCACTCCACTATTGCTGACTACAAATGACTGAGCTAATAACTCACTAACTAGCAAAGGATATGAACAAAATGTGCACACGTGGCTACATGCAGCTCTAGCTTTGATCTCAAAACAAGCGCATCTACTCTCGACTCCTCATGCTGCAAACACAGTCCAGTTCAAAGTAAATGGCACCGATCCATATGTCAATGGTCTAATTGCATATAGGCCTACTGCAGCTCTGATTGTTTATGCCGCACCGGTCTGGGTAGACAACGGGCAGAGTAGTGTATGTCAATGCAATAGAATCCTACTCCGATGCATTCTGCCTTCAACAAAATCTCTTGCATAGTTTGTTTTGTTTCGGTATGTTGCATTGAAAGTGGCTATTGCATTGATTCGATCACATTTTCCACAGTAAAGGGAAATGTTGATAGTGTTAACAGGGAAAATTCTAGAACAGTGGTCACCAACCTATTCTGAGTCAAGATCATTTTCAGTTCAAATGCAACCTGCGATCTAACGTAAACCCATGCATTGAAAATAAGAATGTGTTCTTAACTGACTTGCCTAGTTAAATAAAGATTAAATAAAGGTGTAAACTTGAAATCGGCCCTAATTAATCGTCCATTCCGATTAATCGGTCGACCTCTAGAAAGGACAGTCATTATTTTCATATGGTGCCTATAAATTGTGCAGAGGCCAAAGTGTTGCTCTGTCAATACCCTATAGTAAAGTCCACTACTAGGCTATATAAAGCAGGGCCATGGATGTGTACTACCGGTTTATTGTACACTGCATAGTGTTTTCTGTTCATTGAGTTCTCATTGTCAGAGAGAGATTGTTTCCAAAGAGTCATGCCACAGTCTGTAATGCTCGCTAGTTGCTAGGTCACAAGGTAATATAACTCTGCAAATATAAAGTGTTCGTGATACAGAAAATGATTAAATGATGTGCTTTGATATAGACTATGTTTACTTCCTTTATTGACTGTGATGAATTATGTCTTGCCCTTCAGTCCGCCAATGACTGTCTTTGGCATACTTCCATTTCAAATACCTGCGGCCTATTTGGTGAATGAATGAATTTAGCTCAAGATGTCTCTTAAATATTCATGCCAACACGTCTCTTTTGCAGGGTATGAGAGAAGGTAGAGTTTGGGGGGTTGTCACTGCGCAATTGAATGTTGAACGTTTCCCATTAACTCGCCTAAATCTCCCTGCTCTCCTGCTCTGCTCTCACATGCCCTTGAAAGCAAATCTAACAGTCTGCAAAAATGACACATCAGTCACGCCCCTGTCTCATGCTTGTTATGAAAAGCTGTTGTTTGTGTTTCATACTGGTTATTTTCTAACGTTCCTGAACCCAGCATAAATCTGCTCTCCTAGTGAGGCTTAGAAGACGTTGTGTTATCTGCCCTGTTTCATCCCTGTTTGTTTGTGTGTTTTTCTTTTCCCTGTTACTCACCTCAATTATGGCGACGGGCCAGGCAGAATAGAGGACAGGGCAATGGACAGAGAATGACCGGGAGGAGGTGTTTGAGAACTCTTTTGACCAGGGCCCTCCAATATTTTGTAGCATGAGCGCTACTTTTAACAAAATGAAATTTCACAGGCAACTCATTTTTTCTAACTTTCAAATAGGCATCTTCTTCTTCTCTTCTCCCCCCTTCTAGAATTATTGCTACATCTTTGGTGTGTTTTGATATTAATAAGTCTGATCAATTTAGTTTTTTTGTTTAAGCCATGTCTAACTTGACACATCCCTTGAATGTTTTTAGCAGCCCATAAGTGAGATATTTTGACAGATGACACCAGGGGCTTATTTTTCTAAGTGATGGCAGCACCTATTTTTGGATGGGAAGTTTTTCTGTTTTTTAAAAATGTGCTTTTGGGTGCTCTTTAACACGGCCCTAATCCAAGACCTGATTGAATGATCCACGATAAAATACCAGATAAAGAATGTAGAACAGGGGAACAAGGAAATTACACAAGATTCTGTTTCCAAACGGTTAGTTACCTAGTGGTCAGCAAGGTCGTCAGCTTCTCTGGACCTGAAGCACTTCAACATTATTATCTTTGTTTTAGTGTGGACAACCACTGGCCACTCATGGTTTCCACAGATCTGTCTCTGTGGCTGGGCATCCTGTGCAGCTGCCGTGGAGGGGGTGGGTTAGGACTAGAAGTGGCAGTACCAGCACACACGGTCTGTTGTGTGGCCTCAGGGCCCAATGAAGACTGCTCCAGTCCAGATGTCCTCAGCATGCAGTCTGCCAGCCAGAGCCCCAATGAGGCCTCCTCACACCACGTTACCTCCTGTGAGGAGCGGAAGACAGAGGCGTGAAGTCGGCCCAGCCTCACGCACCCAGAGCCGTGCCAAGCCAGTCTGCTGCCGTGATTACTGCTCAGTCTCAAACTGTCGCAGTCAGTGTTCACACTCTGCTGCCTTCATTCCCTCTGGAGCATTCTGAATTTCCATGATCTATTGTCTCTCCAAACACTCTGGGTTTCCAAGAATTTGTGAACTATCTGCTGTCCTGGGTTCCATCATAGTGGGTTTCTCCGAGCTGTGTCCAGACACCCAGTCTGTTATTTTCTCACATTAGAACAACACTACCTCAACACTATCTCCCTTGATGCAGTTGTTGGCTTGATTTCCCAGAGATAATGAGGGGTTTGAATTGTTCTTTTATGAATGTAGACCACAGAACAAGCGGTCTATCGTACCTCTAATACTCCCCTAACTGATCAGCTCTGTGGTGGTTGGATGGTATGGGATACTGGGATTATGGGGTTGAATGGTTCTGGTGAATAGAGACCCCCGGGGGAAAGTGAGGCTCTTATCATCTGCCTTCTCTCCAGTCGGAGCTCATTCCTCACATGCTGCTGAGGCCAGCTTTTTCCCCTTTCAATGTTTTTTAATAGGGATGCACAACATATCGGTGAACGTATCGAAATCAGCCAATAATAGCTAAAAATGCCAACATCGGTATCGGCCGATGTTTAGTTTAACACCCGATGTGCAAAACCGATGTCAAAGCTGACGTGCATACCCATATAATGACGTAATGACGCCGCGTAAAATTTTGCGCTATACATGCAACACAGCATTCCCAAATTAGCAGTCATTTGAAAGAGTAACACAATTTCAGTGAGATAACTCAAAGGCGAAATCCATTGAAGCCAAGATAATGGAATTCATTGCCCTTGACAATCAACCGTTCTGTCGTGGGTGATGTTGGCTTTCGCCGACTGGTCGAGCACCAGTTAACACTACCAAGTGCGCTATTTTTCAGTAATAGCGTCACTGCTATTAGCTTCACGACATGCATACATGGAACACCGTTTGGGTCTTTGCGTGTCAAAAAACATACAGTAGTACTGTCAAAGCTGTGCAAACAAGCAAACACCGGCCACAAACGATCTGTTTACAATACCACATTGGTAATATAGCATCATTTGTTCAACCGCAACTTCTGGGGTAGCTAGCTTTAGCTTGGTTCCTAGCAAGCACCAATACAACCAGCAATAATGAGCAGTAAAAACTGTAGTCCTTTAAATTATTCTTAGCAATTATTTAGGAATCCTTGTGAGTAAGTATTAGCTAAGTTGCCACTTGTTGTTCGCCTATTGAAATTGTACTTCAGTTCATGAAAATAAATAGCTAGCCAGCTACTTAACCCTGTTGCCCAAAGCTAACGTTATAAGCAGCCAGCTAGCTTATGTGTTGTGATGCTAGCCACAATAAGGATTAGGCACAATAGTGGAATTAGCGGTTTGCCTTCAAATTAAAAGTATGTAATTGACAGTGATGCAAATGAATATAAATAGTAGAATTATGCAGTACTTTTATTTTGAAGGCTAACCGTAAAGTCCACACTTGTGGCTAATCCTTATTGTGGCTAGCTTCACATAGATGGGTCCGATCACTATTAATCAAATAAGAACTGTCTTATAAAAGGGTTATTTCAGATGACCCCTATCCTATATAGTTAGCTAGCTATAGCAACTGAAACAGATTGTCGTTTTTGGGGAAGAACATTGTTTGCATCCATGAGCTAACTAGCTTCTTTTTTTTTAAATGACCAGCACTGCAGGTGCACGAGACAACTTTACCAGCATCATAGCATACGTATAGATGAATCGTTGTGACATATGAAATGCGAGTGATAGTGTAATCAACGTGTAATAACTACGCAAAAAATTAATGGACGCGTTAAATTATTATGTGACATGCAGGCATATTCAGGTCCTGATTGGTCAACAAGCTTATTTGACACGTTAAGTAGTATGTTTTGACTCGCGAAGACCCAAATGGTGTTCCATAGAAATCCTGGTTGAAAATTAAACGACTGTACAAATGAACAATGAAACAGCACAGCAAGTAAGTGAAAGAAATAGGATTTGATTATGTTTGCAGCTAACCGATTGCTGCATCTGTACATAGATTGGGTGGGCTGTTTACAGATGGACTATCTACCTCATCCCCATACTGTTTTTATTTTATTTACTTTTCTGTTCTTTTGCACACCAGTATCTCTACTTGCACATCATCTGCTCATTTATCACTCCAGTGTTAATCTGCTAAATTGTAATTATTCGCTCCTATGGCCTATTTATTGCCTACCTCCTCATGCCTTTTGCACACACTGTATATAGACTTTATTTTTCTACTGTGTCATTGACTTGTCTATTGTTTTACTGGCTTGTTTATTGTTTACTCCATGTGTTGTTGTCTGTGTCGCACTGCTTTGCTTTATCTTGGCCAAGTCGCAGTTGCAAATGAGAACTTGTTCTCAACTAGCCTACCTGGTTAAATAAAGGTTAAATAAAAAATAATGGGGACATACGTAAATGTCAACAAAATAACTTTTTGGTGTGTGTGTAACCTTTATTTAACTAGGCAAGTCAGTTAAGAACAAGTTGTTATTTACAATGACAGCCTACCCCGGCCAAACCCGACAACGCTGGGCCAATTGTGCACCGCACTATGGGACTCCCAGTCACGGCCGGATGTGATACAGCCTGGATTCGAACCAGGGACTCTAGTGACGCCTCTTGCACTGAGATGCAGTGCCTTGGACCGCTGCATCCGTGTGTGTGTGTGTGTGTTAACTATTTAACTGTACTAGAATGCTTAAAAGGCTGCATAAATGTTAAATATTGGTTATCGGTATCAGGTTTTTTGGCAAGGAAATGATCAGGTATCGGCCAAAAATGTCATCGGTGCCTCACTACTTTTTTAAAACTCTTGTTAGATGATGATTTTAGAAAGTAACGTTGTGTGTGCATGAGCTTGTATGTTACGCTACTTAGTAGGTCTGGGAATTGCCAGGGACCTTCCGATACGATATTATCATGATATTTAGCCTTGGTGCAGTTACAATATGTATTGTTATTCTCATGATTCTATTTGTATTGCGATTTGATACTGTTATTATTATGATTGTTTTACTGGAGTTTTGGTATCTACAATTGTAAATCCGATGTATTGTCAAAAGTAATATCAAAATATGTAACTATGGAGTTACAACTATCATCAGTCCAGGACACCCAGGCTCTCAGTATTCTCCAGGTGTATCTCTCCTGGTCTACACGAGAGCCCGCTGCCAAGCAACACTGCACATGGAACACCCAGAGATAAACTAACTTCAGCCTGTGTACACAGACATAGTCTCATCCCACCCATCTCATAGAAAGACCATTGATTTAGACTAAATTGTCATTGGGGTTCAGGCATGTTATAACACTATGCAGAGCATACTGCTCAGTATTCAGAGCAGCCACCTAGTCTCCTTTCTAGTCTCTTCCATCAGACTCGGTCTGAGCAGCAGACTTCCCCTAATGTGGGGTCATTCAAGGTAAGCATTCATTATCCATTTCAGTGTAGGCAGTGGAAGCGGGGAACCCTCAGTTACAAGTTTAGATGGATGTTTATTTATGCCAAAATATTTATTTAGCTTTGGTGAGTGTTGAAATTAGACCGGAGGAGAGATGAGAGAGGACCAGCAGGCAGCAGAGGGAAGATGAGATTGTGGCAGTAGCTGCAGCTGGTTACACATTAGGCATTCTGATCACTTCAGAAATTCAAGAGTCGTGTGTGTGTGTGTGTGTGTCCCAAATGTAACCCTATTCCCTAAAGAGTGCCCAGCTTTTAATAAGGGAAATGGAGGGGAGAGGAGGCAGCCATTGATTTGCTGGTAAATAACCCCCTCCCTTCGCTCTGTTATAAGGAACTGCCTCTCCCCAATGGATTTCTCCAAAACAAACATGCTGATGCAGCTTGCCCTCCAACTGAAATAATGACCCGTTAATGTGGGATCGGACAGCGGTTTGAGGGTTGTTTGTACCTGTTTTTAAATCGGTCAGGCTAGTGTCATCCAGGGATGTCATGTAAAGCTTTACTGTGGTACTAATCATGTTGTCTGGATAGAAATAAGGGAACAGGTGATCCGTTTTGAATTTAATCCTGGTTTTGTCTTGAAGGTTTGAGCTACGATAATGTGATCTGTTGTAGTTAGGCTAGTATCTGTGTTCTTCAGTGGATTCCCCAGTTGGAAAGATGAAGCGGTAGTAGAATCAGTAGGTGAGTAGACAGTCACTGCTGCTGGCTGCCGCCTCTACAGACTTCAGAGCACATCAGTGTCATCAGAAGACGTCCCGCAGGTTCTAACCCACTTCGGCTTGACGTTCTGCAATAAAAAAGGGATTAGAAATGGCTCCTCCTCTTGAGGTTGTGTGTTAAACTCAATAAGCCTCACGGGGCTCTACAGTGAAGCGATGTGACTCAAATATTTGTCATCGTGTTCCTAAATTTCTCAGTGTGCACCAACATTTTTCAACTTAGGCGCACACGTGCTCCTCGTAACAAAAGGTCAGCGTATAACCCTACCTCGGTCGTCTAAACCCATTTGATGAAGTCAGTACCGCAGCTCGACCCAAGTCTCAAATATACTCAGAGCAAAGGGATATGGGGCTCCGGATCTCTGTAATATTGAACACACTTGAACAGTGGCTTTCAGTCGGTCTAATTGAACACATTGAAGGAACATTGCCTTGTGTCTTCCAGTCATTTAGTCTCAGCAGGTTGAAGGTCAAAGAGGAATTGCATCTGCTTTCCAAGGTGACCTTGACGTGCCATTCTGCTGCCTCTGCTTTGAGGGGTAGTGTGTCTCATCTGGGAACGGAGACTGTATACAACACCCACCTTCTGGAAGGAGTGACACGCTCATTACTCGTCTCGTGATGTCGTCCTCAGGTCAAGGACCCTGTCTTGTACAAATAGGATGCCTCGTTTTTGCATCCTGCTGCCCTGAAAAATACAAATGACTCAAATTCATTCTAGCCCCCCCAATCTGTTCCCCTTCATTGCAGACAGGGAAGTGAAATGGGTTAGATCTCTGCACTGACCTCATGGCATTGGAAATGTTGTGGTAATATACACACACACACACACACACACACACACACACACACACACACACACACACACACTCTCTAGCCTATTATTTTGTACCACCGTAACCGGTTTAACCACACAGGGTGAACATTAGGTTTCCATCTGTCTTGTAAGATATGGTTCTCTTCAGCTGTCAAGCTTAGGCAGTAGAGAACCTTATCTCAACAGTGCGTGCATTAAGCTGTGTCTTTGGCAGGATTCTATATGTGTTTTAACATGTCCATTTCATCCCCTTTTGATTGTGTGTGTGGTTTCTGTGTAATTGTGAAATGTGTTTTAGCCTCTTGGGAGCTGAAATGGTTTCACTTCCATCAAGGGAACACAGAAACAGTAGGAGTTTCTCTTTTGTAGACTGTTCCATTTTCCTTCGGTTGTTGTTCCCTCTGGCTTTTCACTACTGAGCGCTCTCTCTCTCTCTCTCCATCTCTCTCTCTCTCTCTCTCTCTCTCTCTCTCTCTCTCTCTCTCTCTCTCTCTCTCTCTCTCGCGCTCTCTCTCGCTGTCTCTCTCCATCTCGCTCGCACTCTCTCTCGTGCCGTCTCTCCTTGCGTTCTCCCTCATGCTGTCTCTCTCACTGTCTCTCTCTCTTTTGCTGTCTCTCTATCTCTGTGTGTGTTAGCTGTCTGGTGTCTAACCCTCTGTCCCCATGTCTTCTCTCCTAGGGGGGAAATCACTTTGACCAGTATGAAGAGGGCCAGTTGGAGCTGGAGCAGGCATCCCTGGACAAGCCCATAGAATCGGTAAGGCCTCATCCTTCACCCCTACACCTTTTTGGACAAGCCCAACTTGAAACTGTGTGTGTGTGAGAGAATTAATGATTGGTCCAGAGAGAGAGCAATAGAGCCTCGCCCCATTCATTCACCCTGTACTGCCTGTGTGATACACATCCAGTGTTCCCTTGACAACCCATTCTCCCTACTCAATCAGTAGAATCACTGTAGACCCCCTCCCTTCCCAAGCCCTCTGCTTCCTGTGCCATTTCCTGTGTGATAGCTCTTAGCTGGATGAATAGGATTATATTTTCACTATTATTCATTATTATATTTGACTTTCTTCGTAGCTCTGTACTCTGAATTTGCGTGTGTCTTTTTTAAGCCCGTTTTCAGTGATCCAGGCACTAGTTCACCAGATTGTTAGAGTGGAATGGATAAGGCACTGTTACCAGTCTGTTAAAAGGGCAGTGTACAGTAAAATGTAATTTGTGGATGTCCTCTTGGGAAGCGTGAGGTCCCTGAGTTTAGTAGTGGAAGTTTTCTTATCCCTGTTTGTCTCTTTGCCCTCGGTGCTAAATTACACCGTATAAATAAAGGCCATTTGTACAGACCTCTCTAGCCCCCTCTACAACACATCTCAACACACACACACACAGACACACACACACACACACACACACACACACACACACACACACACACACACACACACACACACACACACACACACACACACACACACACACACACACACACACACACACACACACAAACTCTTCTTATATATTTAAACACACACATAGTTAATTATAGCTTGCTAGCACCCTAGCCACTGAAGCACTATCACGAGATGGACATATTCACGAGGGGTCCTGTCGATAAATAACATCTAATCTAATACTCTCTGGGCTAACAAGATTAGAAGCGTAGCACACAATCGCATACTCACACACATGTTCATAACACACACACTGGGGGGGGACAGGCGAATCAGATGTGGTCTGATTGTTCTGCTCTGACCTGATTTGGGAAAGGAAAGGGACTTGGTGCCTTATCCACTCCACAGCAAGGGAAGAGAAAAGGTGTAGGCTTGGAGATGGAAGTGTGTTTAGTATTTGTGTGTGTGGCGTTTGTGTACTCTGTGTGTTTGTGTGTATATAGGACAGTTATCTCAGAACATTACAGTATTGTACACAACTTGGGGTGTTCGACATTTCTCTCCTGCAGCGAATTGGCCCCTATTAGCTAAGCAGCAATGACCCGGTTTGTATTTGCACGCTCCGCTTCCCTACTCCCATCTTTTTAGGGTTTCCTTGTAAACGCTTCTCTTACTGTCTCTCTTCACATCGCTCTACCTCTTTCTGCTCTCTCTCAATCCATCTCCCCTCTGTTCTTTTTCATGCACCTATGTTCAAACAATGATTTCTCTCTCTACTACACAGTGATTCGGTGTTCAGTACCCTCTGTCATTCTGTGCTGGCATGGTGCTTGTGCAACTGGGACTGCATTTTTCGCTGACGAGGCACATGGATAATATCGCAGGCAGCTCTTTTCTCTCGCTCCCCCTTCCATCTCTCTCTCTCCCTCTGTCTCTCCGTGTCTCTCTCTCTCTCTCTGAAGCACTGCGGAGAGCAGGCCTGAACTCCACTCTTGTCTCCACAACGTCTATCCCCTCTCCTCCTCAGGGCATAGTGGATGTCCTCTGACTGCAACTATTGATCTGATTCTGAGCATCTCAAGGCACAGCAGAACAGTATCTTATCCCAGCTGCATTGAGAGTTCATGGCGAGAGTTCCAGCTGCATTGATAAATAAAGCTTTAATTACAAGTAGGTACGAGGAGGGTTTTTAGGCTTTTGTTTTAAACTATATACAGCCAGTTTGCATTGAAACGGCACACACCCACACAGCTATACCGCTAGACCATGAGAGCTTGCCTTAAGCATGTAGCTGTAACAAAGCCAAATTATTCAGCCAGGCACTCTGGTGTAAATAATCCTGTGTCTGTTCTGTTGTGAGGCACATGGACAGCAGCAGTAACAACAGCGGTAACAGAAAGGTCCGTCTGTCCTTCTCCTGTTGTCCTGCTGCTCTGAAAGCATTACTAAGCCATGGTACAAATGCTTCCTTGGTGAAATGTGAGGGCGAAAATCCTGTCTTGATAGATATATATATATATATATCCTGACGGGTTGTCATGGTGGGCGGATTGATCAAACCAAGCTTAGCCACGTAGCACCAACCCACTCACTGGCTCAGGAGCCCACTGTGGGTGGGCAGTAGAGAGGAGTGGAGAGGAGAGCAGGAGAGGTGGCCTGCCTGCCTGGGTAAAGTGGCTCTGTTGCTCCTGCGCTATTGTCTATGGAGGGGCGCTGAGAGCCGGGCTGCAGCACGACAGCTCCTGACACACGTGGAGAGAGCGAGAGAGAGGACTGTAACTTCCACCACAGACGCATGCGCTCACATAATGCGTAACACACACACACACACACACACACACACACACACACACACACACACACACACACACACACACACACACACACACACACACACACACACACACACACACACACACACACACACACACACACGCCAACCTTTTAATTTCAGTGAAATTGCAGTTGATCAGCTTTGAAATTTCACAGCTCCACTTAAGTTTGTCAGACCCCCCCTCTTACTCCAGCAGCAGTGTCATGGCTCTGGGGTGACGGGGGCAGTGACAGTCGTCAGCATGTCTCACGTCAAGGCGCTGGCTGTGTGTGCAGCGCCTCTCCGCGCCCCTCCCCTGCCACTCCTGTGTGTTCTGATCTGTAGGCAGCTAGAGGTCTGTGGTACTTTACTGGGATCTGTTTTCTCTCTCTGTCTTTCCCCTCTGTTCTCTCGCTCTTTCTCTAACATTGTTTTTTGCATTGCATGTTTTAACTGGCTATCATTTGGTGCTAGCTCTCTTGCTGTCCTAATCACACCTTTTCCCCTCCCCTCCCCCATTTCTCCAATGTCCCCTACCCCTGTTCCCCCCCTCCAAATCCCTGGCCCTGAGAGAGAGATGCAGTGGGCAGCCTCAGACACACATACACACACAAGAGCAAACTCTATTTAAAAAAAGCACCTGTGCACAAGCTGTTCTGGCCTCAAACTTGAGAGAGAAGATTGATTTCACACTGTGCCATTTCACGTGATGCCTTCCAGCCTTTTACCTTTGACTACTGAGACACTGCACCAAGTCAGTCAGCTACATCACAGCACCACAGACAACAATATTCAGAGTCAAACCTCAGTCAGATTAGAAGGAAACGTACATGCCCAGGGATTTATGACAGGTTAAAGGTCGTACATCACCCTTTCATGGTGCGGTACGACTGCAGTAACACACTGACCCCTGCCCACCCTCCGTATGTTATCACGGGTGCTAACAGCCATTTGGTGTCTCTCTGTTCTGGGTCCAGGTGCTGACATCATCAACATGAGGTGGGTCTGACAGACTGTGACAGTATACCAACTGCTTAAAGGCTATGTTGTTGTTGTTCACATCCATGTATCAACAGAGCTGTAGGTGTCTTTGAAATGATCAACCTTGTATAGGTGTTTTTTTTTCCACTGCCACCCACACACACCACAACAACACACACACACACAGTGGGAGCCTGGAGGAACACACACACAATTATACGCCACAGACTACTGTGCTGTTGCTCAGGCACCAGCTGTATCTTTCCTCTGCTCCGTGCCGTGTTAGTGTTACACTCCCACCGCCTCCCCACCTTCATTTGGGAAAATGAACCCCTGGAAGATTACCAAGGGAAAGGTCATCTGCCATCAGTCACTCGTCCCCTTTACAACCCTGACCCCGCAGAGGGCTCCATCTCTATTCAGCACCAGCTCCAACACTGCAGGAGGCAGACTGACGAGGTCAGTTAGATGTTTTTAAGGTCATTGATGGTAATGGATCCAATGGTCCTGACCAAGTCTGTCCACCAGTTAAGTCACAACTCAAGGTCAGCTGAACAGACCCAAGGTTAGGTAACAACTGGTGGTGGTCCAATATGGTGGTGCTAAGAGGGCAGGTCCTTGGTTGGAAGGTGTTCTATTTGGCCTGAGTCCCTTGAGACCCATGCAGTGACCGTTGTTTCCATTTAGTCACACCTATCTGAGCCTCAACAGGGAGGAATGTGAGCGTGCAAGGCAGACAGACAGACAGAGGAGCGCCAAGGACAGCGGAGCTGGAAAAAGGGCTTTACAAGGAAGAGGAGAGCTGCCCCCCTGCTCTGTCTAACAGACCCGGATCCACAAGACTCCTGTAAAAACATACATTCCACAGGGGGACAAGAGCGGGTGACGCCTGACTGCGACCCTCTGTTTTGTACTGTCACAGTTACTAGTCACTCACTCACTCTCACTCACCGAAATCTCACAGAGATAATCATATAAAATATGACCCAAGTTTTGGTTGATCTTTTTTCTGACATTTTCTGGTTAAGTGGATTAGCGTGCTGTCTGTTCTGTGGGTTAAGGCCTCAGACAGGCTCACACACAGCCAGCGTCTACTACACACACACACACACACACACACACACACACACACACACACACACACACACACACACACACCGTCAGCATCACAAGGTTTGAAGACCCACACACTCCGAGGTTCCTGGTATGGTGCCCCCTGTATACCTCTTCCTGCCGTTACCCCTATCTATTTGTTTTCACCCCCCCCCCTGCACTGTGTCAATGACAGCACAATGCACATTACCCTCCCTACCAACACTCTGTGTGGATTTCTCTTGTTTGGATAACATTTTCTTTTTATTTCTCCTATATTAACAGTAATCATTAAATCAGTGAGTTTATTGACATGCCTAGTTACCACATTTCTGTTTTGTGTAGTGTTTTATACATTTTTTAGGGCAAAATAAAGATTTTAGCTCTTTTTTTTAAATAAGAAAAAGCTATAAAACAAATTGCAGTTGAAAGCGTTAGTGACTGGCCTTTTTCTTACATTGTGTCACGTGTGACTGTTCTTTTGACAGCCCAGTATTTTAAAGCCAGGTTCGTATGGAAATGCCTTCACTCCACTTGCACTGCTGTTGGAACTCGCCGTCGTTGCTTTTCATCGTCAGTCTGTCTGTTTTCTTCATTTAGTGCATTCATTCATCTGTTGTTCAGCACACAGCCTGCGCCTCATCTCCGCCCTCACACTCTGCTCAGTCCATTCTGATTGGCTCATTGATCAGTCTCAGCCGTTTTGGACTGACGTTTCTCCCCCACACCAGCCCCACCTGGTTTTCCTCATTCTGATTTACAGACGCTGCTAGAGTTATTTTGGGGGAGGGTTACAGACTATTGGCTTACATTTGATTCCCCCCATCAACCTACATAACCCCTGAAAGGTGCTATTAGATCAACTACTCTCCTCAGCCAGTGCTTGTTTTTCTGTGTGGGTTATTGCTGCGGTGAGAACTAAAGCATCCCCAGTATCTCTTTGTCATTGGGAGCAGGGAAGAGCCCACTGCAGCACCATCAGAGAGATGAGGCTGCAGAGGATCTTGGGAGTTGTAGTCCTCTAGCCCCTCTTTTATTTATATCTGCTTTGACTTGATGTGTCTAGCAACCAGCATGAACATGTTTATATGGTGACACCATGCTAGGTGATGTATAGCCCCAGTTATTATAAGTACACATGCGAGCCCTCTCCCCAGAATACGAGGCCCAGTATGAATTCCTCACTTATCTGTGCTTGGAGTGGAAGATCTGACCGGCACACAGACACAGCTCATATATCCCCCATTCCCAGGCTCTGTTCTACTGGGTCTTGCTGTCTGGAAATAGACAGGGAGAAAAACACAACCAAACAGAGCTAGGAAGTGGTGCAGTTCAACCTTTCCCAGGGGTAAGGTAGGAAAACACATATTTGTGTATTTTATCAGCAAGGCCCTAAAACAAGTGCTGTACATGAGGGAGATTATCAGTGTCTTTGGAGGGGAGTTGCCATTTCAACAATATTTTGTGGCCCACTTAAAAGAAACCAATTAGGTAATGACATTTTAGTTAACGATAAGCAAGCGGGGAGCGTTGACTTAGTTATACAGATGGGGGGGTTACTAGTTTGGGTAGAAATACCACAGGGACTTGATAAAATGGACTAAATTCCATGGCTTGGACAAAGGCAGATGGGCAGAGATGCAGCATGTTCTGTGTGTGACAACCACTACCCCTTCCACATGCACTAACCCATACTGACCCACACCACCACCACCCTTACATCTCCATCCACTTCCACTGCTTTCTCTCTGTCAAGACGATCTACTATGACCCAATCCAACCATCACCTCTGTGCTTGAGTCCATCTCAGACTAACACCATTGGTCCGTTGGCCCTCTGTTGACCCTGCCCTTCTGTATATGCATCATCATATACAGTCCAGTACTAACATCGTCTCCTTTTTGTTTAACTCTTCAACAAAAAGCTGCATGCTGTTTTACTGTTTGGTTTCAATCCCTCCCACTTGGTTTTCTGTTTGTGAAATTTGACATCTACTCTCTTTGTGATTATAAATATCCTTTTTTGGGGGTTGGTTTGTATGTTTTTGGTAGAGTGCAGCACCCTGGTGAATGGTAGTAGAAAAGCTTGGAATAGTTATAATCACAACTGAAACGCAACCTTTTAAATTATTCTTTTTTTTTGTTGTACAAATCTCATTGTTTTTGTTTTCTTTGTGCTTGATGGTGTACTGTAGTTTGTAGTGGTGCGACAGTCTTGCATTTCACTTTTGTTTTACTGCCGTTCCATAGCGTTATAACAGTCTCAGTCATGCACCTGATGTCTTCCTCTCTCCTACACAGTCATACACACTCTCAACCCTGGGCCTTGTAATGGTAACCCAAGGCCCTCCTAGCACTTTCTCTCTCTCTTTCTTTCCCCCTCTCTCGCTGTATTTCTCTCGTGACAGCTGCATATCTTTCGTGGCGCTCCCCTCTGTCTTGGTTATGGAATCACAACAAGCTTGGGAGTTTCTGGTCCTCCTTTCTGTTAACGCAAGATTTCCATTCCTCGTTTTTGTTCCATTTGTCTGTATACGATAGATCTCGCTCTATAGCGGTTCATATATGTATAAGCGTGTGATACATATATTACCGTCTCCTTTCTCCTCTTCCTCCCTCCCCTTCCCAGACAGCTGATATTCTCTGTGTTACAACAACGAGTAGAACATGGGACGCTTCATCCCCAGTTTGTAAGCTTTCGAGGTTTTAATCACTTCCTGTTAGGGTAGGCTCCTTCTCTAAACCCTCAGTGTGGCCATAAGGATGTTAGTACAGAGACTACGCACTCCTTCCCTCCCTCACCTCCCCCCTGTGCTGGAAGACACTGATGTCACATGGTGGAGGAGGTGGTGATGATTTGGTAGTAGTCCTGTATGTGTTTGTGACCCGTGCCCACGGGAAAAGCTTTTCTTATTATTGGAATGTTTTTGGTCTTTTTCTCCTCTGTTCTGTCTGCCAGGATAACATTGGGCACCGGCTGCTTCAGAAACATGGCTGGAAGCTGGGGCAAGGACTGGGCAAAACCATGCAGGGTAAGAAGACAATCTCGCCCCCTCTCTCTCTCTCTCTCTCTCCATACTCCTTTTTCAAATGTGTGCTATACCTCTCAGTACTCCTCCTCTTTGCCTCCCCTTTCTCCAGGTTTTATTTTGTGCTTGTTTTTTCTTTTTGACTGTTTCCTTTCTGTTTTCTGTACTTCTTCTGATCTCTGTCTTCCTCTTCTGGTAGGTAGAAAGGTATCAGAGGATTTGGTGCATGACCCCGTTACAGTTGTCCCTGTCGGTCTTGCCCTGGTCTTCGCCAGAACTAGGTGTAGAAAGGATAGTGTAATGCACCCTGGGACAGGACAGGAGGGGCGGAGGGAGAAGGAGGGGGGGGTGTTCCTTGCGCCACTTTGGGCTCGAGTAAAACTTTTTCTTTTTAAGGGGATGTAGAATGCATGCCCACCCCACACACACTCGCACTGATGCACATTGCGCATAAGCTCCCTTGAGAGACACTGCCCTCAGCCAATGGGAGCTGCTGTTCATTCTCCTCCAAAAAACACATTAGTCTCATGGTGGAATGCCTGTGTGTACCCAGCTTGGTTCCACTGTGAAGTGTGTAGCAGACAGAGTCCAGGTCTGCTTCTCAGATGTTCCACTGATCAAGAGTCAAGTTAGTTTGCCTTGGAACACCTGTGTCATGTTTGGAATTTCACCTCAGTTTCTAGAATGTCTTTGCTTCATAGCTGTGGTGATTAGTACAGTGATACTAGGTACTGTATAGTTGTGTGCTCTTCGACGATTGCGGAGTTATTGTAACTGATGAGGTCTGTATGTAGCTATGTATAGTCTAATATAATCACCTATGTCATGCCTTCGTGTTCTACCCTCCCCAGTACTTAGTCAAAATAATTCAAAATGTCAATATGTTGGTTAGATTTAAACTGTTAATCTCACTCCCTCCCATTTCCATTATCGATCTCTCCCTGTTATTAACTGGCACTTTATTTAAATGAATTTGAAGCTAATCTGGTTAAAGGATTGATGGGTTACTTTAGGGGGTACACTGGTTATCTGTTATTTCAGGATTTCCATGGTAATGAACTATTAACTTTTGATTGGAATTAGTTGTATTGATGCATTTTGTGTGCCCTGATTGACCACAGCTCAGGTCAGATGGTGTTTTTAGTTGGCTGACAAGGGTTTGAGCATAAAAGCCTCTGCGTTTAGCAGTGACAGACAAGACAGTACAGCCAATGCACTCAGTGTCTCTCTGCAGTTCCTCCTCCCTTTAGGTCTGTAATGTCCTGGTGAACTTTCAGTAGACGGCCCAAACACGTGTTTGCATGTTATCTACCTGCACTGCTGTGCTAGTACAAGCTTTCATGTCTGTGTCTGTGTGTAGGACTGTCTTGGTCTGAAAACGGCCTTCAGAACCTCACGCAGCAGCAACACTCGGTGCAGGATGCAGAGCTGTTGGCTGTGGTTCATGCTGTTTTTCCTCTATAGGCAGGGATTGGCTGGCCCAGCATTGACTGGTGCTGTGCAGGATGGTGGAGGGGGGTTGCTTAGGCCATCTCAGCCTCTAGTTCAGCTCACGGCCTCATTTACTTGGTCCTGGTGGTGCAGCGCCCCGGCTTCTCTCCTCTCAACTCCTGCTACGCTAGATTCTCTTCCCTCGCTCGCTCACTCTCTGCCCCTCTGGTCTCTCTCGTACTCATACCCTCGTCCTCTTTCTCTCCCTCTCTCCGTCTCACTTCTCCCCTGGCTCTCCCTCCCCTTCCCCCTGCTCTCTCTATAGAGGGTGATGAATAGCAAGTCTCTACGTTGGCCTTAAAAAAAAAAATTGTACATGTAAAATTGTAGGCGCACGTGAATACATTTTGGAGCACAGTGTAAAATATTTTAGGTTAGAAAGCTAGAATCTTACATTTTTCTAGGCGCACTGGTGCTAGGAAAAGTTCGCACAACTAAATATTTTGGAGCCTATGTGAGTAAAATGGTCGCACTGTAGAGCCCTGTGTCGTGTTGTTTCCCTTCAGCTTTGAATGATGTCATATTTGGCAGGCTGGTTGGTCCATGTAGTCTATTGAGAATTGGTTTAGAGTGGGTGTGTCTACTTCACGAGGAGCCTTAACCTCTTCACCCAACCCCTTTCACTCTCATTTGTTTCCGCCCAGAGCTAGCTACACAACCCGGACCGGTCTTTCACCCAGCCTTTTCTCATCCCTCCATCGTTCCTCTCTCTCGCCCCGTTCCCTTAGTCACGCCAGCCTTTCCCTGCCCACCCAGCAGGAAGCATCTGGATTACAACACGCTAATGGGAAACGTCCCAGTCTGCTCATTCTCTGTCTCCTAACACACAAGTCTTGTTTTCAACCGGGACACAGTGCCTGGATGCCTTCTCCCTCTCGAGACCGTACACTACTGGGGACTTGTCCTCTTGTTCAGTCTGACACCCTGAGCAGGTGATTGTAACAATGTGTCGAATGCTACATTTGCATCTTAATATCTTACTAAGTGGCTAAATAGGCCCGTGTTAGAGAACCTTGTTTTTATCCTTGCTTTTAGAGGAGGATGCCGTTACAATGCTGCTTATGCAACTGTAGACTGCCAGCCTCCCTGCAGTAGTAGCCTCAGGTGCAACATGAGGATCTGCACTGAGTTAAGACCTGCGTCTTTCAGGTCAGCTGGCTATTTGTTTTAAGGGAGGCGAGTAGTGTACGTAGCGCAGGGCACACTGCATTCTTTTAGTGTCTGCTTTTCTGTCTGTAGTGTTTAGCCATGGCTCGTCTAGCTGGGGATCTATCCCACCCTCCCATTTGGCAGCACTGTGCTAAACACAACAGTCACACAGAGGAATGCCACACACACACACAAAGCAGCCACGGCAAATGTAATACCAACAACGCTCTCGTATGCTAAGGAGCTTTTTGAGGACGTTGCTACACTTGTGTCAACGACTCGTCATCTCTGGCCTTGAAGAGAACACAGCCGTTGCGTGGCGTCTTGCTTGCTGAGGGTCTCGACGCTGTCCCATGAGGAATGGTGGATTGAGGCTAATGCCAGGGACTGGTTGTAAGGAGGTTGGCAGGGGTTCCTGGTATTTCTCCGCTCTCACCTCTCCTCTGCTCATGGACATGTAGGGCTTTCAATCCACTTCTCTGGTACCAGTTACCAGCCAGAGGCCCTACAGTCCAGGACACTGCCTCCTACAGGGCACATTGGGAACTACCTGTGAGTGTGAAAGCACTGCGGTGACCCATGACTCTGATGCGTTGATAACGGGATTGAGGCAGACAGTACAGGGTGTTTTGTTTATAAATATGCATTTTAAAACCGGACCTGCTGTCTGGTTGTCAGTAGTCTAGCGAATAAAGGGGGTTGTGTTTGTGTGTTTGATGTGATAATCTGTACATGTTTACGGTTTATGTACTAAGCGGCATGTAGCCTTCTGGTTAACAGCGTTCGGCCAGAAACCGAAAGGTTTCGAATCCCTGAGCCGACAATCTGTGCCCTTGAGCAAGGCAGTTGACACTAATTGCTCCTGTAAGTCCTTCTGGATAAGAGCGTCTGCTAAATGACTCCAATGTAAAATGTTTAAGTTGGAGTGTAGCTCTTGTGTTGTTGCTGTTTGCATGGTGTCAGTACAGTGTGGTTATGTAAGCAGTGGCCTCTGCTCTGTGGGTAAACAAGTCTGTCTTTCTGGCGCTAGCCTGCCTGCATGTCCAATTGTTGTGGATATTAATGGTCCTGTGTCTGAACCCAACAACTGTGGACAAATATGGTCATCTACTTTACTCTGGAGTGGACTTATAACACAATCACCGTATCACACCATCACATCACTATAGAATGAATCTTTGGGATCATATTCTAATGATAATAATAATAATACTACAGGATTATACTTGTTCTCTCCCCTCCTGTCAGAACAGAAGCTGGTTTGACTTGATAGTAATGTTTCCCCTGTGCTTTGAGTTTTCACTGTATTGACTCTGTTCTTATTTCTTCTTTTGTTCTTTTTGCCCCTTTTTTTAGGTAAGGTTTGTTGGATTCCGTGTGTGTGTGTGTGTGTGTGTGTGTGTGTGTGTGTGTGTGTGTGTGTGTGTGTGTGTGTGTGTGTGTGTTTCTCCCACTCTACAATTGACCTCAATGTAACACCGCCCTTTACAACGTAGGCTAATACTGGCCTCTCTCAGCTTCCTCCTCTTGGCTTTTATAAACCACTAAACTATTATTTCACTTTTCACAATCTGCTCACAAGTACCTACAGTGCTTTGATTCCAAGTACGAAAAACCCAACCAAAATCCAATTAAAATCAAGGTAGATCCTAGTAACAAAAGATTGCATCACATCCTGTAGAATCACCTGTTCCAAGTCTCTTTAGATTTGTGTTTTTCCCTTTGAGTGTCCGTGGCTGCCATGGTTGGGGGTTCTGATTGGCTGTGACCACGGCTCAGTCTTTTGAATGGCTTGCAGAGCAGCCCCCCCCCCCCCCCCATCTGCCTGTATCTACCTTCAAACCTGTGGAGTGAGTGTGTACTGTATGTATGCGTGCGGTTGTCATATGGGACTGAGACGTGTGTATTTGGGTGTGTCAGTCACTGACGCGGGGGCCCTAGGGAAAACTTACAGGGAAAACCTCACTCCCCCCTCCTTCACCCAAAATGTGTCTGCCCCTCCCTCCCATGTCCACCAACGTCACACACACCCATCATCCCTCTCATTTTGGCCCCCCCCCTGCACAGCATGCCTGTCCCAGAGGTTCAACCCTGCATGCCTGGACTGTCAGTCATCTGGGGATTTAAGCAGTGCTCTGTATAGGCTACCGTGCTACACTCAAAGAACCCTTCATATGCTCCATGGAGTACTTCAAATTCAGCTCTAAATAATCATTTGACTGTTGTTTTCCTGTTGTTGCACACTTACAGTGCTAGACCAAGTCTCCTAAGCACTGCTCAAAGCCCTGTGGCCCCCCTTTTCAGGTACCTTTCTGTCTATGTTCACCATCCTGGGGGTAAGCATGTCCCAAACTGAGCTTGCTGACTGTGGGACAGTGAGGGGATTTGGGGGAATCTAGGCTAACCAGGCTGACAAGACAAACATCTGTCTGTGAGGCTGACAGAGGGGAGAATGGTGGCTGTGTGTCGAGTGGTGTTCTGTTGTCAGGGGCAGCTGATTGGTTGCATGCTCGTATCAAATGAGGCATGGTCATTCCTCTTTACTGTACCAGATGCGATAGATAGATATTTTAACACGCTACATTTAAAGCATGATCTGTAGGACAGCCGGACAGGGAACCTCGCCCTGTTCTCCTGTTCCAAGTGGATCTGTCCTCAGATTCAGCTGGTTAAACAATCATCCCCTACCCTGAAGAACAGAGTCCAACTCAACTCCCCCAGAGCTCCTATCTGATGGGGATGTTATTGAAGCCAACTGCTGGGTCTAGCTGTCATTCTTTGGGGTGGGGTGAAGGAAGAGTGAGGGGTGTTGGGAGTTACTTACCACAGATATGGGGCATACAGGAGAGAGGAACAAGGGGTCCAGGCACTCATGGGATATTGGGGTAGTAAGAGCCACGATTGGGGACTGGGACGGTGGGGGAGAGAGTGTGGTGGTGAGAGGAGATCCCTGTAAGCACCCAGAGGGCCAAGAGTGAAGAGAGGAGAGGAGGGCTTTAATCCCCCCCAAGTCCCATCCCCACCACATTCGCCCTTCTCTATATGCCTCGAATCTTCCTGCTTAACCAATTGGTGTTTCTTTTTTACAGTGATTTGATCCTGCCCATGTTGTGCTGATGGTAAACTTAGTGGTAAATGTTATTTTTTCCCCCCCCGATCGAATTGTTTTTATTTTGTTTCATTTTTTCCTCCCATTTCTTTCATTTGTTGTTTTCCTGTCATCAGAGCACCAATGCTACATAGGCTTTCAATTCTCTCTCAGTATTAGTACTCATTCTGCTGTTTGTATATTATCATGTATATACATCTACATTACTCTTAGAAACATCCTCATTTTGTTTGTTTTCAGTTTTTATTTTTATTTTTACCTTGTGATTTAGATGCACACTTTTTTGTCCGGTCCCTTTGTTGTCCACTGGAATGGGTAATGCTGAAGGTATTGTCACTGTGTTTCTAAAAATGGTTATAGTTGGGGACATCTTCTGTAATTGTAAAACAAAAAAACAAAAACATTTGTATTTCATGAAGATTAGGTGCCTGGATTGTGACTCCTCCCCCGTGTTCTCAGGGAACTGGTCCATTGGTGGAGAGCTTTACTGCAGTGGCCTGTCTGTCTGTCTGTCTGTCCGTGGGCTGGTCTCAAGCAGTCCCCCTTGTGGTTGGACTGCTCAATATCCACTCTAATAGTCCAGGTCCATCAAACTCAACTCTGGACCTCGAAGCTATATTTCCACTGTTTTTTTCTTCTTCCATTGTTCCCCTCTAATTAGGGACTGATTTAGACCTGGGTGTAATTAATTATCAGGTAGAATAGGCGCTGCATTTGTCATTTGGACGTCTGCATTGACCGTGCAGCATTTATGGTGATATGGCCTCTGCGCAGGTCAGGACATTCGTACTTCTTGCACTTCGGGGAGCAGAGCTGTTATTGAGGAAGTGAGTTTGTTTTTATACAGCACCTCCCACCTACTGTCAATCAATCATGCCAATGCGGAGCTATTCGGAGCCTTCAACATTATTCCAAAATTATGAGGGGCACACGGCGATGCGGTACGGAGCTCAATTTGGCAATTGCGTCACACCCTCCACCCTGCCTTAATGTGTCCAACCGGCAGACAGACACTGTAGTGGGGTTTGGAGTCCAGACAGGCCCTTATTTGATACACATGTGGCTATAATTTAAGAATTAGGATTATACCATTGGGCTGTGACCATAACAATGATACAAGAACAATTCAGAGAACAGACAGATGTTAACAGAGAGGATTCAAATAAAATAAAAATTGCCCAATGGGCTAGGAATGAATTTGTCTCACATCTGTATTCTGGCACTAATGAATACATTAGGTATGTAAGCCTATGCTGCTGCCCTGTTATGCCAATGCTGATTATCACGCTGGCTTCCATTGCAATAGAAGACTGTATGTAGTCAGTCGGCACGCAAGACCTTAGTCACTGTTATCACTAGCCCCTTTTAATATGTCTGGTTTTATGCGATCAGACCGCTAATGTCGTTATGGCCCTAACATTATTAGTTATCACATGATTTAAGATGTAAACCAAACCTGCTCTTTTAGTTTCTGAATGAGAGACTACAGTCTCTCCTCCTCGCTAGTGAGGCATGTGGATTAGAAATAACCAATACGGTACAAGGGGGTGTGGGATATGGCCAATATACCACGACTAAGGGCTGTTCTTAGTTACGGCGCAACACAGCGTTCCTAGATTCAGCTGTTGGCTGTGGTATATTGGCCATATATCACAAACCCCCGAGGTGCCTCATTGCCATTGTAAACTGGTTACCAATGTAATTAGAGCAGTTAAAATAATTTGTCACACCCATGGTATAAGGTCTGATAAGCATTGATTTCAGCCAATCAGCATTCAGGGCTCAAACCACCCAGTTTAATATGGCTAATAGGTTGTGCTATGTGGTAATAATAGTTAGTCGCCATTTGTTTCTGATTGTGGATTTGTTCATTCCTAGCCCTGTTTAACTATAGACAAGCATCTTTTTAAAATGTTCATAATCACTCTTGCCCAAGGGTATAAACTGAGTCTAAAATTGATCATAACGTAATCTTGAAGTAAGGAGAGAAAAAAAAACTGAAACCAAACTGAAGTGCTGATTGGATTCTTATCTGATTTACTATGAACCTGGCTGCCAACCAACAGCCACTGCTGCAGCAGACTAGTCCAAATTCTGTTTTGTGCCTTTTTTGTTTTGAGAACCCCTGTCTGTCCAACCCAACCCCATACCCTATTTTCTCAGGTAAGTATCCCCTCCCCTGCAATGTCACCATGGCAATTCCTGGCCTGTGACGTTACTCCGCTGTAGTTCAGTGCTTGTCCTTTATTTACTCTCTCTCTCTCTGCTTCGTTTGGCTGATTATGAGTGGATTAAAGCAAAATTACGTGTCAAATCTCCAACATAGTTTTGATCTTTTTCTGTTTCATTCTGTTTTCTGGTTGTTTTTGGTTGGTTAATTTATTTTTCTGAAGTTAATTTCCTTCTGATCTAGCTCTTTTCACAGCTTACGTAACATAGCTTAAGTAGACTGAGGGAAAGAGGGGGGGGGGGGGGGGCTGTTAGGCCAGGGCCATGATGAGAGGCCTGGGGTAGAGGGGGAGCAGAGGCTGGGTCTCCTATGGGACAGTACAGGGGGGTTGTGGGGTCAGTCACTGGGCAGTTCAGAGCCGGGTGATGGGGAGGCTGTACTATGTTGTCGCAGTGGTGTTCTGCTCAGTAATCTGTAGCAGCTGCGTCAGCCAGCCCCTCCGGCAGTATTGTCCTTGGTAAACTTGGCATTCTTGTTGAAACGGACTGCGGTACTGGAGGAGGGAGGGGGAGAGAGGCTACGCTCAGCAGTTTGAGACTGGAGGGAGACACGGAGATACTGCGACAGATACAGGCTTAAACCCTGTCCTTGCCACTCTGTTTTTCTCCAGTATACTTTATCCCTCCGTTTCCTTGTCCTCTCTCCCTCCCTTATCCAAATGGACGTCTCTGAACTTCTCATATGGCCTCTGCTGGTTACGTCTCAGAACTAGGATCAGTGCAGAAATTTGGATGCGTCTTTCTAGAAAAGAGAACGCAGCTGAGTAGTCAGGGTACTTAAGCTGTGCCGTGCCTGGTGGCTATGGTAAGCTGTGAGAATGGCTGGTTTTTGGTTCACTGTAGCTTTTCTGGTCTCTTTGCACTTCAAGGCAATATTCTCTAACCCCAGCACCCTGTGCTCTTTAGGCAGGCTGTCCCCGAGCTGTGCCCCCCGTCCCAGTGTCAGAGCCTCACCTCCCCCTCTCTCTGTCTCTCTCCCCCCAGGACGCACCGACCCTGTGCCCATCATCCTCAAATATGATGTCATGGGGATGGGACGCATGGAGATGGAGGTAAGACACTGTCAGTGGCTCGCAAAATGTCCATGTATAAAATGGGTCTGTGTATTTGTGAGTGCTGTTTTAGTTTGTTCATAGCGAGTTTGTTAACTTACATATACCCTGTGTGTGTGTGTAGTTGGACGTTGCCGAAGATGCTACAGAGAAGAGGAAAGTGCTGGAGGTGGAGAAGGAGGTCACAGAGGAATTACAGCAGAAATACAAGGTGAGACTCTCCTTACTAGCTAACTCAGTTCAGCCATACATACGCCTCTCTTCTCAAGGTCCTCGTTTCAACAATCTCTCACTAGCATTCGTTTACTCGCTTCAAGGTGACCCTGTTTCCTGCATTTACATACCTTCTTGCTTTTCTCCTGTGCCTGTGACTCATAGCCCTGTTTTGTTAAGATTCTGCTGCCGTTCTGTGTCTCAATGCAGTAAAATCGGCCTTGGAGAATCATAGAGCTTCTCCTGTTCCTCATCTCCCACTCACTTGCGCTTCTTTCTAGTGGAGAAAATTGGATAACTTCATGTGAGGAGTTGCTGTTTGTGCTGGTGTGAGATTCTGAATATATGAGATAAAAACAGACAGACGCTCAGTCAATGGAACACTTATACTGTCATGCATGTGCCAAATAATTTATTTTAACGGGTTATCTGTGGAAATGGCATATGCCAGTGCATTTGGAAAGTATTCAGACCCCTTGGCTTTTCCCTCATTTTGTTACGTTACAGCCTTATTCTAAAATGTCCCACATCAATCTAGACACAATACCCCCTAACGACAAGCAGAAACAGGTTTTTAGAAATGTTTGCAAATTCATGAAAAATGTCAAACTGATATCACATTTATTTCAGACCCTTTACTCAGTGCTTTGTTGAAGCACCTTTGGCAGCGATTACAGCCTCAAGTCTTCTTGGGTATGACGCTACAAGCTTTGCACACCTGTATTTATGGAGTTTCTCCCGTTCTTCTCTGCCGATCCTCTCAAGCTCTGTCAGCTTGAATGGGGATCGCTGTTGTCTTGGTTGTGTGCTTAGGGTCACTGTCCTGTTGGAAGGTCAACCTTTGTCTCAGTCTGAGGTCCTGAGTGCTCTGGAGCAGGTATGCTCCAGAAACTTTGTTCTGCACTTTGTTCTGTTAATCTTTCCCTCGATCCATCCTGCTGCTGAAAAACATCCCCACAGATTGATGCTGCCAGGTTTCCTCCAGACGTGATGATTGGCTTTCAGGCCAAAAGTTCAATCTCTGTTTCATCAGACCAGAGAATATTGTACAACTGAACGCATTTGACCCTCTGAAACAGAGGTGCGGGGGGGGCTGCCATAATCGAGATCCACGTCACCGGCGCCTGGGTAACAGTGGGTTAAACTGCCTTGCTCGGGCAGAACGACAGATTTTTACCTCGTCAGCTCGGGGATTTGATCCAGCAACCTTTCCGTTACTGTCCCAACGCTCTATCCACTAGGCTACCTGCTGCCCCTTCAATTGATTGACTCTAGGAAGAGTCTTGGTGGTTTCAAACTTCTTCCATTTAAGAATGATGGAGATCACTGTTTCTCTAAGGGACCTGTCAGCTGTGGGACCTTGTATAGACAGGTGTGTGCCTTTTCCAAATCATGTCCAATCAATTGAATTTACCACAGGTGGACTCCAAGTTGTAGAAACCTCAAGGATATTTTTGTAAATAAGGTATTTCTGTTTTTAATTAAATAAAAAAATACAACATTATGGGGTATTGTTTGTAGATTGTGAGGGGAAAATAATTATTTAATCAATTTTAGAACAAGGCTATAATGTAACAACATTTTGAAAAAAGGGGAAGGGGTCTGAATACTTTACGAATGCACTGTATAAAAACTACCTGCAAGCACAATCCTTGTATGCTTTGTTACCTTATGTGATTGATTTCTTTCGGTTATTGGACTTTTAACCTCAATGATAAACAACCACAGAGTTTCCTGTGGGTTACTCAACCACTACCGAGCCCTATGATAGGAGAATAAAGACCAGATTATACAGGCTATAATCTTAGGATGTTATTTCATCTTTCTATCTCTAATCTGTATCAATGTCACTCACATCTCCTGTCTCTGCCCTCCTTGACCCCAACAACAGGACCAGGTGGAAAAGGAGAAGGCCATCGCCAAAGCCCTGGAAGACCTGCGGGCCAACTTTTACTGTGAGCTGTGTGAGAAGCAGTACCAGAAGCACCAAGAGTTTGACAACCACATCAACTCGTACGACCACGCTCATAAGCAGGTGAGGAGGACCTCCGCTTACCCCCACACTGCTACAGCTGTGTTTCCTGTCACCGTGTACACGAGCTCAGAGAAACTCCAAGCCTTAAATCCCAGACACTCTCAGTGGAGAGGGCTTTGCGGATATAAAATGGTCTTGTTGAATGATGTTGCTGCACCATTGACCTTACTGTGGATGCAGGAATCCTTAACTGCTCTCTTTCTCTCCCTCTTCTCCATCTGACCCAATTTGTCTTTCTCCCCCTCTCTTCCCTTCCACTCTCCCGCCATCCTGCCCTTGGGTGTGCTGCTGCAGAGGCTTAAGGAGCTGAAGCAGAGGGAGTTTGCGAGAAACGTGTCATCACGCTCCCGGAAGGGTGGGAAGAAGCAGGAGAAGCTGCTACGCAGGCTGCATGTGCTGGCTGAGCAGAGGAAACAGCAGAACCGGTGAGCACATGCTACAGTATATACTGCAGACTCAACCGCCCTCTCCTGGCTGAAGTGGAGGCTGTAACCCAATAAATAATATCACATTTTTATTTTATTGGTCACATATACGTGATTGGGTTAGCAGATGTTATTGCGGGTGTAGCGAAATGCTTGTGCTTCTAGCTCCGACAGTGCAGTAATATCTAACAAGTAATGACTAACAAATTACGTAACATATACCCAATACACACACATCTAAGGAGGACTGAATTAAGAATATATACATATGGATGAGCGATGTCAGAGCGGAACGGACTAAGATAACGTAGAATAGTATAGAATACAGTATATACTTATGAGATGAGTAATACAAGATATGTAAACATTATTCATTGACTAAGATACCGTAGAATATAGAATGCAGTACAGTGAGGGGGGAAAAGTATTTGATCCCCTGCTGATTTTGTACGTTTTCCCATTGACAAAGAAATGATCCGTCTCTAATTTTAATGGTAGGTTTATTTGAACAGTGAGACAATCAAAAATGTTATACATTTATTTGCATTTTAATGAGGGAAATAAGTATTTGACCCCCTTTCAACCAGAAAGATTTCTGGCTCCCAGGTGTCTTTTATATAGGTAATGAGCTGAGATTAGGAGCACACTCTTAAAGGGAGTGCTTCTAATCTCAGTTTGTTACCTGTATAAAAGACACCTGTCCACAGAAGCAATCAATCAATCAGATTCCAAACTCTCCACCATGGCCAAGACCAAAGAGCTCTCCAAGGATGTCAGGGATAAGATTGTAGACCTACACAAGGCTGGAATGGGCTACAAGACCATAGCCAAGCAGCTTGGTGAGAAAGTGACAACAGTTGGTGTGATTATTCATAAATGGAAGAAACGCAGAAGAACTGTCAATCTCCCTCGGCCTGGGGCTCCATGCAAGATCTCACCTCGTGGAGTTGCAATGATCATGAGAACGGTGAGGAATCAGCCCAGAACTACACTGGAGGATCTTGTCAATGATCTCAAGGCAGCTGGGACCATAGTCACCAAGAAAACAATTGGTAACATACTATGTCGTGAAGGACTGAAATCCTGCAGCGCCCGCAAGGTCCCCCTGCTCATGATTCAGAGGACAACTGGGTGAAAGTGTTGGAGCTCTTTGGCATCAACTCAACTCGCCGTGTTTGGAAGAGGAAGAATGCTGCCTATGACCCCAAGAACACCATACCCACCGTCAAACATGGAGGTGGAAACATGCTTTGGGGGTGTTTTTCTCTAAGGGGACAGGACAACTTCACCGCATCAAAGAGACTATGGATGGGGCCATGTACCGTCAAATCTTGGGTGAGAACCTACTTCCCTCAGCCAGGGCATTGAAAATGGGTCGTGGATGGGTTTCCAGCATGACAATGACCCAAAACATACGGCCAAGGCAACTAAGGAGTAGCTCAAGAAGAAGCACATTAAGGTCCTGGAGTGGCCTAGCCAGTCTCCCAACCTTAATCTCATAGAAAATATGTGGAGGGAGCTGAAGGTTCGAGTTGCCAAACGTCAGCCACGAAACCTTAATGACTTGGAGAAGATCTGCAAAGAGGAGTGGGACAAAATCCCTTCTGAGATGTGTGCAAACCTGGTGGCCAACTACAAGAAACATCTGACCTCTGATTGCCAACAAGGGTTTTTCCACCAAGTACTAAGTCATGTTTTGCAGAGGGGTCAAATACTTATTTCCCTCATTAAAATGCAAATCAATTTATATCATTTTTGACATGCGTTTTTCTGGATGATTTTTTGTTGTTGTCCTGTCTCACTGTTCAAATAAACCTACCATTTAAAATTATAGACTGATCATTTCTTTGTCAGTGTGCAAACGTACAACATCAGCAGGGGATCAAATACTTTTTTCCCCTCACTGTATATACATATGAGATGAGTAATGCCAGATATGTAAACATTATTAAAGTGACTAGTTTTCCATTCCTTAAAGTGGCCAGTGATTCCTAGTCTATGCCTAAAGGCAGCAGCCTCTAATGTGCTAGTGATGGCTGTTTAACAGTCTAATAGCTGCAGCTTCCTATCAGTGCAGTGTTTGCAGATGTATGTGCAAAGAAAAATTATAATTTAAAATCATGTGTTCTGGATGAAACGCATGAAACACGTCACTTTAATATGTTCTTTATCGTTGTTTCAGTACCCCGGGAAGTGGTCCCATGTTCAAACCCACCACCGTGGCAGTAGATGGGGAGAAGGGTGAAGAGGGGAGTGCTGTAACCCCCGAGTATGTTCCCCCTACAGACACTCCCATGGAGGGCTTGTCAGGGGAGGAGAAGAGCAGTGGGGGTCAGGCCTCCCCCAAACCAGCCTCCACCGTCAGCTTCTCCCTGGGGAAGAGCAGCTCATCCCCGGCCGGGGCCTCCAAGGTCAGCGTGTCCTTCTCCTTTGCCAAGAAACCCCCAGTGAAGCTGGAGACGGTCGCAGCAGTGTTCGCTAAACTCCATCAGGATGACGAGGAGGAGGGGGGACAGGAGGAGGGAGGGGAGAAGGCCGCGGGACAGGAGGAGACCTCCGGCTGCAGCACCGAGAGCCCCAAGGGAGGAGGAGGAGGGAATGGAACAGCAGGGCCGGAGGAAGAGGAGGAGGAGGAGCAGCAGGAGGAGCAACTATATCAAGAACAACCAGAGCAGGGGGAAGAAGATGATGGCACCTCCCTAGCCTCCACTCTCAACAAGCTGAAGATGATGATGAAGAAGGAGGAAGGCTGGGCCGGCCAGGAGCCTGAGTACTACCACTACATCCCACCAACCCACTGCAGAGTCAAACCCCGCTTCCAGTTCCTGGTGTTCATGAAGGCCACAGACCAGTGTGAGATTAGGGAGCAAGAAGAAGATGAAGAGGTGGAAGAGAAGGAAGTGAAGAAGACCGAGAAGGTGGTAGCAGAGGTTTCTGAGCAGACACAGCCAAAAGCTACTGAGTGCAAATCGGAGGAGCCAGAGAAGACTCCTGCAGCTCCAGTCACAGAGCCCACTCCCACATCACCTAAACTGAAGACTGAAGAGGCCTCTGCCAGCTTAACAGACCCCCCTCCCACAACAGCCCCTACCCCAGTACCAGGCAACAAGCAGGAGACCCCAGTCCCAGAGCCCAACTCGGGCCCCAAAATTCCCACCGGCCCCTTCTTCCTGGTCCTGAGCAAAGACGAGAGCACCACTCTGCAGTGGCCCTCAGAGCTGCTGGATTTTACCAAGGCTCAGCCCGCCCTCTCTTACAGCTGCAACCCCCTGTACTTCGACTTCAAACTGTCCCGCAACAAAGGGGGCCGTGCTGGACGAGCAGCAAAGTCCTCCAAGCCTCCTGGTGAAGGAGCTGAGAAAAAAAACAATCCTGAGGCAGCTGCTGCAGTCAATGAGGGGAATGCTGCTGCTGCCACCACCACCCCTGGGCCCAGCACTGACAACACTGATAAGGAGCAGCCCTCCTTAAAAATAGAGGGTTCCCAAGGTGAAACTGAGGAGCAAAAGCTACAGAGTAGCACAAGCGGAGCCAAGAAGAAGAAAAAAAGAAGAAGAAGCATAAGAAATCTGGGAAAGGCTCCAAGCGCAAAGAAAAAGAGAAGGGAGCCATAGTGGACGGGGACGCGGAAACTGAGATCCAAGGAGAGAAAACCAAAAAGAAGAAAAAACACAAACGAAAGAAGAGCAAAAACAAAGGTGAGGAGGGGGAAGAAGGAGGTGGTGGTGATAAGGAAAAGCCTAAAGAGGATAAAGCAGTAGCCGCAACGGTTTCTAGTGCTCCCCCAGCACCAGCAGGAACAGGATCTGCTACAGGAGCGGAACCTGGGAAGAGGAAACGACCAGCCAAAGAAGCACCTCAGAAGTCCGGGGCAGAGGAAGGTGGGGCAGGGAAAGGCTCTGATGAGGCCAAGCCCTCTGAGGAGCACAACGGCACCAAGCGTCTGAAGACAGATCCCAGCGCCCCACCCAGCGCTTCCTGCTCCTCCTCGGCCCAGAAGAGCCCCGGGCCAGGCAGACCACCCAGCAGTGAGAGTGAGGAGGAAGGAGGTGGAGGCTCAGCTTCCCGATCCAGCCGCCGCAGGTCCACGCCCCGGGAGGGGCGCCGGCACCAGAGCGAGGACTCCGGCCGCTCCCGAAGCCGCTCGTCGCGTCGGGGAGACGGGCGAGGGAGCAGCCGGCGGCGGCACCGCGGCCAGGCCTCCCGTAGCCAGTCAGACTCCAGCAGCTCGGAGCGCTCCTCGAGCGCCTACAGCCGGCGCAGCCGCAGCTACTCAGACAGTTATAGTGAAGACAGTGACGGAGGCCGCCACCGGAGACACTCTAAACGCTCCTCTGACTCAGAGTACGATCGACGGGGAAGCGGCGGGCGGCGGCGCTCCAGAAGACGTCACTATTCTTCCTCGTCCTCGGAGGACTCTCGCTCCCGCTCACGCAGCCACAGCCGCAGGAAGAGGCACCAGCGGCGGCACCGGAGCAGCTCTCGGAGCTCTAGCAGCAGGAGCCGCAGCAGCAGCGCCAGGTCGTGGAGACGCAGCTACAGCCGCAGCCACAGCTCAGCGAGCCGCTCCTCCAGCTCTACTAAGGGCTCCCCTCACCGGGGTCGGGGAAGCCAGGGGGGCCACAGGGGCCGAGCAGACAGCGCTACACGGCGCCGAGACTTCAACCGCTCCTGCATCTACCGTTCCCAGTCCCCCCGCTCTGCCTCGTCACGAGCCCCAAACCGCAACAGCAGCTCCCAGAGCCAGAGGGCAGGGGGGTCCCGGGGAGAAGGAGGAGGAGACCAGAGGAACTCTTCCTCACACTTCACCGCCCGTCAGCTTTTGGATAAGATCCAGTCCAGGAAGGGATCTGATGTCCCAACCACAGGGACCAAGTCTGGCGCCAAGATCAAGGACCCACCATCGGGCTACTTTGGGCCCAAACTGCCTCCAGCTCTGGGCAATAAGTCCATGCTGCCCCTGTTCGGTAAGCTGCAGGCAGGGAAGAAATTCCCTGCGATCCCCCTGACCCGGGCCGATGGTGGAGAGAAGTCATCAGCAGGGAAAGGTTCAGATGCTGTGGCAGAGGTCATCCTGATGGAGCCCATCCGGGAGTTCCCCCCACCGCCTCCCCCTCCACCAGCTCATAAGAAGGTGGAGGAGACGGTAGTGGTAGTTCAGGAAGCCCGCCACCTCACCCTGGACGCACGGGTTCTTCATGAGCCCCGGCCACTGTTCCATCAGGAGCCCTCCATGCTGATGCCCCCATACCAGGGCGACCCGGGACAGGACCCCTCCCAGAACCCCATGATGGAGTCCCTCATCCCCGACATGCATCAGCAGCCACCCCCCCATGCACGCCTACCCCAACTACCCCCCGCCCAGCCTGGAGGAGGAGGACATGGGCGTGGAGGCAGAGGAGGACGATCTGGCCCCGCTGGAGAGCCAGCCCATCACCTTCACCCCAGAGGAGATGGAGAAGTACGGCAAGCTGCAGCAGGCCGCCCAGCAGCACATCCAGCAGCAGCTCCTGGCCAAGCACATCAAGACCTTCCCCTCAGCCGCAGCAGCACAGGCTGCAGCGAACATGGCTGCAGCAGCGAACCATATGCAGCCGGCACCCCCTCCCCCCCCCAGCAGCAGATGATCCAGATCCACCAGCCTGCTGTGTCTGCAGCCTCGGCTACCTCCCTCACCACAGTACAACACCTCATCCAGCAGCACCATGCTGCTCAGGCTGCAGCCATGGGCATCCACCCACACGGACCCCACCCGCACCCCCAGTTAGCCCAGGTCCACCACATCCCCCAGCACCACCTCACCCCCATTTCCCTGTCTCACCTGGGACACTCTCTAGGCCACACTCTGGGCCACCAGTTGGGAGTGGGACACGCTGGACTGATCCCTGCCCACCACACAGCCTTCCTCTCTGGCCAGCCCATACACATTATCCCAGCCTCAGCACTTCATCACCACAGCCCCTTAGCCCTCCACCACATACCACACTCATCCCTCTACCCAACGCTGTTCGCCCCCCGGCACTCTAACGCAGCTGCGGCAGCCGCACTACAGCTCCACCCCTTCCTGCACCCCATCTTCTCAGGGCAGGACCTCCAGCACCCCCCTAACCACGGCTCCTGAGAAAGACCTTCACTAGAGCCATGTGTCCACATCAGAGGAGGGTGTTATGGCCAGAGCAGGCCTGGTTAAACATCTGAGTAAACATGGAGAGAGGGAGATGTAGTGGCACCATTGTGCAGCAGATGATGATGAGAATATCATCAGACTGGCCACCATTAGACCACTGGCCAGACAGAGGTGCTGTGATATGCTGCCTGTGCAGAGGTAAACAACAGACATTTACTGTGGGCACTTTGATGGACCCCTCCTAACAGTTGACTGAGATTCACCCTGAGGTTTCTGGACAGGGTGGAGGAGGGTTTGAGGCAACCTCAAATCTAAGATGTTTTGAATGGGAACCCAGTTTAAATTATTATTATTTTTAAAGCAGAAACCTCTGGAGTATTTTATTTTTTTGTCCCACATTTTATAACTGATTGTCACTGTCAATGTTCCTCTTTGTTTTTACAGCCAAAGAGAGACGCAGTGGCTGAAGCCATAAGCAGGATGGTGTTGTGGGAAAGGAAAGGGGAGATGAGATGGGGACAAGAGGGGGTTTAGGGTGACATCCATGACTGGAAACAGCCTTGACTTTGTAATGTAATCTGGTGGCTCTAGTCTTCTGCCTGAATTCTGTTGTCATTAATATCTAATTTTCTCACATGACTACTTGCTCTCTTCATGACCCGTAATATTCACCAACAATTTGTAATACAGTATAGTGTACATAGATCACTGAGCAATGTGAAGTATCCCTCTAATATGATGGGCATTTAAGGGATGTTCTTTATGACTGACTAATGAAATTTAAATGGTCACTGGTGGGGGAACACTGATAAGAGGTTGGGTGAAGCTCAAGTTTTATTGGAGGTACTGTGGGGGGGGGGGGGTCACAGCCTCTTAGTGCTGTAGGGTTAAAGGTCATGTTGTTCCAAGTGGTAGTGGTTGTATATTGAAATTACTTGCACTGAAATCTGTACATCAAGATGCTGCTTTCGCATCATGTAACAAATGTATGATTGTAGTATACTGCAATAATTGTATTTTTTTTGTTTTATTTCTAAATTATTTTCCAAAATGCTCCTCAAAAGGAGATGTTTTTCCTCTTGTGTAATTTTTGCTCAATGTAAATAAAATTGTTGTAGTTAACCCCAATAACATTCTAGGGGTTTGTTGCTACTGTAAAAAATAAAAGAACTGAAGGAATGAAGATGGACAAGAATACTTTAGAGGCATTTTCTGAACTATTATCCTGTATGGGGAGGATTGGGTGATGGCACTGCCTTGTAGTGGCAGCAATGGTATGTCTTTTTTAAATATAATGCGTCAGCAAATAAAGAGTTTTGAGTTGCTACATGTCTGTTTTAACTTTGTTTGGCTGGTGAAGAGAGAGTAGTCTGCAAATGGCCAGTATGGTACATTATAGGCAGATTACATATAGTAACATTCCAGCACAGACATGCGTTCTTTACTTACTGTGGCTTCTGTAACTGCAATGGGAAGTGAATTTCTCATTCTCAGAATATTGCATGCAGCCCTTTTTAGAATGGAGGACAAGTCTGCTAGGCTAATGAGGCTAGAGGATTTTTACATTGCTTTGCCTCTCCTCTGGTTATGGAATGCTGAGCTGTCACTAGATGGCGACTGAGCTCAGTTTTATGTAGTCTCACAGCTAGCTGTACATCCAGACCAGGAGTCAGACTTTCTCATTTCAGCGTAAAACTTTTCATCCATAGTTTCTCATCTACCTGCTGGAACATTCCATGCTTATTGGTCTCCCAGGATTGTAGTTGAACTAAAAGTATGCACTCAGTACTGTCAGGGGCTCTGAATAAGCGTGTCTGCTAAATCACTAACATGTTTGATGTGATGGTAGGGGTTCCTATGCACAGTCCGGATAGGTCCCCAGACTAGGCCCAATCAAGTACTAGTCCTGAAAATAATCCTGTTTCAAACAATAGTTTTACTGTTGTAAATGTAAACTCCATATTATATGACAGTTTCTGACATCAGTGAGAGATTTATTTAAACAATGCTTTAATGTCCATTGTTAGATTTGACCCATACCTAATTCAATTGCTAGATTACATGGACAATAATGTACACTTCAGAGACAGATTAAGACAAGTTTTAAATTATCTCCAGAGAATAACAATTTGAACCTTGGTTGCACTAACATAGTGAGACTAGAGCCAAGAAAATGTCCAGATAATTAACATTTTGAAAGTGTGACAAAACACTTTGTTCAGATAGTTTCACAACACGTTTTGTTCTCAATATTGGTCTGTATCTTGGGCACAGGTCCCTGTTAACTGCCCTCTTCCTCCCTGGACTAAATACATGTATTGATTAATCTGGCATAAGTATTCTATAGGCAGTGTGATGAGGTAAGGTAAAAACATCAGCTTTTCATCCATTTCCAGAATCATCGTCATTTGGGAACAATGACAGCAAACAGTACAATTATGCTTCAAATAGATGGTTTAGATGAAACCACAATGAATGCCATCCACAAGGTAACGGAGAACTCATTATAGGGGAGACTAAGGCAAGCAAGTGGAGAATTGGTTTGAAAAAAAGGTGACCAGTCATATTCGATCCCCGGGACCACCCATACGTAGAATGTATGCACACATGACTGTAAGTCGCTTTGGATAAAAGCGTCTGCTAAATGGCATATATTATTATTATTATATATTATATTGAAATGTCCTCACCCACCTACAGCTTCACACAGGCTGTCAGGTGGATGACCGGCAGGTGTCCGTGAGCTTTAATTATGGTTGCAAGGTTCCACGTTCAGTTTGAAGTAAAATTAATGTTTTGCACTCAGTGTCTATACTTTAAGGACACCTGCTCTTTCCATAACAGACCGACCAGGTGAAAGCTATAAGCTATCCCTTATTGATGTCACTTGCTAAATTCACTTCAAGCACTATACATGGAGGATATGGGTTTAAAAAAAATGTAAGCCTTGAGACATGGATTGTGTATGTGTGCCATTCATAGGGTGAATGGGCAAGACAGAAAAGTGTCTTTGAACAGGGTATGGTAGTAGGTGCCAGGCGCACCGGTTTGTGTCGAACTGCAACGCTGCTGGGCTTTTCACACTCAACAGTTTCCCGTGTGTATCGCTAATGGTCCACCGCCCAAAGGACATCTCGCCAGCTTGACAACTGTGGGAAGCATAGGAATCAACATGGGCCAGCATCCCTGTGGAATGCTTTCAATACCTTGTAGTGTCCATGCCCTGATGAATTGAGGCTGTTCTGAAGGCAAAAGGTGCAACTCAACATTAGGAAGGCGTCCTTAATGTTTTGTACACTCGGGGGTGTATGTCTTGCTTAGCACCCATTTTACTGGTGCAAACAAAGAGTGGTTGAAATAGAAGTGGGTGGCAAAACCTATGGAAATTAAAAGAGGGATAATTCCTCGCCTTCCGATCGGAACCATTACTTTCAGGGAACTCTCCGCTTTGAAGACGAGCCTATTTTATCACCGGTCACGTATCTTATGGGCTTACTGTGCAAAAATGTCCAAGACCAACGCAAAACTGTGGTTGCGAGCGCGGTCATGGTCAGCCCAGGTACTTGACCACCAGGAACATGACCACACAGGTGAGCAGCATCCCTCCAATCATGACGAACTTATCCTGGGTGGCCCTCTTCTCGATCAGCCTCATCACCGTGTTGGACAGACCCAGCATGTTGGCCACATCCAGCATCTTCTTGTGGGTCCCCTGGATTTAGGGAAGACAGAGGAGAGAAAAGACATCAAACTTTAGCTGCTGAAGTTCCATAGATTGTGCTGTTGTTTCCTGAAGAACAAGCTGAAGTTAGTTATTAATGGGTATTCTGTATATACAGTCGTATCATAACCTGCATTTAGCCTGGTTATGACAAAGCTCTATTCAACTGATTAGGGAGAGGCTGTCTGAGGAACCGCACCCAGCCATTCTGTCCTCCCGGTCTGTCCCTCGGCCATTTCTCACGGCCAGCCCATCTGATCACCAGACGCCCTGATAACAGGAGGCCCACAGCAACCTCCACCAGGAACACCATCTCTTCTCCTCCCTGGAAATATGTACTTAGCCTGCTGCTGACAACCAGCACCACACACGCACACACTTCTACTACACACATCATTACAGAGACAGAAACCGGGTCAGCCAGGGTTTGTCTTGGGAATACAGGGACCTGCCTTGCTGTGTCACGGTCAGTGTACCTTGGCAAAGTGTCAACAACAAAAAAAACAGATCCTCAAAACGTTCTATAGCTGCACCATTGAGAGCATCTTGACTTGCTGCATCACCGCTTGGTATGGCAACTGCTTGGCATCCACTACAAAGGGTAGTGCGTACGGCCCAGTACATCACTGGGGCTGAGCTCCCTGCCATCCAGGACCTCTATTCCAGGCGGTGTCAGAGGAAGACCCTGATAATTGTCAAATACTCCAGCCCCCCAAATGGTAGACATTTCTGTTACCGTACGGAAAGCGGTACCGATGCACCAAGTTTGGAACCAACAGGACCCTGAACAGCTTCTACCAACAAGCCAGAAGACTGCTAAATAGTTAACCAAATAGCTACCAGGACTATCAGCATTTTGCACTATTTCGAATCATCACATACGCTGCTGCTAGTGCTTATTATCTATCCTGTAGCCTCATCACTTTACCCCTACCTACATGTACATATCTACCTCAATTGCATCGTACCCCTGCACATCAACTCGGTACTGGTACCCCGTGTATATAGCCAAGTTATCGTTACTCATTGTGTATTCATTCTCTATAGATTTTTTTTCTCTCTGCATTGTTGGGAAAGGCCCGTATGTGAGCAAACACACACACACCTTGAGCGTGTCCCTCTGGTCCCGGAGTCCGGTGAGGATGCTGCTGCCGCTGCCCAGGAGGTCGTCCATGCCTCTGTGTGCGTTGTTCAGGTTGGAGTTTAACTGCAACGTCTCGTCTATGGGGATGGAGGTGTCTGCATCCTGTAGGGGACAATACCGGTAACATCTCAACACAATGTTCCCTAATAAATGTATTTAGGTTTTATTGCCCATGTTACACCAGTTGTGGTCTGTCAAGCAGAGTTAGTATGCATGTTTTAGGTTATCATTACATGACTGCAGACATTACTGTAGTGCTACATGGGAGACGAGTGGGCCACTACTACTGACGTTGGTGGTGAAGGTACGACTCATGAGCTCCTCCCTCTCTCGGTCCTGCGTCTCTCGTGAGTAGCGACGGTGCTGGAAGTTCCTCAGCGCCGTCTGGAGGTGCTGAACATCATACTTCAGCTGGTCTACCCGCCTGCGGAGGGGACACAGACGGAGACCACATTCTTCTTACCCCCAGCCGAATAATGGCAGAGGAAATCTCAGAGGGTGAAAAAGTCAGCCTTTGCCTCCAGCATTTCAGGACTGTGGTTCAGTCACTCCTTCTTCACTAACTCATGACATCTGCGTATGGATGTCTTCTCGTTCTCAATAAAAGCTTTCTATCGTCACTAAGATAAGTAAACATGCCTCCCTTCTTCCAAATCTGACTTACTCCTCCACCTGGCTGAAACACCCGAGGGCCTGTCTCCCTCCACCCCTCTCTCCCGCTCCTCCTGAGCATCACCTGCTCGTGGCTCAGCCCTGCGGCCCCAGCGTACTGTAGCTGTCCAGAGATCAGAGGAGAGCTGTGGGACGGGGCGCAGCAGTTTGTCCCCTGGGGCCTGTTTACCCGGCTCTGAAGTGACGCCTTGCCCAACGCGGCAGGAATGCCGGTGAATGACGGGGCTGCCGAGGGAATGTTTTCACAGAGCCGCGTCGCCACAGGGGATGAGAAACACACTGCCCGTTTCATCTCGCTGTGACCTCGTCCCGGACCCACCCATCTTTATGAAACATTCATCGCCACGCCACCTCTGGTGTATTTGGGTCACCGATGCAGTTTGTGTACTCACAGTTTGACGTTCTGACGGCGGTTTGGCGGTTCTTTGCCAGCCAGGATTTCCAGACGTTCCAAATGGCTGAAGATCTGGTCGATTCTGGCCTGCAGATCGTTCTCCAACACTGGAGAGCACACACACACACACACACACACACACACACACACACACACACACGCACACACACACACACACACACACACACACACACACACACACACACACACACACACACACACACACACACACACACACACACACACACACACACACACACACACAAACTATTAAAAACACCCTGAACAGTTGTTTCACTCCCCAAATAGGCCAATCTTATACAAAATAAAAATTTTAAGTTATGTTCATTCTAATAAATCAGACAAGATTTCCTTATGCCATGTTACCATGGAATATAGCCCCGTGGTTTCAGGTGAATCCAAGAGAGAGATGAAAGCAAATATGTTACTTCCTCAAACTTCAAGGAGGAAGTTAATCCACATTGAAACAAAGGGCCTTGTACATCATCTCTTCATGAAGACAAATCAGCCACTGATTCTTATTTGAAGTCGGATATCTACGGTTACACCCGTTTCACTGCTGAGATTCTAGATAGCATTTGATTCCAAGGTGACAACAGCACTAGGCTTGTGGGAAGCTTTTATCTGCTCTTTAAAAGGACTTGCACCATCTTGTCCCCCACCCTCTCCTGTCCTGACTGAGTGACTCCTCGCTCGGACGCCTGCTGCATCCTTCCACCCTCTAACATGCGAGATGATGTCATTGTCACAACTGGGCGGCCGACTGGCCGCCACCATTATCTTTAGAGAAGACTTCCCGGTCGTCCCTCTGCTGCCACCCCTATGCTTCCTGCCCTGGCACCAGCCTGACTCACAGAACATTGCCCGCCCTGCTCACCTCCCAAAACAATCAGTAGGAAGGGCAGTGTACAGCTTGGCTCAAAGGGCAGCGCAACACCGGAGAAGGGGAACAGATGTAAATACTGCCTAGTTGTAAATTCCAAATGTATAATTAACAAAAATATAAAAACGCAACAATTTCAAATATTTTACTGAGTTACAGTTCATGTAAGGAAATCAGTCAATTGAAATAAATAAATTAGGCCCTCATCTATGGATTTCGCATGACTGGGAATATAAATATGCATCTGTTGGTCACAGATACCTTTAAAAAAGGTATCATAAAACCAGTCAGTAGCTGGCCACCATTTTCTTCATGCAGAGCAAAGACAGAGTTGATCAGGCTGTTGATTGTGGCCTGTGGGAATGTTGTCCCACTCCTCTTCAATGGCTGTGTGACGTTGCTGGATATTGGCGGGAACTGGAACGCGCTGTCGTACACGCCGATCCAGAGCATCCCACACATGCTCAATGGGTGACGTGTCGGGTGAGTATGCAGGCCATGGAAGAACTGGGACATTTTCAGCTTCCAGGAAATGTGAACAGATCCTTGCGGCATGGGGTTGTGCATTATCATGCTGAAACATGAGGTGATGGCGGGGTTGAATGGCACGACAATGAGTCTCAGAAACTCATCACAGTGTGCATTCAAATTTCCATCAATAAAATGAAATTAAGCTACGGATAATGAGCACATGCCTTCCTTACTCTAGCCCTACCATGGGGCACTCTTTTCACAACGTAGACATCAGCAAACCTCTCACCAACACACCTTCTGCAATCTGCCCAGTACAGCTGAAACCGGTATTAATCTGTGAAGAGCAGACTTCTCCAGCATGCCAGTGGCCATAGAAGGTGAGCATTTGCCCACTGAAGCACACAGATGAGCTTCCCTGATACGGTTTCTGACAGCTTGTGCAGAAATTCTGCGGTTGTGCAAACCCATAGTTTCATCAGCTGTCTGGGTGGCAGGGTTCAGACAATCCTGCAGGTGAAGAAGCCAGATGTGAAGGTCCTTGGCTGGCCTGGTTACATGTGGTCTGCGGTTGTGAGGCCAGTTGGACTTACTGCCAAATTCTGTAAACGACGTTGGAGGCGGCTTATTGTAGAGAAATAAACATTAAATTATCTGGCAACAGCTCTGTTGGAGAGTCCTGCAGCCAGCATGCCAATTGCACACTCCCTCAAAACTTGAGACTTCTGTGGCATTGTGATGTGTGACAAAACTGCACATTTAGAGTGACCTTTTATTGTCCCCAGCACAAGTTGCACCTGTGTAATGACCATGCTGTTTAATCAGCTTTTTGATATGCCACATTTGTCGATTATCTTGACAACGGAGAAATACTTACTAACAGCGATGTAAACACATTTTTGAACTTTTTGTGCATATGGAACATTTCTGCGAGGTTGACACTTGCAACATTCTTCATTGAATGCAGAAGATACATTATTTAGAAAGAGTGAACTCACAGTGGACAGACTGACGATCTGTGTTCTCCAGGCGTCCCATGAGCGACTGTACCTCCTGGATTTGCCTGATCAAAGAGGAGAGAGAGCAAAGATATATAATTATTCCTAGGCTACCGTAAATCTTAAACAGAGGTCTATATGGAAGCGTAATATTAGATAAGGGTCTATTGAATAGATAAGGAACTAGATAATGGTATGTGGCAATTTAATACACACGCTAGATACGTAAACTACAGACAGTGAATTAATGGTGCTTTCAAGACTACTGGGAACTCGGGTTTGGGGGGCGAAACAAGGTAAGATCATGACGTCATTGATCGCTAGGTCAGAAAATCAGAACTCTAAAAAGATGCTCGAGTTTCCGACTTGGAATTCAGAGTTGGATGCCCGTTCAAAACGATGTTTCCCAGTCAGATCTAGTTTTTTTTCCCCCGAGTTCCTAATATTCTTGAATGCACTGAAGTCAAAGATTTCTGAGTTCCCAGTTGATCTGAAAGCGGCGTACCGTTACAGTGGTGATAGTTAAATATTGTTGGTCATGGATATATGGCTATCTATTAGCTGGTTGGTTAGCTAGTTTCCTGTTGACATCATGACCACTAATGGAAGGGGTTAGTTAAAACTATCTTTTGTCATGAAATGCTGTTAGCTAGCCAGCTAGTTACAGTAACGCGGTATATCATAAGTCAAGTGAGCTACGTTAGATGTCTTCTTTTTTTGAAAGAGAACAGAAACACTCACTTATTTGTTTGATGGTACAATGTCTCCATTTTCCTTTTATGTTTCTAGACACAATCCACAAAAAAATACCCTCGGTCTATAGAAGAATACCTTTAGCCGGTTTTATTGTGAAACTGAAAACAAGTTGAGTTTTGTGCAACGCACACGTCATCAGTTGAGAAGATTTGTGTACGGAAATGGAATAACGGAAGCTACACCGAGTGATACAATCCAAAGAACTGCTGCAGCGACACTACGCGGCAGGTACAGGTACCTCGACAGCTCCAATCAAACAATGAAGAAGCAGAAATGTAGGAAAATGCTAAATCAAATGATTTAAAGTTAGTGCAATTTAAACGAGGTTCGTGTTTCCTCTCTTTCCTTTCAACACCAAAATATGGCGTGATAATAGTCTACATTTATGAAGTGGAAGTGAGCTTTCTAAATTTGAGCGATTCTTTTAAATCATGTTTGTATTTTGGTTCATTTGATGCTTAGACTACCGTAACAAAAGTCATATTTATTCAACTACATCTATTTTCAGCTTTTTACATGTCATATATCATACCCTTAATCTGAATCACAGACTAATCTGAATCTGTTCCCACAAAAACAAAAAGCATCCTCTCCCCCTCAATCCAACCAGGGCTCATCTGTTGACGGGGAGACGAATGTAACTGGAAAGAATTAATGAGAAGACGTCTCCAGGCAAAGTTTTGTCAGCTCACCCTGGCTTTTTCTAATTATCCCCCTTTTCCACAGATTGGTGTCAGAATACACCTGTCTGTCCATCCCGGATTCCTTCCTCTGCCCGCGGATACAGACAGACCAACAATAATGATATCAAACTTTCCACGGGCAGATGAGATTGGGAAAACTCACAAATGTCTGCACCCAGGATAAATGAGGATGAGGTAAGGTGTCAGATTGTTTGTTAAGCTGCCAATCAAATTCTCTCTCCCCTTCAATGAGTGTGTGAAAACAGACAGGTTTGATTACTCAGAATTATGCTGCGACTGAGTGGTGTGTGTGTGTGTGTGTGTCCCCCTGAGATGTTAACAATGGATCCTTAGTGATGCAGAAGAGAGAATCATCCTGGGGCTATCCCTGGCACCCCTACAAAACCACACCTCACATCAGCTCTCGCTCTCTCCCACGCTCCATCAGCCTACCACTGGAGATGCATGAGGGTATGAGCAGAGCAGCCAAACAAGTGCAGGTGTTCCATTGACAGATACTATATGTTCAGGGGAATTGGCTCTTAATGTCTCTATAATGTGTTATTGTTTACCCCACACAGCACAACTGACCTATCATGAGAGAGATGGTTTGCTGGGCCTGTTGGTTGATGGTTGACACTTGTCTCTCCAGGCTACTTGCTTCTCAACAGAGGCCTGTTTTAACCCACCCCCACATGTAAAAAAAAACATGATTCATGTTCAAGCCACTTCTTGCTCTTGCTGCTCACCATTTTCGGTTGTCATAACACCTCCCCAGGGCAGTGGTGGGATATGTTTAGATTTAACATGTAGCTCAGACAAGTAGAGAAGGAGAGGAAGGGCCCCTACAAGCCCTTTGGCAGATTATGTTGACCGCATTTGCCTCCCTTCTGAGGTCGTAGGGTCCTCACTGTCTGTGCTCTATCTTTCACTGTCTGTGCTCTAACCCTAACCCTGGAGAAAGGAGGAGCAGAGTTTACCGGTCTTCCCCCCCACACCTGAGCACTACAGGCAGATACTGACACCTAGACTCCAGATGTGGAGCTTGCTCACTTCACTCTGATTGACCAAGTCATCATCATGTGTCCGTTTCAACCCCGCTCCTGCTAAACTCCCTGTTCTGTTACATTCAGGTACATCATTCACTGAACCCACCTATGGGGAAAGAGACAAAGAAGGAGTGTGTAGCTAGGGTTGAGTTAGGGTTTGTTGTTGTGGTTTTCAGGATAGGTCTAGTGTGTGTGTGTGTGTATGTGTGTGTGTGTGTGTGTGTGTGTGTGTGTGTGTGTGTGTGTGTGTGTGTGTGTGTGTGTGTGTGTGTGTGTGTGTGTGTGTGTGTGTGTGTGTGTGTGTGTGTGTGTGTGTGTGTGTGTGTGTGTGTGTGTGTGTGTGGCCCCTTTTCTGAACCACCAGTAAGACACCCTATTTCCTGATGCCAGCACTGGATCCCTGGGGCCGTCAAAAGCAGTTTCCTGGAACTAGAGGATTTTGAGCCGGATCAGTCTCCCTCTCCTGGCTAGACACCATGGCAGCAGCACTGTTGTTAGGTAGAGGAACTCACCCATCCCACTGAATGAGTCCCCTATGCCTTTGTTTTAAACATAAAGGGAAAATTATATGTTATTAAATCACTTATATTTAATGCACTGAACGATCCTTCTCAGGAAAAATAATACATTATAACTCTACAATCATAAACCCGGAGAGACAAAATGAAGAGCCCAATTATGACGAGCTAAATTGCTTCAGGGCAACGATGTTTGAATACCAGTAATTTTTTGGAAGGCAACTGATCTTCTCATTCTCCTGAGGGAAATTATCAGTTTGTCTTTGAAGCCGTGATGAAAGGTTGAATGAAAGCAGATGAGTACCTGTCAAAAAAGAGAGGGAGAATGCATAAGGTCTCTGTCTATGGGGACCAGGGAGAGGGGTTCGACTGGCATTTGTTTCTGCTCTTTGGCTGTAATGGAGGTGTGGAGGTGAGAGGGGCGTGCCCACCCAGAGAGAGGAGGAGGTGAAATGACTGCCCTGAAGATACTGGTGAGTCTCTCTCTCTCTCCTCTCTCATTCTCCCCCCCCCCCCCTCTACCTGCTGCCTTTCTGGCCTGAGAGAGCACAGGGAGCATGGATCATGCAGCTGTCAGCCTCACACACACACACACACACACACACACACACACACACACACACACACACACACACACACACACACACACACACACACACACACACACACACACACACACACACACACACACACACACACACACACACACACACACAACCCTGTGGCCATACCACCTAGGAGTGGTGACACCTAGACCCCGGAGCATCCGCTCTGCCGTCTCGGTGAGGATGAGAGATCATGTCCACCCCCATGACTGGATGACATGCCGTCTCCCTGCACTCTGCTCTCCCAGGGAGAGAAGGTAAACAGCAACATGGCACAGAGAGGAGCACAACATAGAACCTCACCCGGCTTCCCCTGCCTGCCAGTAGCATTACACAGAGTGACAGCTTCCTACCCACAGTCATGCACCAGGGTTTAATCACACACTCATCATCAAGTCATATGTGTCAATGAGTCTTAAAATGTGGTTTTGAGGAAGTCAAAAGAAAAGATAGATGATAGATTGATGAATACTTTAATTGTGATACTGAAATGAATTAATTGGTTCTATGATGAAAATGTAGATATCGCAACTAACACTTTTATGTGTCCACATATTTGATTATTATCCAATAATTTAGAGGTTTGATTTTACAGATGTAGGATCTTAATGTGATCACTTTTTTGTTGCTGAGAATTTTCCCACACAGCAGGAAATGCAAACTTATAGTTTATTCAAGGTTTAAAAAGTCTTCTAAAGTTTGTATTTTCCACTTTAAAATGTAAGACTTGATTTGCCCTAACGAAAAATGTATCAATTATAATCCACATTATAATTCACATGTCCTGTTGCTGCAGGATTTATTTTCCTGGTGTAGCAAACTGGTTCATAATAAGATCCTACATCTGTACAAAGGGTAATCTTTCAACAACAACAAATCTTAGTTTTACAATCAAATAGAATTTCAGGTGATACCACATGAATGTAAATATGCCATACAGTATGAATACACGTATGAGTTCATAGCAGCACCAGATGTCATGTGTTGAGAACACAGAGCTCTGGACCTTATCTCTATTTTCCTGTTCTGGACTTTGTTGATCTGGGAAAGCTTTATTTGTGCTTGTAATGGAGGTCAGGCCTACACTGTTGCGTGTGTGTGTGTGTGTGTCAAATCAAATTTGATTTGTCACATGCATCGAATACAACAGGTGTCGACTTAACTGTGAAATGCTTTGTTACAACGATGCAAAGTTGAAAAATAGTAACAAGAAGAATGAAATACACAAGAATGGAGATATATACGGGGAGTACCAGTACCAGATCAATGTGCAGATGTATTTGAAGTAGATATGTACATGAAGGCAGGGTAAAGTGACTAGGCATCCAGATATCAGATTATAGATAATAGTAGGAGTAAATTAAAGAATAGAATATGAGCAGCATATGATTAGTGTAAAAGTGTGTGTGTGTGTGTATGTAGTCTATGTGAATGTGTGTGGGTTTTGCGTGAGAGTGTCAGTGTAGTGTGTGTGTGTGTTGTACTTCTTTGTATTTGTGTGTGCACATCATGGAGCTGAGAGAAAGGGGGAGACAGATAGGGAGGTATAAGGGGGCTTATCGTGGTCTCCTATCACCCTAGCTGCAGAGCAAACAGCTGTGTTGGTGCTCCAGGTGTTCCTCCACTGCAGCCATGGGGCTCATGGGAACAGCCTCCCCCACCAGTTTCCCAGCCCTCAGCAGCCTTCAGACATGGAGGAAAGGATTGCCAAGGGCTTACAGATGTAGGATCTTAATTTGAGCAAGTTTGCTCCAGCAGGAAAATAATCCTGCAGCAACAGGAAATGTGAATTATTATGTGGATTATAATTCATGGACATTTTTAAAGGGGTTGATGCATTTTTTTGTTAGGGCTAATCAAATCGGACATTTTTTAAGTGGAAATTACAAACTTTAAAAGCCTTTTTAAACCTTGAATGCAGTACACGTTTGCATTTCCTGCCGTGAAGGAATATTCTCAGCAACAAAAAGTTGAGGAGGGGGTTGGGGGGCGAATACAGGCTGAGGGGATGGGAGGCATCTTTGCTGTGTGAAATGAATTCACTAAAGCAGTTGTTGTCATCTGTCCTGTATCATATCTACTGTCTATTTATGTTTCTCTCCTCTGTCTACTTGTCTCTGAGGCCTTGGCCCGGTCTCCGAGGAACCACACGGTCTCCCTCAGGGTGCTACTTCAACCCTGCACGGAAAACTGCACTGTTTGAGACGTGACAGTGTCAGAAAACAATGTCGTAAAACTCGGCGTTACACAAAACAAACACAGCATAGGTATTCTCTCACGTGGGACTTTCATGAGTTCTACCTGTGAATTCTACCTGTAGAACCTTCAGTAGAGCTCACCTTTGCCTCAAAGGTCATCAGTAAAAGGCCCATGTCTCCTCTGCTGACACCCATACTACAGCACAAGTTACCCTAACACCTATTTATATCCAGAATCATCAACAGACTCCCAGTCAACCACCAGTAATAACTCCCCATCCAGCCACCTATACTTCAGTGGTAGGCCCCTCCATAGAGGTATGCACTCAGCCCTGTCATGGCTCTAGGCATTGCATGTTCTTGTTGTGGGTTGAGCAATTGCATTAGTCATTTCACATTCCAAATTCCTACCCCATGCCGTATTCCCCAACCCTCTCGCTCTCTCTCCCGCTCTCCTTCACTCAATCCATCGCTCTGTTCACCACTTCCATTTTGCCAGGGCTGGGTAGGGTGTGGCCTGGTTTGGTGGTTTGGGCATACACACTGATGCTATCCTGCAGTACCCTCTCCTTAGAGGAGGAAATGTGACAGAGACTAGACTTTTGACCCGAGGGTTCAAATTACAGGAGGGGACCTTGCTATATGTACAGTGGGGCAAAAAAGTATTTAGTCAGCCACCAATTGTGCAAGTTCTCCCACTTAAAAAGATGAGAGAGGCCTGTAATTTTCATCATAGGTACACTTCAACTATGACAGACAAAATGAGAAAGAAAATCCAGAAAATCACATTGTAGGATTTTTAATGAATTTGTTTGCAAATTATGGTGGGAAATAAGTATTTGGTCACCTACAAACAAGCAAGATTTCTGGCTCTCACAGACCTGTCAATTCTTCTTTGAGGCTCCTTTGTCCTCCACTCATTACCTGTATTAATGGCACCTGTTTGAACTTATCATCAGTATAAAAGACACCTGTCCACAACCTCAAACAGTCACACTCCAAACTGCACAATTGGTGGCTGACTAAATACCTTTTTGCCCCACTGTAGGTATGTATCCTGGAGCAAGGTACCCAGCTACCTAACCCACTATGCTCCAGTTAACATCTGTTGTACTTGTACAAATAAGTAATATATAATCCTGAAAGCTGTGTATGTTGCTGTGGATACGGGCATTCGCTAAGCAACGCAAATGTATCATACAAATACATGAATCAAAATGTCCAGGCTCAGAGCTCAATTCGTCTTCATCCATCAGAGCATGACACATTTCCACAGCCCAGCCCAGCATAGTCACCGCCCACTGAACCCGGCCAACAGAGACACAGGGCGGATGGTGTTACTGCCACCGTCACCCTACATTGTGTATGTCATTCACGCCTCTGTTGTGTTTCAGGATGACAGTGAAGAGTTTGAGCACATCCAGCCTTCCTGGCCAGCCTCACACACTCGCACATGAACACTGGGACTATAAACACACACAAACACCACTCTCATTATGCTAACCACAGGTGCACACACACACATATGCAAAAACAATTATCTTCCCTCACCTCACCTGTTTTCAGTCTGCACATAGAAATACAATCACACACACGTGTATGTTTACCCCCACCCCCCCCTTCTGAAGCTCCCCAGACTCCCAACTCTGAGCTGCCTCAGTCCTGTCCCTGGGGGCTTGTGCGTGAGAAGATGGCAGTGGACTCAGCAGCCCCATCCACTCAGGGCAGTGGGGGAAATGAAGGCTTTAGGAGTTCATTATAAAACAACAACAGCGGCAGCAGCAGCAGGAGATCAGCCTCCTGGGCTCCAAACGATCCCCCCCCGTCTCATCCTTCCATCGACTTCTCTCTCTTTATGTTTCTCGCCATATCACTCTTTCTCCCCTCTTTCACCTCCTTCTGTTTTGTTCTTGCGTTCCCGTCCTTTCTCTCTCCCTCTTCACCCCCTTCTTATTGTAAAGCAATTATATGTAATAAAGGTAAATATTGATAAACAGTCATTATGTGGCGCCCTATATGAGCCAGCAGTCTGCTTGTGTCAACCTGTGACCTGTTGGATGTTTTAATAGAGCAGAGCTCATTATGTTGGAGCAGAGAAGGCTCATGTCTAATCACTGTGATCGGAGATAAACATCAAAAGCTCCAGGACACGACACAGTCTGTAAATGTAGCAATATCTCAAACAATAAGCCTCTGTGTGATTTGGTTCCCAGTGGAGAGCCTTCTCTCACAGGTACGAATATTTAATTTCTAATCATTAGCGTTCGATATGACCTTTTACCCTGTGAGGGGCGCACTGTATATTGAGGTCAAAGGGGGAAAAAACATTCTGCAGACAACATTCTTCTACATCATCGTCTTGGACATCATCATCATTATTGTTGTCATCATGGCTGGCCTGTTGTGCCAGAGGCAGAACACCTGTATGTGCGTGCTGCTCTCCTCCCCCTGCATGTGTTGGGCAGTTGGTGGTTGAGAGTGATGCACTGAGACCACAGTCCTTTCAGATGAAAAGGAGGGCAGAGCAGCACAATCAGGAAGTGGTTTTGCTGGAGAGAGACTGCTCGTGTGTGGAGCTCAGGGCAGGTGTTTGGCCGTGGCTTTTGTGACTGTGATTCTGTGATTGGTGTGTGCGCGTGTGTGTGAGAGAGAGAGAGAAGAGAGAGAGGGAGAGAGAGAGAGAGAGAGAGAGAGAGAGAGAGAGAGAGAGGAGAGGGAGAGAGAGAGAGAAGAGAGAGAGAGAAGAGAGGAGAGGAGAGAGAAGAGAGAGAGAGAGAGAGAGAGAGAGAGAGAGAGAGAGAGAGAGAGAGAGAGAGAGAGAGAGAGAGAGAGAGAGAGAGAGAGAGAGAGAGAGAGAGAGAGAGAGAGAGAGAGAGAGAGAGAGAGAGAGAGAGAGAGAGAGAGAGAGAGAGAGAGAGAGAGAGAGAGAGAGAGAGAGAGAGAGAGAGGAGAGGAAGAGAGAGAGAGAAGAGGAGAGAGAGGGAGAGAGAGAGAGAGAAGAGAGAGTGAGAAAGCCATACAGGGAGAGGATGACAAATTGATCAGGATGAAAGAAGGAGAATTTACTGCCACAAGGCTCCCGTACTTTCATTTTAAGATGAGAAAGTAAAATATAGTAACAGGTAACAAGCTTGATCATTACTTATAGTAACTATGAATGGAGACAAAGACTTTTTTTTTTACAAATGTATATGTTGATTTATTTGAATGGCTTTTAAATAAGAATATACAGTATGTCAAAATGTAAATCATATTGTTACAGTATACAGCTATGACCCAGTTTAAAGGAATTGTACATTGATCTAAAAGTTTGACTTTAGTTTCGTGACAGACACAAGGAACTATTTGCAAGGCAAATAAATCATTATGATAATTGCCCAAAGACCAGATGAGGTAGAGATATATACGATTCCACTGTCTAATATGCTTTGAGCCTGATATCAGTTATATCCATGTACATAACTCTATCTCTGCATAAACAAGAAAATAAACACTGGCACAGGGAACTGAAACAATTGTAAAAAATATTGGAAACATACATGGGTACCTAAAAACCCTAGGGGCAGATCTGGACCTTCAACCCTAACCCACGGACAGACACAGAGGTCTGGCATGGAGAGCTGGAGGAATGGCGGAATCAAATACTGCTATTTTCTCTGATTGGTAATTGAGAAAACAAGCAGCGTGATTGGGCCATTTCAAAGACATTAGCGAACAAAGATGTGCCTGAATTAGACTGTAGAGAAAACGGTTTGATTTGGTCAGGGGAACACACTTGAAAGCACAGCACAGTGCGTGCAGACATGCCCACTTATAAATAAAAAAATAGAGCAAAGTTCTTTACAGTGTCAGCAAAAGAAGATCTTTGCATAGCCGTTTTTAAGGACAGTGTTTGGAGTTTCCCTTAGTTTGAGTGCAATTTCCTTTGCATTTTTCCTTTACTGTATTAACAATGTCAAACATGTAGTATTATCATAGACATTCTCACAAGAGACAACGGGTCTACTTTACCACACAATAACCCTATGACTGCGTTTAGTCATAAATGACATACTAACTCACCGTGATTATAGGCAACCTGTACTAGCATTCCATATTCAGACATCCAGTGATTCAATGGGACTTTTTAAGGTGTGTGGTGGATATCAGTATTGACCTAGATACATTTCTCACCTTAAAGCAAATGAGTAAAGTACTACACATAACATAGCCAACATAAGTGCTTTATTTTTCTATTATCAATGAATGAACCCATAGACTGCTCTCACAGCAAACAAAGAGACCAGCAAACAGCAAATGAGACGTCAAGAGGCTCTAGATTCCTTTCTGGCATTTTCCACCACTTTGGAAATACTCTAAATCTTGATTTAAGCACTACAGCATAGTAGCAGTAAGACAAACGGACTAAGGAACCGACCGACAAGAGGACAGGACCAATGGAACTGTCAGGGCTCCCACAGAGATGATGTTGCCAAACAATGATGGTGACCTACTGTCCATTCCAGTACCTTGTGAAGAGCCCATTCCCTGCCCATAACTGTCCAGCAAGGCAACCCTCTCTCCCTCTCACTTAAGGTCTGTGATGTCAGTGCATTCAGTAAGAGCAAAGCAGAAAGTGGTCTTGATGCTGCCTCCTCTGAGGAGACAGCGCATGTTCGATTCCAACAAGTGGCAAACTACCAACAACATTATGACCTCGTTCCATTTCCATGCTTCCCAAAACAGTTCTCAGTTCAAAACAGGCATTTGTAAGGGTATGTTTAAAAGTCAAACCCTTTAATTTATCAAGAGTAATGTCTGAGTGGTTCTAGTCCTGCCATTCTGAATGTTCTCGTTTTCTTCTCCCCATCTTTTCTCTTTTTCTCTCCATCTCTCCCCTTTTCAGGTATTTTTGCAGGTGTACACTTCCTCCTCCCTGACACAGGTCTGGCACTCTACATGGCAGCACCAGCGCACCTGGCAGTGGCAGGAGAGGGTGGTGAGGTGCATGGCCGTGTTGTAGCCGCGCCCGCAGCAAAGGCTCTGGCAGCTGGTGTCCTTGGCACAGGAGCGTCCGGCCGTGCCGGGAGAGTAGCGTGATGGCCTGCAGAAGCTGGGGGAGTCCTCCAGGAACACCAGGTCGGTGGAGCGGTGGCTCTGGCCGTGGCGACGCGGCCCCGCCAGCTCCGTCTCCCCGGTGGCCTCGTTGGTGACGCTCAGCACACGCACGGCCGTGTCGTAGCGGAACTTGAGCAGCCGCCCGGTGTCGTGGAATGGGGACAGCTGCTTCCAGCAGGTCCGCACGGCACAGGAACCGGAGACACCGTGACACTTACAGGTAGTCTTCAGGCCACTCTTCACTGCCTGAAAGGGAAGGGGGGGGGGGGAGTGAGATGTCAGTTTCTTCAGTCTGATTCATTAACTGGGCTCTTATCTTCGGTGCCTATCTAGACAGAGGGAACCAGTTTCCTGCAGGGTGGGTTGGTGGGGCGGGGGTTAGATGGTATGGGGCTAGTAATCCTTTAGTTTAGCTCAGTATGAACGGTTGAGATGATGGATTAGGGAGACTGTTCGGCATGCAGTATTTCATTCACCTGACGTCTCGCATTGAGACAGCGCCTGCGGATTCGTTTTTTCAATGTGTTGAAACTAGCTCTTTCTCGCTGCTTCTCCCTCTCTCTCTCCTATGAAGCCTGAGGCATTAGAGACAGGCATCACAGACAGACAGCAGAATCTTTCCACCCTGTCCTTTCTGTGTGTGCACGGAAAACGATCATAAGAGCTTAAAAAGCTGAAACAGTTAGAGAGTTTGGGTTAGCGGCCAAAGGATGCCTTCGTTCAAAAATGGTGGTGGGGTGGGGGTACCAGCGCTGAGGCACTCAGCCAGAGAGACTCTAACTGGGTGGGGGCCAGAGACAGGTCATGTGGCATGGGGGTCATCCTTACAGGGAGGGGGAGACCCAGGGGCTACTTCAGGGTTGAAGAGTTCTGCCGAGTTCCGCCCTACGCAGGTATGAACCCCTCAGGGGCATCTCAGAACATTACTGAGGGATGAGGGTTAGAGGGGGTGTTGTGAAAAAACAAAACCTCCGGGTCTCTACTGAGCCGGATAGGTGGAAGATGAGGAAAACACCACACTCAATAAAGATAAGATAGACTACTTCAGTTCATCCTGTTGTTTGTATCTCTCCCTCTCTCCCTCTGAAGGGCCTGCTGCCTCAGGTGAAAGGTAAGGGGGAAGAGCCTTGGGGCTGGCTGTTTCTAAGCTACACACACAAATACACACATAGTGGTTACCGTATGAACATTATGTGGATTTATAGAGAAGAGCACAGTTCAGCGCCATACAGTATGTGGAAAAAAATGCTTGCTCGTATATTAAAGGAGGCAACAGTTATAATTGTTCTCTCTGACGGGAGACCTTTAATTTTCTGTGGGCCCGCACAGCAAGCTTTATCATGCCTGCCTTGGAACACCTGGCTCCAGGGATCTGACAGCAGTCTGTCTCCTCTCCTATCCCTGTTACTTGTTGCCTCCTTCAGCCTCGACCAGCCCAGGCCCAGTAGCTATCTATCCACCAGGGCTACAAGAAGGGAAACACTATGCAGGGGGAGTGGGCTACTGGCACTGGATGAGATATATGGGCAAGGAGTCTGGTAAAGTCACACAGTCCCTGCTGCCTCTGTTGTAAGAGTTCATTGTATGATGAGCAGTGTTGTGTTTGTCTTCTGTTGGTGGGTCTAAAATCGAGCTTTTATTGGCTGATATGTTTATGATGCCATCCTGAGTTTGGGAGGAAACTACTCCCCACTGGCATAGGCTAATATACCTTCTATTTAAAAAAAAAAATGAACTTAAGCCACAGTAGTGTCACTCACAAATGCTTAATGGGCTTCTTGTTGTTTTGCTTGAGCTTATGCACACGTCAACACTCACTCACCCGGATTCCAACGTTAATGTTGTGGGAGTCGATCTGCGCCCTCAGGTCTTTGCTGACCCTCTTCTGGCCCAAGAACTTCTTGAGAAATTTGGTGCTGTATTTCAAGTTGTCACCGCAGACCCCCCACTGCCATGCCTCGCGATGCTGTATTCCTGGGGAGTCATCGCACGTGCACCTCTCCATTCGGCCTGAGCTGCAAGCCTTTGCTAGTGCGTGGGACAATGCCGCTGAAGACACCGCAAGAAGAAAGGCCGTCTCCTTGAAGCCTGGAATAGACAGATGACATCAACAATTAATAATAGTCTACAATATTTTTTAAAAATATATTTGTTTTAAATTTTGTTTACTCCTCGTACATTGGCTAGACCCAGACATGCAAAGACTAGACTATCATCCAAGCTCATGAGATACATATTTTGGTTACATTCTACTCCCATGTTTCTACTCCAATGTTTCATTTAAAGAGTTGTGTCATGATTTCGCACTGTTATTTGCCCAGAGACATCGCTATGATGTATTTTAACCCAATTAATTCTTATTTTGACTAGGAAGGATTTATTTCTCAGATGAAAGTGAGTAATCACGCCGCCCTTTTTCTCTGGTAACTGGGCGGTTTGGGGAGATATAAATAACCACTCGTCCCTCGTAGGCCACGCCGCACCGGGCTTTTTGGCTCTTCAGCCCTTAATTAACTCCATGCTGACCTGTTCATGGCTCTTCGTGCTGATAGCATAACCGTGCTCTGAAATTATTTTATAAGTGGTGGAGCGTCAGCCGCTGACTTTTTTTTTAGGCTATAGACTAGAGTTTAGTCTGGCTCTTTATTTTGAGATCACTCAACTACCCCACAACAGTCAATTTATCAATTCAAGATACATACATTTTCAATCAATTGCATTATTGCACTTGAGAAATAATTTGCTTCATCAAGTAGTAATTTGACCCTTACGATATTCACAACACAACAGCAGTCTAGGCTATTAGGCCTACATGTTTACATGCTTCCCATGATGCGTCCCTCCAGATGGAAATCTTTCCCTCATATCTCTCTGTGTGTAAATACATGGAACTCTATGAATTGATGACATATGATTGCACCTCTTTTCAGAAGACTCCCGCGGCCGTCCAAGCTACAGTTCCACCGCTCGTTCCGGAATTGATAACGGCACTCCAAGAGGCTGAGGCGCACTGATTCACGCAGCGTCTCGGCCAAACCCGGCTCGCGGCGGCACATTCGTTTCTGCCTACGGGTCAGGGTCATCTGCTCGCATTGTTTTAGGTGAGCTTTTCCCGTTGGGGGTTCATTGGAGAATGGGGCAGGCAAAAAGACCAAGGGCTCTCGGCCTGTCAGCCTTTCAAAGGAGACAAATGTATACATTTAGTGCAGTATAATTATCACTGACGTTACCATTCAAAAGGAACATGTCATATGAATAATCTTATCAAGAGAATATAAATATGTAGACCTATAAATAATAACCAACGTTCTGGTGGTCCTGAGAATAAAGAACACATGTTGTTCGAGAGTAATTTCTATAATATGTGTCCATAACAATGACATTTTGTTTATAGAGCCATAGCCTATTAATCGACACAATATGTATAGTTTTTGCTGACTCTACAAGCTTTTAACAACACACTACACATAGGTATACGCGCAATTATGTATAAACGTAGTAAGTCATATCAAAATGTCGCACATATCGGCCTATATTTGACTTCGTCTGTCCTACCCACATGTACCCAATAAAACCACACAATAATGCAAAAAAAGAAAACGGAGTGTAGGATTCTAATTTTAAAATAAAATATTAAAACAAATATGTTTATGCATGCAAATGAGCTCCCTCATACAAATTTCGACTATTGCCAAAAAGTGAGAGAATTGAGGTGGTGCCAAACTCGAGAGGTCAGGAGACCGTGAGAAACCATTCACACTCACAGCAAGTCATAGATTATACAAAGGCTATCTTAAATATTCAAATATTCTGCTCTGAGACTTATTTGGCAAATGAATAATCATCAATAATATTATTATAAGATGTAGCGGTATCATAAGGATGTAGGCCTATTTGAAAAATTGTCACCCAGCCTTGTAAACTAGTCTACTTTGTTTACTTTTAGATAGCAGAAAAAGGCAATCATAAATCATCTCTGTGGACTTGAAAATCCAAACAAGTCAACATTTACAGTCCTACAGTAAGGTCTCGTGCGTAATTGCGCACGATAGTCATGGAACGCTGGGCTTCCATCATATAGGCAGGCTATGTACGTCGCATCACATGCATTATTTCCTACCGACATCGATCTGCTGTATATGTTAGAAGCAAGGAAAAGACAATACAACTGCAAAAACATAACAGTAAAGGAGTTGTGGCTGACCCAAAATATGCTGCAGTGTGCGAGAGGAGGATGCAGAGCTCAATGAGTCGCAGTAGGCAGGCGGTCCTTGGGAGCCTAGAGCACATGATGACGGGTCGACGCTGCTCTTCATCTCGCTGATTCTGCACTGGGAAAGTCTGTGCCGTCTGGCAGGCTCACCTCCTAAGTGGCCCACACAAACTTCGGTCCACTGCGGCAGGCGCGGTCCCAAGGGAGGCAAGGCCTCTGGGGAGCGCATCATCGTGCCACACGCCCATTGGACTCCCTTGTCGTCCCACCCCAACCATTGAAACGCCCCACACTTAGATGGAAGTGACAGGTCGGAAATCTACCTGTCTGTGATGAGCATTCGCCTGGGTTTTGTCATTATCGTGCCTCATATTCAAACTTGCTGGTGCATTTTCATTCTACCCACTGACAGATCTACTGTGCCATGTGGATATGGATGTGTGGGTACACCAGTGGCAAGTGTATGGGCATATACCAGAATAACTATAGGCTATAGGATGTGGCTGGCTATAGAATGACTATAACCGAGTGTGCTCCTTTAAGAAGTTCTGTGGCTGCCTGAGAAGGTAGACATAGCCTACAAATAGAAACATGCAGATACACTTGTTATAGCAAAAATGGATCTTGGTTTATAGGCATATATACAGTTGAATCTCCACCATCACTTGCTGACTATTTTCCATTGCCAGCAAAGACTCGCTGATGGTCTGTCTCCTTCTTCATAATTCTATTTTCATTTTGATCATAATGTTTACAAACCACCAAGGCTCCAATCTAATTTTTCCCTACCTAACCGTGTTTTTTCTTTGATTCTTACTTACTGTTTCATAGCAGTAGGGAGAAACGTCTATAAATACGTTTTTGTATTCAACTGGATAAGATCTTTATTTTGTAATACGTGGGCACTTGACCAAACACCTGCAAGGAGAATGAACACATTGTGGGATAAACAGCCCTAGACAACACACAAACTAATGACAAGTGGCATGCCCACTGCCTAGTCACGGTGAATAATACTGTAGAAAAACACATACAAACATCAACAATAAGCTTTTATTTGAATGCATTGCATCTCAAGGCTTATACCCCCTAATTAAAGGATATTCTGTGCTTCATGAGACCTGTAGATATATCTGCCTACCACCCATGATGTCTCAGTCCATAAGCCATTTTCATATCAAATCCCTTTTGTTCACTTCATGTCCAACAGCAACAACAACAACTCTGGTTTACAATTACCATGTGGATGAATGGGTAATCAAAGTTCTAGTTGTCTGCTCAGTGCTGCACCTGCATAACTGAGGGGATCCGGACAACCACCTGAATTAGCTAACCATGAGCACAAACACATGAAAGGTGGACAAAATTCCACCTGATGATATTGCACTCACATAGGCCTATGCCTATAATTTCAGAGTGATTGATTTATGGAAAGGAAACAAGTATACGGAAACTATTGGCTTTGATTTATTGGGACATTATGACGCAGCATGGAGACGGCCCCATCTAGTGGATTTAATATGAACAACACACATTGTGAGCCTTTAACGATGACCCCAACAACCTTGATGAACGCTTGAACCCTGATGCACCTTGAACCTTGCAACCCACTTCTCCCCTCTGCCCACCTCCAGGGGCCCCCCAACTCCAGGTTGCCTACCCGTTGGCCCTATAGACCTAGTTGTCATTGTAGACCTTGCATGTTAGTGTTGGCCATAGAGATCCCATTAAATTACTTAATTTGTATTCTAATTCCTATTTCTATGGTGTTGGCTCTGACTCGTTCAGTCTGTTTAAAAGATGAATGACAGAAACATGCTGGAATTTTTTGATCAGAAATGTAAATTGTAGGCTGTTGCTTATTGATTGAGATGATAACCTCTATGACATTATAGGCAAGTGGCCTAGCCATAAGGCATATAAGGCAGCACTTGCTTGCCATATATAATGTAAGGTTATACACACCCATGGTCCTTTATTTTCCGGACGTTTTTTTCCAATTATTCTGGCTTGAACAATTCAACCGGTTTGTTTTGTTTGCTATCCTCCCCAATGATAATGGGTTGGGCCAGTGGCAAATTTCTCCAGTCTCCATTGAAGCCGGAAACAGGGGGCGGGGAAGAGGCGGGGATGCTTGATCCTACGGGAAGCTTGACTGGTCTTTCAGTTTGTAGGGCAAACTGGAGGAGGGCCTTTTGTAAATCTCCGCCCTCAACATTAAATGTTGTTGCATCGATTGGTTCGCAGCATAGCAAGGTAATTTTGTGACTTGCATGGATAACATGATTGGTGAAGATTTTACGATGTGCAACGTCCATGACGCGGCTTTCTTGACACTTGTGAAAGACGCCATTTTGTTGTTAGCGGTGAATAGGAGCGTAAAAGAAAGATCGAGAAACCGCCACTAGAAGGTAAAACATGTATTCAACGTAGCAATATAATATGTAATTAATAGTATTTGTTTTTTTCATGGATCTGGAATGCAAACTATTGCTTATTTGCTTTCGGGTTGACCGCGAGCTTTAACAACGAATCCCCCTGCGTAGACTCAAACCAAACTAGGATCATCTGCCGTCAATAGCTAATTAACGTTAGCTAGCTCGCCCGGCATTATATTCTCACGACCTGTAAAAGTCGTGAGCATTATTCCGCTAACTTTACTGAAATTGTGTCAGTAAGTATTCGCTGGTCATTGTGATTGGACATTCAGTTTCCTCCTATTTTGAGTCATTATGTCGAGCCGCTTCGCTTGCTTGTGCTAGCTAACGATGTTAGCACAATTAACCTTAGCTAGCTACGCCTATTTTCTGACTGCGTAACGTTAATTTACGTGGATTGAGATTTGAGTCGTCCGCCGCTTAACTAGCTAACCAACGTTAAACATGTCTCTAAATTAATGTAGTTACCTTACCCTTTAACCCATAGGCTGGTTAACTTGGTCGTAGTGGTCTCTATGGCCATCTAGCTGGGTAACTAAACTGTGCCGGGAGCTTTAGCTAGCGTAACTGTTGGTACTGTATGGTTAAAGCTTTGGTTTTGGAAACTTGTCAGTGTCTTCAAACTGAACGGGTCACATGGTTAGTCACTAGCTAGTGTGTTACAAATTAATGTAGCTAACTAGCTAAACCCTTATGTTAGACCTAAGTCATTTTAATGGACAGACAACTGAAGCAAAATAGTGTGTGAGATGCATACAACGCTACACTCATCTTAGTGTTCTTTATGACTGTGACACCCATGTCTGTCTCATACATTCCCATTTTCCAACATTGCGTTCTCTAGGAATCTCTGGCAGATGTTCCTACTTTGTTCAGGTCCTGATGAGGGGCTGATCAAACAACCAGTGTAGCAGGGTAACCCCAGCATGCTTGACGCTTCAACAATCTCTTATAGAAAAACATTGCTAGACTTAAAATAAAAATGTCCACTACTTGCCTGTCCAACAAGAAAATGAGCCTCCACGATGCCCCTAGTTTTCCCTCAATATTAATGTGTTGCTGAAAATGTTTTTCAAAGATTTTTCAGGACAAGCGCAAAAAGTCCCGTCTGCCATATTTGAATTCTAGTGACTGTCATAGGGACGATGCGTGTTTTGATAGATTAACACGGACTGTCGATGCACCCCAAAAAGACTACCTCAGGCAGCCTTTATCACATGCATACTGTGATAAGTTCACTTAACTACTCTCTGATGACTTGCTGCTGGCTTCCCATACCCCTCCCCTATCATTCCTGTTTTCTCTGAGGATGATGCATTCTGAGTACTTCCTCTTTGCTTTAGTTGAGGAGCAGGGTGGACAATCCTGATTCAAATGAGCTGCCATTGTTGTGATGTCATTGTTAGAAATCTGCAAGCTATGAGCTTCTCTATTTCTGAAACTTCCCTCTATGGAATGTCTGCTGGCTAGAGCTAGATTCGTTGTCACATACTGAATCCAGGAAGGCACTTTGTGAAACTGACAACTCCCTGTGTTCATGATGTTAGAACTCAAATCACACCCCTCCTAGCTTTTGTTTGCCTACAGTCGTTGTATAGTTTATTTCAGAAGTGCTAGGGCATGTGTCATATGTAAATGGCTTTAGCATGTTTCCACCAAAGAACACCTTTATGAATTATGTTAATGTCTATACCATTTGCCACAATTGTCTTGAAGGAGTGTAATAATACTGTGTTGGTGTTATGCTATCATTTGTAGGCATGTGTTACTGGGAGGTGTTTTGCACAAGATCAGAGTTGTGTAGCAAAATGTTCCATTATTTTAAGTTGTTTGTGTCTTTTGGAGAAAGACCTGAGTGTTCAATAGCCTGTTTTTGGTATGACAGGATCATTATTTCCCTGTCTCTCTCCTGGTTTATTCAGCAGTGTGTCTCTGCTTACAGGTGTGTTGTTACCTCTCCCATATCCAGCCTCCAGTACTCTGGTTCCTCTGAGCGCTGACCTATATTCGCCACATCACTGGCCTCATTGTGTGCTTTTCCTTGAGCTCAGCCTGCATGCTCTTCGTTTCACCAACAACACCTGTATGTTGTTTTTTTATAATGCGGCCCCATCGTCCCCTACTCTCGTCCAGTTTCTATTAAGACCGCTAACTTGTCTCAAATATGAATCTGTTTTTGTCATGGTGTTTAGGATACACTTTTTCTGATGTAGTGAGCCTGTTTCATCATAGGCCGTGTCTTAAATTATATGATTCTGAGATGTGCTTGGCAACATATTGAATAATAGGGTGGATTGTTATTGCAACGAATATGCCTGATTTAAAAATGAAAGTCAACAATTGATACGTTTGTGGGTCATTCCATGAGTGCCTTTTGCGACCCTTTGATAATTTAATTAGAAATTGTGCACCAATATTGTATTTTAAAAGCCTGTTATATTAAATGCCCTTTAATATTATAGACAACATGGAGAATTCAAATCTACTAAAGTGCCAAAATGCAGCATTTTGACGTCGCTCTGTCAACTCTCACTTATGACAATTCTAACCCACTTAATCCCTAAATGTCTTCATGGTTCAGCATCATTTTAAAGCCCTAGTCATTTTTGTAGGCAGTTATTTCTGAAGATGATTATTTATGTGATGTGATTAATTTAAGTATGTCCCTCAACCCTGTTATGTGCAATTAACTCTTTTTAATATGTTGACACTGTCTTTTAAAATATTGAACATTTAATAGTAATATCTTTTTGGCAATTTTGTGGTGCAAAACTGAGTTGGTCGAGCAAAACATGTCAACCCTGTTACCCATAGACTACAAATGTTGTAACAATGTATTTTTTTTGTGAAGCTTGCATTCAATTGCCCCTCCTGGTTGCACACATGTTTCTGTGACAGTTTCCCTGTCATAAGTTGATTTTTTTCTTCACCTTTATTTAATTAGGCAAGTCAGTTAACCTTGCTATAGTGGAACCCTCGACAGCATTCCGCTGAAAAGGCAGCGTGCGAAATTATATTATTATTTTTTTGAAATATGTAACTTTCACACATTAACAAGTCCAATACAGCAAATGAAAGATAAACATCTTGTTAATCTACCCATCGTGTCCGATTTCAAAAATGCTTTACAGCTAAAGCACAACATATGATTGTTAGGTCAGAGTCAAGTCACAAAAACACACAGCCATTTTCCAGCCAAAGATAGGAGTCACAAAAAGCAGACGTATAGATAAAATTAATCACTAACCTTTGATGATCTTCATCAGATGACACTCATAGAACATCATGTTACACAATGCATGTATGTTTTGTTCGATAATGTGCATATTTATATCCAAAAATCTGTTTATATTGGCGCGTTACGTGCAGTCATTTTTTGATTCCAAAACATTGGTGATTTTGCAGAAATACTCATAATAAACATTGATAAAAGATGCAAGTGTTGTTCACAGAATTTAAAGACTTAACCTTTATTCAACCTCTGTGTCAATTTTGAAAAAGCATAATCTGAGAACGGTGCTCAGAACCCAAAACAGCCAGAGGAATATGCACCGTTTTAGCATCAGCAGATGCTAGAAAAAACACCAAATATTCACTTACCTTTGATCTTCATCAGAAGGCACTTCCAGGAATCCCAGTTCCACAATAAATGACTGATTTGTTCCATAAAGCCCATGATTTAGCCACTTGTTAGCGTGTTCAGCCCAGTAATCTAGGCGTGAGCACTTCCTCCAGACAAAAACTCTAAGTTCCTTTACAGTCCGTAGAAACAAGTCAAATCATGTATACAATCAATCTTTAATATTTTTTTAACATAAATCATCAATAAGGTTCCAACCGGATAATTTCATTGTCTGAAGAAAAGCATTGGAACGCCCGCGTCATGAGACCGAGGCTCTCTGCCAGACCACTCACGCAGAGCCCCTCTATAGTAGAATCCTCAACCCAATTTCTAAAGACGGTGACATCTAGTGGAAGCCCTAGGAAGTGCACCCTCATTCATATCTCACTGAGATTTCGATAGGCACTGTTTTGAAAATCGATTTCTCACTTCCTGTTTGGATTCTTTCTCAGGTTTTTGCTTGCCCTATGAGTTCTGTTATACTCACAGACATCATTCAAACAGTTTTAGAAACTTCAGAGTGTCTATCAAATACTAATAATAATATGCATATATTAGCATCTGGGACAGAGTAGGAGGCAGTTCAATCTGGGTACGCTATTCATCCAAAAGTGAAAATGCTGCCCCCTATCCCAAAAAGGTTAAGAACAAATTCAAATTTTCAATGACAGCCTCGGAACAGTGGGTTAACTGCCTTGTTCAGGGGCAGAACGAGAGATTTTTTACCTTGTCAGCTCGGGGATTTGATCTTGCAACCTTTCAGTTACTAGTCCAACACTCTAACCACTAGGCTTGCCACCCCAAATGTTATGGTTGATGTAAGAAGAAATCATCAATTATGTTACTTTATATTTGCACTAAGTTAAGCACTGCTTCTAAAAACAAAATGTACCTCTTGAGTGAGGATTTTTATTTGTATTTTTTCATGAAGTTGAAATTGTGAAAGTTACACTTCTCAAAAGGCACCAAATGAGTGGAAAGACTCGTGTACATTTAGAAACCCATTTCAACAGTGAGAAAGTTATGTTAAAAAAAACATGAATTAGTTATATGGTGGTGTTAGACATATATGTAGGCTTCTATTTGGGACTGACTGGGCTATTGCATTCTAATCGTTGTGGCTGCTGTTACAGAGCCGGTTTGTGTTCTTGCTTGGTGGGTGTTGGGCAATAGGTGTTCAGGTGGCGCTATGTTGTAATCAGCCTCTACCTCTGGATCATGTCTCTGGTCAGTGCTCTGCCAGTCATGTGATCCACTTCTCTGCTCCCGGCTATGGGTAAACAGTTGCCTGCCACTCAGAACAACACTGACCTGCAGTCCCATCAGCCAAGTCCTGCTCGTGTGTGGTGTGAGACTCAGAGGCGCCGCTGTGAGGGCCCATTGTTAACACGCAAAATAAACACAGACAGCGACTGAATGCTTTTCTCAGCACTATTTTCCCCCCCTCATGAATTTACTCCCCGTGGTTACCCTTTATCAGAGATAAGGAAGCTTAGTCTGACATTATTACCCTCACAGGTCAAAAATTATAATGAAATTACCAAGGATGGGAACCAGTATATACATTTATAAATGGATTCATAAAAAATGTTGTTTTACACCGATCCCACACCACCCACGTATGCGGGAGCTGTGCAGAATATTTTAACGTTAATGAATAATTTCATCCACACTGCTCACATACGTCAGCAAGCGCTTGTGTTACCGACCACGTGGACACACATACATGAACGGTTTAGCCCGGTGATAAGCACAATGAATGTTGTACCACTACTAGCTTAACCGTTTTGGTTTCTCTCTCCCTTCCTCCAGATTAGCCAAGATGGGGAACATGTTTGCAGGCCTGTTTAAGAATCTCTTTGGTAAAAAAGAGATGCGGATTCTGATGGTAGGGCTGGACGCTGCCGGCAAGACCACCATCCTGTACAAGCTCAAACTGGGAGAGATCGTCACCACAATCCCTACCATCGGTGAGTAGCTTAGCCTTATCCCTTTTACCCCTTCTCATCACACACTCCTCACCTAGGTACAAAACCCTCCTGAAATGCTCCCCAATACCTTGCTCCATGTGATTTTCATGAGGGGTAGGCACCCGTTTGTTTAGTCGTAGGGGAGTGGAAATTAATGTCATACGTACAGCCATGTACTGCCTCTGTCCCCATCTCGTCCGAACCCTGATCACTGCCCACATGCCCAGAGTAGCTGCCTGCATCAGCTGCAGAGCTCCCGCAGGCAGGCAACATCCTGCAATGTGGCTGTTGTCATAGGGATTAAGTGACTTTTAAATATAGGAATGAATGGCCCTCAACAGCCCCCCCTCCCCCAAAAATGTTGCATTATATGAATGTAACACAAGGCTGATGACATTACATATTCCAGTAGATGTTCATTCACTTTGCATATTTTATTCAAATATACATTTTAATTTGCAGCTACATTTGAGCAAAGACATTTCATGCAGGTATTTGTGTTAAAGGAGTGATTTGGCTTGCCTGTTTGGGATTGCTGATATGTCATCTCACACAGCCTCTTGGAATGTTAGTGTCTTAGGTTTCTGACAAAACTGATCTCTCTCGCTTTCTCAGGTTTTAACGTTGAGACGGTAGAATACAAGAACATCAGCTTCACTGTGTGGGATGTGGGCGGTCAGGACAAGATCAGGCCTCTGTGGCGGCACTACTTCCAGAACACCCAAGGTGAGTGGACACTTTCACCAGACCCCCCTCAGCACCATCTTCACTATTTCTGACTTTTTGAGTCAAGACTGTCCCAGGTAAATGTTTTTGTTTTCCTCACCCTCCATCCTTTCTCTCCCTTTGCTTCTCTCAGGTCTAATCTTTGTGGTGGACAGTAACGATAGGGAGAGAGTGAACGAGGCGCGGGAGGAGCTGACAAGGATGCTGGCTGAGGATGAGCTGAGGGACGCTGTGCTTCTTGTGTTCGCTAACAAACAGGTGAACTGACTAACTGGGGAGAGACACTAGTGCGCCAGGAAAACAGTAGTTTCTTTTACCTGCTACACTGGATATGTACATTTATCTTGACGCGTAAAGAGTGGGCCACTTCAATCAAGTTTTTTTCGCCGTTAGCTGTGCGTCGAATTTTTTTAAATGGAATCAGCGAGCAATTTTACACTGAGCAGAGCGAGACTAACAGGTGGTCTCTTTTTCCACTAATTTGGTCTCTTAACCAATCAGATCACTAATTGGGCAAAATATCACAATTGGGCTACCAGTGTTAACACAGCCCAAGGCTTCACCAGTAACCTGCATCTGTAATTGGTAGTACAGTATTATTATTCATATGGTTTGCAGATACTAGTAGTTATACTCAAGGTCATACAATGGACTCCCTCTATGCCGATTATTGGAGGACCCAAAAAAGCCAATAGCGATTAATCAGCCGATTTTATTTATTTATTTATATTTTTTTATGTATACATTTGTAATAATGACTATTACAACAATACTGAATGAACAATGAACACTTTTATTTTAACTTATTATAATACATAACTTAAATCAATTTAGTCTTGAATAAATAATGAAACTTGTTCAATTTGGTTTAAATCATGCAAAAACCCGGTGTTGGAGAAGAAAGTAAATGTGCAGTATGTGCCATGTAAAAAAGCTAACGTTTAAGTTCCTTGAGCAGAACATGAGAACACGAAAGCTGGTTGTTCAATATTCCCAGTTCTTTAATATTTCCAGTTAAGAAGTTTTAGATTATAGTTATTATAGGAATTATGACGCATCAACTATTTCTCTCTGCCATTTGTATTTCATATACCTTTGACTATTGGATGTTCTTATTGGCACTTTAGTATTGCCAGCATAATCTCGGGAGTTGATAGGCTTGAAGTCATAAACAGCGCTGTGCAACAAGCATTGCTAAGAGCTGCTAGCAAACGCAGTAAAGTGCTGTTTGAATGAATGCTTACGAGCCTGCTGCCTACCACTACTCAGGCAGACTACTCTATCAAATCATAGTCTCAATTATAATATAATAAACACAAATATGAGCCTTTGGTCATTAATATTGTATAATCCGGAAAGTATAATTTCAAAAACAAACGTTTATTCTTTCAGTGAAACACGGAACCTTTCCGTATTTTATCGAACGGGTGGCAACCCTAAGTCTAAATATTGCACAACCTTCAATGTTATGTCATAATTATGCAACATTTTTGCAAATTAGTTCGCAACGAGCCAGGCGGCTCAAACTGTTGTAGTTAATATTGCCTGCTAACATGAATTTCTTTTAACTAAATAGGCAAGTAAAAAAATATATACTTCTGTGTATTGATTTTAAGAAAGGTATTGATTTTTATGGTTTGGTACATTTGTGCAACAATAGTGCTTTTTTGCTAATGTGCTTTAAATCATCACCCGTTAGGCAAAGTTGAAGTAGGCTGTGATTCGATGATAAATTAACAGGCACCACATTTATTATATGCTAGCTAGCAACTTACCTTGGCTCCTTGCAGCCATAAGGTCCTTTTGATGCTGCTCTCGTGTAAGAGGTGGTCAGCCTGTCACGCAGTTTCCTCGTGGATTGCAATGTAATCGGCCATAATCGGGGTCCAAAAAGGCTGAGTACCGATTATGAAAACTTGAAATCGTCCCTATTTAATCGGTCGACCTCTAATACTAAGATGGCTTGTGAAGGTCTGTTGCAGATGCATGTTTTCCCGGGTTAACCCTTTTCTCTTCACTCTTCAGGACCTCCCCAATGCTATGAACGCAGCGGAGATCACAGACAAGCTGGGCCTGCACTCCCTGCGCCAGCGTAACTGGTACATCCAGGCCACCTGTGCTACCAGCGGGGACGGGCTCTACGAGGGCCTCGACTGGCTCTCCAACCAGCTAAAGAACGCAAAATGATCCACCATTCCGCTGTCTGTCTGCGTCTTCGTCTGCGCAGTGTGTTATGGGCGACAGCGCTGGTCCCAGCCCCTCTCTCCTCCCGTCTCTCTCTCCACCCCCTCCAACCATTGGGGCTTTGACCAGTGATACCCCACATACGCGTGTGTGTGAGAGTGCAAGTGTTTGTGTGGATCTTAATGTGTATGTATGTGTGGGTGCATGTGTGTGAGCCGGGAGTGGGAGCAGCCCTGCTGTGCCTTCAACAGTCACTCTCACCCGTGGAAATGACAGCATGGCTAACTCTAGCGCGCCCCCCCATCCCTCCCCTCCTGCCCCACCCGCAGTGGCTCTTAAGACACCCTGGTTTTCACAAGGCAAAGAAAGACCCGGGATGCTAAGTCTTATGTGTAATCTGAAAAATGAATAAAGTTTATAGATTAAAAAAACAACTTTGATTTTACATCCACTAGTGTTGCGATCTGTCAGACACTCTTGTTAAACTGTTGGTTTGAGACTCCACACCATGAAATACATCTCAATGTAACCTGTATCAGGTTGGAAAAAAGACCAATAAAAATAGCTTTTCCATCCTAGATCCTTCTTTGCATTCTTTGGAAAATCATGCTGTTTTGTTCTAGTATGCCCAACTGCATTGTTCTGGCTGTCTTGGGAACACTAGCTAATAAATTATTAGCTAGCATTCAGTCGCTGTCCTAACCCTCAAACATCAATTGAAGCACAACATATTAGTGATGTCACCATGCCCCTCGTCCACTCGTTTCCACCTTAGCCTGAATGATGGTGGTGCTTGATAAGTCCTGCAGGACTTTAGGGTCAGCTGTTTGGTAGACATTACTGACTGAAATGACTTGTTACTATTGTTTTCAGTTTAATAGAATGGAGCAATACTTGTCTGCTGGCTCCATGTCATAAAGTTGTTGTTCCAAAAGGTAACCATGGTGACCAGTTGCTGCCCTCTAGGATCAGAAGCGATGGCCTCTATCACGCTGCATCTTTATTGGTGGCTAACACCACTAAGTGATGTTCCTTTCACAGGGCCTCGTGAGATCATTGATAATGTTTTGATTGAGTGAAAGATCCTTACTACCGGGTATGGAAAACGCAATAAATTGTGTGTGTGTTTTGTGTAGTACTATACTACCTATGCTAGGCAGAGGGTCAGTGTAGTTGAGTGTAGCTAGCCACAGCTCTGCTAGTGTACATGGGATTAGTTGGGTGTTTTCAGCGAGGCCTTTTGAGAGTTGCTCCCACTCTGGCTTTCTCCTCATTACATTTTCTGTTGTCTACTTTTTTCCTTTTTATTATATTTGATTTACATTGTTCTTTTTTGTACAGATGACCTGGTTCCCTTGGTCTAGCATGAGCTGAGGAGCCAGGTGTGCAGTCTTTCAATCAAAATGCTTTAGGATCCTTTGGGTTTGACTTATGAAGGGCTGGTTGTGTTTGGGTTAGCTTTTAGGATGTTTGCAGAGTTGGGCTTTCCTGCAGGGCATGGGGTGGTCCTGATGGGTCACTTCCAGCAGAGGAGGTTGGTGGGAGGAGCTGTAGGAGAATGGTCTCATTGTAATGACTGGAATGGCATAATTGGAACGGAGTCAAATGTGGTTTGGATATGTTTGATACCGTTCCATTGATTCCATTCCAGACATTACATTAAGCCCCTCCTTTAGCGCCTTCCGTCAGCCGCCACTGTGTTTCAGCTGACCTAACACGGCACTCTTCTCCAATTCCTCATAGTGCTGTGTTGTTATCAAGCTCTCATGGCATTCAAAATGCATTACGCTTTACTTTTGTGAACACACACCCTATGCGGGGCCTTCTAGGTTGTTTGATCTTTATGTGTCGTCGGGGTTAGTTATCCCGGTTCTGCTGCACAGGTAGAGTCACAACTTCCCCTTCGCTCCATGTGAAACATGACCAGCTTGCACTATAATAAAATAGTACTGTAACTAGACCATGGAAGGTTGCCTCATCAACCTCTTTACAACAAGCAGCGGGGGGAAAGATTGAGCTTTCTGCTCACATCAGCAATGCTCTCATTGACAGCTCTCATTGACAACTCTCTCCCATCAGCATCGCCATAGCAACTACACCAGCAGACAGTTACCATGTGCAAATTAAGCCGCGGCTGTTCTCCACATCAAAACACTGCTTCAAAATGCACACGATAACTGACTGGTTTTCTGTACATCCCATGTATTCCAAATTTAGTTGGGAAACCCTTAGTACACTGTACTGTACACACCCCCTGCTGATTGAAGATGACCCTAAGGTCCAAGCCCCACACTGACCTCTTGAGGGAAGGACTGACCTTTACCCTTGTATCTGTGTACAACTGGACAATTAGATCTTTTCTTCTTTTTCTTTTATGAATTGTTCCAGAAAATGTTTTCAACAAATGAATAACTCTAATCTAATTTTTGGCCTTTTTCCTGTAATGATATTGTAAGGAAAATCCATTGAATTGAATGATGAGCGTCACTTCCGGCATATGGCAAGTAATTCAAGTGTATATGAACTTCTGGATGAACATTTATTGACAATTTCATTTAGTTACCCTTGTTCAGATGTGAAGCTTTCATTTTCAGATCATTTTCTGTACAAAATGACACAAGGTGTGTGTGCATATGTGTTTTCTTTTACTTAAGGATTTCCCTTTGTTTTTAGCTTGTTTTTAACCCATCTTGTAACATCTGAGAAATGCACTATAATAAAGAGATCTCTATTACAAATCTCTTGTATATTTATTTCATGAAAATATCAAATAGATGCTTAGTTACTGAAACACTAGGCTAAAATAGGCTTAGATACTGAAACACTGGGCTAAAATAGGCTTAGATACGGAAACACTGGGCTAAAATAGGCTTAGATACGGAAACACTGGGCTAAAATATGCTTAGTTTACTGAAACACTGGGTTAAAATAGGCTTAGTTACTGAAACATCAGTTTCACAATTCCATCACAGTAAGAACCTATTCATTACATTGGAACAGAGATCATATTCAACAAGGGTTCACCTTTAAGGTTTTCAGGCTAACATGAGTGTTTTTGAGTTACATAAATCACAAAGGAATGTCAAGAGCACCTGATGCAGATTTTCCTAGGCTGCAATTACACGTCTTAGTCACAGTGTGGCACTACCTACAAAATAATAGTATTATGTTTCTCTCTTGTTTCAGAGAATAAGTGGTGCAGCATGCTTTCTCCCACTGACAGAAAACACTTTCATAGCAGGGGGTTCAGGGAGGCTTGGCCTGCAGAGGCTCAGTCTGTCTTTTCCTGTAGTGTCTGCTAGAGAGAACTGGGGTGGTTTTTAGGCCATGTTTGTGTGTCCCCTCCATGGCAAGGTAAACCACACACATCAATTCTATGCTAGCTTTTGTGTACTTTTTCAGTAAAAAAAAGGTGATTGTTTCACCATCTCATTGTCTCAGGTCCATTGACCCGCCCAGAATTATGGTCAGTAATGCGGTTAGAGCTGGGCGATATATCTGGAATACTGGTATACCGATATGGATTTTTACAATATACGATATGTTGATACAGTGATAAATAAATTAAAAGTTTTACAAAGTTGACTTCATCGCTGTCAATTTGGTCCTAGTTTGGTTGAGTATAAATAGCCTAATCAGAATGGAGAAAGCCCATTATAACCACTTAGAATTCATTTGTTGCCACCCTAGGGTCATAAAACATATTTAAAACTTTTATCATTCAAAAACATTAAATACTGTTAAATACTGACATAAAAAATAACATGATATGATATTTTGGCTATGTTGCCCACCCCATAATGTGGTTATTCAGGAATAAGTGTAATGACCTCTGGAATTCCCCTGATGAATCAATAATATGTGGCATGTAAACTTTGTATCGGTTAACCCGAAGTCAAAAAATGATGCTTTCAAAGAACGCTCGGAGCACTTTCACCTACTTCTGTCATCATTTGACAGGTGATCTATCGCAATATCATTTCCCAATTTCCTCAGACCAGGCTGGGATTGAGTATTAAGCAAGTCAATATCCCAAAGAATGTCCCTGTGTGGAGCTTAGAACAAGCCCTTAGATATACTTGACAGGGGACCATATCCCATTTGCAGTTATATCTTCTGAAGGGGTCCATACGGTTTAGGTGAAGCTCATGCAGACGGTTCATTATCCTCTTTGTTTGGGTTCCCCAAATTCTACAAAGGATTCAAGGAATCAGGTCGAGGTATCTGGATTCGATTTAGATTTTTACATGCCCAGTGTTTTTCATTCGGAAAAGAAAGCTTCATTTTCTTTCCTTCATCTCATAGAAAGGGAGGATATAACATTGGAAAGGAGTCTTAGGGAATGTTCCTCATATGAAGCGAACGTTATTGGAACCCCTTGAAGTATAGCGACAATATCAAATGACAATAGAGAGTGATCTCCCCTTGTTACGCCCTACATCTTGGCTGTCTGATGTAACAGGTCATGTGACATGTGACATATTGAAGTCAGTGTGATGGATTAGAGTCTTATCCCCATGCCAACTGACACTTGTCCCCTTGGAAACGTGCCTATCTCACCTGTCATGCATGTAGCAATTTACACCGTTTTCAAGTACCTGCCATTGAGATTGAAAACAAGGTGATGTTGATCACAAAGGAGAGACGGCTTGTTCTTTCCCTTTGTGAGGTGACAGCCACTCACCAGCAGGAGAGGGTTTGATCACACATACTGCATAGTATTTTTGCTCTCATAAAATTCATATGCATATCCATATGAAATGGATCTATATCAGTATGCACCTAATGAAGACCATCTGACAGTGGTGCAGCATGTATGGCTTTGTTACTGTCAGAGTCAGATATATGCAGATATAGTAGCTACAGTGTATATTGGAATCCCCATAATCCTCTCTTTCTCCTCCAGACCAAATTTTCATGATTTGCTTTTAGTGTACCATCAGGAACCAAATTAGATAATTAGTGTTGATGGACTAATCATGATGATTTAATTTGTCTCTTTGATTATTTGTTGTGGTATTAATACTCTGTGTGTAGCTGGGTAGGGGGTCTGGGAAAGGAAGGGCATTATATTCACATTAGCAGGCACCTGGCTCAATCCTCTCAACAGACGTGGCTGTCATGATTCTAATGACGACACCTGAGAAGTCTCTCCAAAGGAGATCTTGCGATGGTTCAGTATGGCCCTTCCCAAACTCCTCAATAGTTTAACTGTTGACCTTTCCTGACAAGGCCCACATGGGAGTGCTGTTCTGACAGTGAGAGAGAGAAGAGGGTAGAGAGAGACCCCTATCCCCCAGATGTCCACTTTAAACATATTTATTTATTTAACTAGGCGGGTCAGTTAAGAACAAATTCTTATTTACAAGGACGGCCTACCCCAGCCAAACCCTAACCTGGACAGCGCTGGGCCAATTGTGTGCTGCCCTATGGGACTCCCAATCACGGCCGGTTGTGATACAGCCTGGAATCGAACCGGGGCCTGTAGTGATGCCTTTAGCACTGAGATGCAATGCCTTAGACCGCTGCGCTGCTCAGAAGCCCAATATATATCTCTACCACGTTCTCCATATTTCTCTGCCATTAAAAATCTCCCATGATTGAGAATCCTCTTTATTCCATCTTTCAGATTGAAATTGGATTGGTTTAGTCAGGTTTTAGGGGGAAAGACATTGTAATTAGAGATGACAGTGGTGTGTGTGGTAAAACCAGTGTGTCTGTCCGTCCGTCCGTCTGTGTCTGTGTGTCTGCATGCGCGTGTGAATGTCTCACTCCCACCTGAAGGGAGACCAGAGGTAGGTGTTACCTCACACTCAGTGACAGCCCTGTGTTTGAAAAGCCCACTGGCACTACTGAAAGGGAACTCAGAGAGACAGGCTCATCACCTCCTGCAGGGTGCCAAGCAGACTGCAGACTGTCTCCTTTCACATGCACACTACATCCCTCTAACAGAAATACCAGAGCTTGGGAAAACACCTCAACTGTAATGTTGTTTATGAAAACACCTCAACTGTAATGTTGCTTATGAAAACACCTCAACTGTAATGTTGCTTATGAAAACACCTTAACTGTAATGTTGCTTAGGAAAACACCTCAACTGTAATGTTGCTTATGAAAACACCTCAACTGTAATGTTGCTTATGAAAACACCTTAACTGTAATGTTGCTTATGAAAACACCTCAACTGTAATGTTGCTTATGAAAACACCTCAACTGTAATGTTGCTTATGAAAACACCTCAACTGTAATGTTGCTTGGGAAAACATCTCAACTGTAATGTTGCTTATGAAAACACATCAACTGTAATGTTGCTTGGGAAAACACCTCAACTGTAATGTTGCACCGTAACCTAACAAGCAAACACTGAATTTGGCTTTACTAGTGTGTGATGATGGGTAATTACCCCTCTCCGCCTTGCTGCTATGTAGAAACTACCCTAAACATGTCAGTGTCTGCTCTCACCACTAGAGGGTAGCAAAGTTCCATTTAGCTCACCGCTGGCCTTCTATTTGGTTTCTGATCTGCACACACACACACACACACACACACACACACACACACACACACACACACACACACACACACACACACACACACACACACACACACACACACACACACACACACACACACACACACACACACACACACACACACAGAGGATTTAAATGAGGGTCATAGTGGAACTGCCTAGCTCACAGAAATGCTAAGAAAAATGTTGGGGCTATAATTACGAAATAGTGAATAATGTAGGTTGATGAGGGCTGAAGTGCATGGTGGGTTGATGAGGGCTGAAGATCAATCATGGTGGGTTGATGAGGGCTGAAGATCATGGTGGGTTGATGAGTGCAGAGGATCATGGTGGGTTGATAAGGGCTGAAGATCAATCATGGTGGGTTGATGAGGGCTGAGGATCATGGAGGGTTGATGAGGGCTGAGGATCATGGTGGGTTGATGAGGGCTGAGGATCATGGTGGGTTGATGAGGGCAGAGGATCATGGTGGGTTGATGAGGGCTGAAGATCATGGTGGGTTGATGAGGGCTGAGGATCATGGTGGGTGGATGAGGGCAGAGGATCATGGTGGGTTGATGAGGGCTGAAGATCAATCATGGTGGGTTGATGAGGGCTGAGGATCATGTTGGGTTGATGAGGGCTGAGGATCATGGTGGGTTGATGAGGACTGAGGATCATGGTGGGTTGATGAGGGCTGAGGATCATGGTGGGTTGATGAGGGCTGAGGATCATGGTGGGTTGATGAGGGCTGAGGATCATGGTGGGTTGATGAGGGCTGAGGATCACGGTGGGTTGATGAGTGCTGAAGATCAATCATGGTGGGTTGATGAGGGCAGAGGATCATGGTGGGTTGATGAGGGCTGAGGATCATGGTGGGTTGATGAGGGCTGAGGATTATGGTGGGTTGATGAGGGCTGAGGATCATGGTGGGTTGATGAGGGCTGAAGATCATGGTGGGTTGATGAGGGCTGAAGATCATGGTGTGTTGATGAGGGCTGAGGATCATGGTGGTTTGATGAGGGCTGAGGATCATGGTGGGTTGATGAGGGCTGAGGATCATGGTGGGTTGATGAGGGCAGAGGATCATGGTGGGTTGATGAGGGCTGAAGATCAATCATGGTGGGTTGATGAGGGCTGAGGATCATGGTGGGTTGATGAGGGCTGAGGATCATGGTGGGTTGATGAGGGCTGAAGATCATGGTGGTTAAAGAGGGCAGAGGATCATGGTGGTTAATGAGGGCTGAGGATCATGGTGGTTAATGAGGGCAGAGGATCATGGTGGGTTGATGAGGGCAGAGGATCATGGTGGTGGTGATGAGGGTCTGTTTATATAAAACGGAGCCCATACTATGGTAGCTCGACCACTGCTCCATGGTTCTCTCTACAGCATGATTTCAGATGGACAATTCTCCATGGTGACGTTACCTTGAAACAGCACCTTACTTATTTATAGAGAGTGGTTGGGCAGACATGGAAAAAGAAAGGAGATCAGGAGACATGGACTCTTTGCCACAGGATGTGTGTGTGTGGTGATAGTGGGCAGTTTTACATCTTAGTTTTCATGCTATTGTTGAGGGTTGCTTAACGAGGACGCTCTGTCATCGCTAAGGAGAGAGTCTGGCCGGCTGATTCAATGATTGGTTGATGTGGGTGAGATCTTGCTAGTCACATCTCATGCCTAGAATCCCTTGCTTATGGAGTGTGATTTTAGGAGTGATCTGCTAGTGAAATGCTTTTTGATTGTTCCTTTTGTAACAGTGGATGTTGACCCTATATATGCAAAAAATAATGTATGATAAACATGCAGACGTAAAAAAAAATATATCTTAGCGTTCACCAAATTCACACGCAGACACACACCAACAAACACACCCGACAGTTTAACACCGGTAACACACTCTTTCCCTCCCACACATGGCCAAACAGAGGCCGGCTGAACCTGACCTTTAGAAGGAGGTCTCTGCGGAGTGCCTACGTCCAACTTGATCAGAGGCATCACACCCCAATTTACCAGCACATTAATCCCCCCGGAGCACTGATCAGCATGCCAGCCCAGGGGATCTCTGATCCATCCTGTCCTAATGTATCCCATAGGGAGTCACTGCAGGTCCATCTGAAGGGAGGGGTGAGAAGGAGAGAGGAAGTGAGGGAGAGAAAGAGAGAGAGAAGCATGCGTGACAAGCCTCTCTATCTGCCATTCCTTATTTCCTGTCCTGTCAAGATGGACTAAGAGCAGGACTAAGAGCATATTGTTCTGTAGGGCTGTTAGTATGATCTTAGAGATAGCAACAACAATACATCTTCCAGTACATTTCTCTTAATTTTTTTCCACAAACACCGCCTATAATTATCTAATAATTTCTCCCTCATTGATCCCACATACGTAGACCAAAACACCCTCTGCATGGCACGCCAGAATCACAGTCTGCACTCAGCCATGTGTCTGATCCTCATGAGCCTGCACGCCCCCCACACACACACGCTCACGTGTAACAGTATAACTTTAGACCATCCCTTCGCCCATACCCGGGCGCGAGCCAGGACCCTCTGTGCACACATCAACAACAGTCACCCACGAAGCATCATTACCCATCACTCCACAAAAGCCGTGGCCCTACTACTTCAAGGTCTCAGAGCAAGTGACGTCACCGATTGAAACGCTATTTAGCGCGTACCACCGCTATCTAAGCTAGCTGTTTCACATCCGTTCCACACGCATGCACGAACACACACACAGGCACACGCATACACACACAGGCACACACACACACACACACACACACACACACACACACACACACACACACACACACACACACACACACACACACACACACACACACACACACACACACACACACACACACACACACACACACACACACACACACACACACACACACACACACACGCACAGGCACATGCACACACACACGCACACACATACACGCACACACACACACACACATCAGCATGCAACACAATCCAGTTCACATGGTGACAGACATTCATCCACCCACACTGCTCCACACACGCGCAAACACAGCCCACCCCCCAAATCTGTCCTCATCCATAAAGACCACGACTCATCTCCTACCATCCACATCGCCATGGAAACACCAGATTTGGTCAGTTGATTGGCGGCTTCGCCGCTGTATGTGAAGGAGGCCAGGTACTGGGGAGCAGCACACTTTGATTGATAAGGGAGTCAAATCCATAGTCTGATCATACTGGTGCTGTCTGAATGGTGAAACAAAAGAGATAGGGCTGATTCCCACATTATCTCACTCTGTTCTGTGTTAACACTGACATTGGTGCTACAATATTGACTGCGATGTTGCTGACTTGTGGGCAATCATGGGTAAAATGCAAATCAGGAAGCCCACGATGATGTTGCTCATTGGTTTAGATGGACAGTAGTCTCTATCATGGAGATGCACTGATGCCTATGGTATATGGCCTAGCTCCTACTGTGTAATACACTGCTCAAAAAAATAAAGGGAACACTAAAATAACACATCCTACATCTGAATGAATTAAATATTCTTATTAAATACTTTTTTCTTTACATAGTTGAATGTGCTGACAACAAAATCACACAAAAATGATCAATTATCAAAATTATCAATGGAAATCAAATCAACCATGGAGGTCTGGATTTGGATTCACACTCAGAATTAAAGTGGAAAACCACACTACAGGCTGATCCAACTTTGATGTGATGTCCTTAAAACAAGTCAAAATGAGCCTCAGTAGTGTGTGTGGCCTCCACGTGCCTGTATGACCCCCCTACAATGCCTGGGCAAGCTCCTGATGAGGTGGCGGAAGGTCTCCTGAGGGATCTCCTCCCAGACCTGGACTAAAGCATCCGCCAACTCCTGGACAGTCTGTGGTGCAACGTGGCGTTGGTGGATGGAGCGAGACATGATGTTCCAGATGTGCTCAATTGGATTCAGGTCTGGGGAACGGGCGGGCCAGCATCAATGCCTTTCTCTTGCAGGAACTGCTGACACACTCCAGCCACATGAGGTCTAGCATTGTCTTGCATTAGGAGGAACTCAAGGCCAACCGCACCAGCATATGGTCTCACAAGGGGTCTGAGGATCTCATCTCGGTACCTAATGGCAGTCAGGCTACCTCTGGCGAGTACATGGAGGGCTGTGCGGCCCCCCCAAAGAAATGCCACCCCACACCATGACTGACCCACCGCCAAATCGGTCATGCTGGAGGATGTTGCAGGCAGCAGAACGTTCTCCACGGCGTCTCCAGACTGTCACGTCTGTCACGTGCTCAGTGTGAACCTGCTTTCATCTGTGAAGAGCACAGGGCGCCAGTGGCGAATTTGCCAATCTTGGTGTTCTCTGGCAAATGCCAAACGTCCTGCACGGTGTTGGGCTGTAAGCACAACCCCCACCTGTGGACATCGGGCCCACATACCACCCTCATAGAGTCTGTTTCTGACCGTTTGAGCAGACACATGCACATTTGTGGCCTGCTGGAGGTCATTTTGCAGGGCTCTGGCAGTGCTCCTCCTGTTCCTCCTTGCACAAAGGCGGAGGTAGCGGTCCTGCTGCTGGGTTGTTGCCCTCCTACGGCCTCCTCCACGCCTCCTGATGTACTGGCCTGTCTCCTGGTAGCGCATCCATGCTCTGGACATTACGCTTACAGACACAGCAAACCTTCTTGCCACAGCTCACATTGATGTGCCATCCTGGATGAGCTGCACTACCTGAGCCACTTGTGTGGGTTGTAGACTCCGTCTCATGCTACCACTAGAGTGAAAGCACCGCCGGCATTCAAAAGTGACCAAAACATCAGCCAGGAAGCATAGGAACTGAGAAGTGGTCTCTGGTTATCACCTGCAGAACCACTCCTTTATTGGGGGTGTCTTGCTAATTGCCTATAATTTCCACCTGTTGTCTATTCCATTTCCACAACAGCATGTGAAATGTATTGTCAATCAGTGTTGCTTCCTAAGTGGACAGTTTGATTTAACAGAAGTGTTATTGACTTGGAGTTACATTGTGTTGTTTAAGTGTTCCCTTTATTTTTTGAGCAGTGTATATAGAGCATAAGAGGTTAATTAATGAATTAAATGTTAGTCAGTATATTGGATCAGGCTGGGTTCACTGTACATTGCAGTATTTGTGTATCCACTGGCTTGACATCCATCATGTTCTCCACATGCACTACTATACCCCTATTCTAACCTCTAGTGCCCAAAGAAACCTATACTCCCCTACAGATTTACATGGATAGTGAAGCTAAAACTCTTAATTTGGCTCTGTACTCCAGCATTTTGGTTTAAGATCTCATATTTTTTTATGAGTTGACAGCATAGAATGTCACCTTCTATTGGAGGATATTTTCATACATATCTGTATTACATATTTGTTTTTCTGTGAATATTGAGAAAGTTACAGACGCACGAAGACGATACCCCCAAAACATGCTAACCTCTCACCATTACCAATAACAGGGGTGGTTAGCATTTTTTGGGGGGTATGATATTTTTGCCTCTGTAACTTACTCGCTCATCATTATTCATGATTCATTAATGATTATCCATGATCATGGTAGCATCCGCATTAATATGGAAATGTTCCGAAACATATTATATTGTTATTTACAATGAAGATGACTCCAAAATTACACAATACTGTAATGGTTTTCTTCACCTGAACGAGAGGCGGACCAAAGCGCAGCGTGGTTGTTTTGATTCATGCTTTAATAAATCACTTCACATGAACAAACTAACAAAAACAAGAAATGTGAAAACTCAAAACAGTCCTATCTGGTGCACACACAGAGACAGGAACAATCACCCACAAACACACAGTGAAACCCAGGCTACCTAAGTATGATTCTCAATCAGAGACAACTAATGACACGTGATTGAGAACGATACTAGGCCGAAACATAGAAATACCCAAAACCTAGAAAAACAAACATAGACTTCCCACCCAACTCACGCCCGACCATACTAAATAAATACAAAAGAAATGAAATAAAGGTCAGAACGTGAAGTCGCTCTGGATAAGAGCGTCTGCTAAATGACTTAAATGTAAATGTAAATGTAAATGTGACAAATACATTATTTACCATTCGTTTCTATTGGGCCCAACATAATCTGAAATACAACCAAATCAAGTTGCAAATGTGTCCAACAAGTTTGTAGTGTCACTAGTAGTCACTGTGTACCAGGAACATGGGACCAAATACTAAACTTTTGACCAAATTGAATATACCATAAGTGAATTTGTCCAAATACTTATGACACCTTCAAATTGGGGGGACTAGATACATAAAGTGCTTTCATTCCTAAATGCTAAAACATATATGTATGAAAATACATATATTCTGTGCTATTGCCTCAAAAAACATTTGATCTCAAATTCAAGATGTTGGAGTATAAAGCCAAATGAAACATTTTAGCTTCACTGATCAAATAAATATGTAGGGGAGTGTATATTTCATTCTATAGTACACTCCATCCAAGATGCAGGGTTATTGTGTTATTGGCTGGAGGTAGCTGTGAAGGTTACCGTTTGAGAGGTGAGTGACTGAATGTGTGAGAGAGTGTAAGAGTGGTGGAGGTGAGGTTGAAGGATGATCGATGCACCCCCCCTTACCAAACACGTCCCCTCCTCGAGCATCCAGCCAACCACATTGTCATTGACATTCCCCTACAGTACCACCACTGGAGCGAGGGCAGATCTATTGTGCCAGTGCTTGTATGGGTGAAAGGCTTTCTGGGCCGGTGAGCTCGCAATGCCTGGATGGAGAGAACAGAGAGGGGTGGTGATGAAGAGGATGACGAAGATGACAAACAGTGTTAGCCCTAGGGGACGAGCCAGTTTTATAAGCTCAGCCCTGGGAAATGCAAAATGTCAGCAATTAACCTGTAGATATGTTTAGATTAATAGCATCATTGCACCACCTATAGTATTGTAACCTGCTCGATGAGCTATTGAAGAAGGTGGTCCCAAGCAGAATATTATCAAGTTGTTATGTGCAGTGATCAGCTCAACCTAAAAACATAACATCTAAACCATTTTCCAGACCCATTCTCCATGTATCACCAGGGGCGGATTTAGTGATTTGGAGGACCCAGGCAGAGACCAGTCTGAGCCCTCCCCAATGGGTTTTATAGTAAAGACATGTAATTTAACTGTAAAAAATGTATTACATTTTAATGTGCCATGAACACAACCAATTATTGTCAAACAAATCACTTGAAAAAGTAGGTTAGCTTCGCACGTCCATCCCATATAATTCCAGCATCTGAACAGTGCACCAAAACAGCTCAAATACACCTTGGCATAGATTCTACAAGTGTCGGGAACTCTATTGAAGGGATGTGACTAAGGTTGCAAAATTCTGGGAACTTTCAATAAGCGTTCTTTCTTCCTCTGCCCTGCTCTGCTGCTGTCACATTGTCTAATGATTGGAGACAGGTGCAGGAATACTTAATAGGGGGTTTTCTTTACTCCACCCAAACAAAAGAGCGAGGTGTAAACCTCTAAATAATAGACGGGATGAGACCCGTAAAACAAGTGCACAATAACACGTAGCATGGAAGCCGATACAATAGCACAGGTACTCACAAGACCAACGGACATGGTAACAAAAACCGACAAGGACAAGGGGGAACAGAGGGCACATATATAACATACTAATCAGGGGGAATGGAACCAGGTGTGTGTAATGAGATAAGACAGGTTAGGGTTGGTGGTAATGAGTCCAGTTCAGTGACTCCTTGAAGGCCGGTGACGTAAACCTCCAGAGCTGGTGCACGGAATGAGTAGCAGTACCATGGGGATCCGCGCACCGAAACCACTCAGGTCTCCTCAGCGCCCCCTGAAACCACTCGTCCACCGCAGGGGCCTCGATCTGGCTTGGATGCCAAAGTACCAGGTCCGGCTGATACCCCAACACTCAGGAACCTGCCCACCTCCTGATTGACCCTCTCCACCTGCCGATTAGCTTGATGACGGAACCCAGAGGTGAGACTGACCGTGACCAAAGGCGTTCAATGAATGCTTTCCATACGCGTGAGGTGAACTGAGGGCCATGGTCTGACACAATGTCCTCCGGGATCCCATCGTGCTGGAAAACGTTCGTAAAAGAGCCTCCGCGGTTTGCATGGTCGACGAGAGCCCAGGCAGAGGAACGAGGCGACAAGCTTTGGAAAACCGGTCCACAACGACGAGAATGGTGGTGTTCCCCTGGGAGGGGGAAAAAATGGCACGTACCACTGAAAAAACAAACACATTACATTTACATTTTACATTTAAGTCATTTAGCAGACGCTCTTATCCAGAGCGACTTACAAATTGGTGCATTCACCTTATGACATCCAGTGGGACAGTCACTTAACAATAGTGCATCTAAAACTTAGGGGGGGGGTGGGGTGAGAGGGATTACTTAACCTATCCTAGGTATTCCTTAAAGAGGTGGGGTTTCAGGTGTCTCCGGAAGGTGGTGATTGACACTTCTCTTGTTTAACATATAGATCATGCTCTAACAGTCTTCCCAGCACAGACCTGACTAATGAGACATGCTGGGCGCGGTCAGCAGAATAGATCAAAATGTCATCTATATAAACCACTACGCCCGTCCCAGCATGTCCCAAAACACCTTGTTAACAAAGGCATAGAAGACTAAAGGAGCATTAGACAGGCCAAAAGGCATTATGAGATGCTCGTAAGGGCCCGTGGTCATGGAAAAGGCCGTTTTCCATTCGTCGCCTGCACGAATGCGCACCAGATTGTAGGTGATCCTCAAGTCCAGTTTGTGAATTACTGCTACCTGTGCATTTGTTCGATGATGGTTGGGATGTGGGGTAAAGGACAGCTGAACTTGACGGTGTCTTTATTCAGAGTTCGATAATCAATGCAGGGGCGCAGTCCCACATCTTTCTTTTAACAAAAAATAAGCTAGAGGAGGCTGGTGACGTGGGGGCGGATAAAACCCTGCTGGAACGTAGTTCTCCATGGCCTCGGTCACCGGGTGGAGAGGGGATAGACGTGTCCTCTCATGGGGGCTGTGTCAGACAGCAGGTCAATGGCACAATCCCAGGAGGCAGGCGTGTAGCATGGGTCTTAGAGAAACCCGGTGCATGTCCTGGTATTCCTCTGGTAACTCCACTTCAGGGCGTGGTCCGGACTTTCCACCGTAGTTGTGTTGACAGACACTGCGAGACACCTCCCTCAACACTCCTGCGACCAACCCAGCAGTCTCCTCTAGGACCAGGAATTAACAGGGTTATGCCAACTCAACCAGGGGAGACCTAAAACAACGGGGTGCGTGGGGTTTCTATAATCAAAAAGGTAATCTGTTCTAAATGAGTGTCATGGGTCAGCAGAGAAACAGGGATGTGATGTACAAGCCCTGTCCCTATTGGACGATTATCCAGGGCTCGAACCGGAATGGGTGACTTTAGGGGAACCAAAGGAATGCGTAATGCAGTGGCCAGCTCACTATCGAACAGACTCCTGGCAGCACCGGAATCAATCAGAGCTAACGGGAGTGAGTGGCTAGGGTATTCAGGGAATTTAATGGGAAAACACACTGATTGAGTTGATAGAAAAGGAGGGCAGATCTTGCATCCTACCTGGGTTGGAGCAGGAGAATTCCCTGGCGTGTCACCTCCCATTCCCCACAATGGGAGCAGAGGCCCAGATTCCTCCTTCTCCTATGCTCTGCCTTGGGCAAATGTGCAGAGCCCACCACGGAGCAGGTGTAGCCATGGGCTCCGGATTCCTCACAGGTCTTCGTCGGGACCGCAGGAGGTTGTCCAAACGATTCGCCATGCTGATGTGAGAAGTCTGCTTCAACCCAGTAGTTGAAAAAGTTTTAAGAATGCATTGTTCAGATATTGCATTAGTAGTTACCTAACATATTTACCTTGTTCTCTGGGAGTTAAACACTATGGGGGAGGAGTGTATTATCTGGGATCTACATCTGTTTATATTAGTTACTGTGCTGTTACTAAGCAGTAATGCATTACGGCAGTGTTACGTTACAGCACCTAATAGGAAATGCACATGCGCACTGGGGTGCCGGGAACTGTAGAGCACGAGGGGTTTTGACTAAACGAAAACTAACTGTACTCCTGTCCCCTGCCTGGTCATTTCTCCACAACAAAAATATTACAGGTGGAAGAGTCTATTATTTATTAATAACAGTTGTTTCTACTATTATGAAAGAAAAGGTGGATTATATTAACATTTATTTGAAATATATGGTATGTATATATACTGAGTGGACAAAACATTATTGAGTTGCTCTTTGCCCTCAAAACAGCCTCAATTCATCGGGGCATGTTTGTTCTGTTAGGTGACCTAAACTGGGATATGCTTAACACCCCGGCAGTCCTACAATCTAAGCTAGATGCCCTCAATCTCACACAAATCATCAAGGAACCCACCAGGTACAATCCTAACTCTGTAAACAAGAGCACCCTCATAGACGTCATCCTGACCAACTGGCCCTCCAAATACACCTCCGCTGTCTTCAACCAGGATCTCAGCGATCACTGCCTCATTGCCTGTATCCGCTACGGAGCCGCAGTCAAACGATCACCCCTCATCACTGTCAAACGCTCCCTAAAACACTTCTGTGAGCAGGCCTTTCTAATCGACCTGGCCCGGGTATCCTGGAAGGACATTGACCTCATCCCGTCAGTTGAGGATGCCTGGTCATTCTTTTAAAAGTAACTTCCTCACCATTTTAGATAAGCATGCTCCGTTCAAAACATGCAGAACTAAAAACAGATACAGCCCTTGGTTC